>NC_083324.2:71602166-71902166 GCF_963455315.2 Globicephala melas
CCCCTGATCACCTCTCCTCAGTTAACAGGAGGACAGGAGTAGAATCTGAGTCTGCAGGTGCTTTGCAGGCAATGGAACCAGTTTAGTTCTTCAGAGGGGCTGCTCTACCCTGGGCAGCAAGGGTGGAGCGGCTGTGCAGCCAGCCTGGCAGGGCCAGGAGACGATGCTTTCAGGAGCTCTTGACTTGTGAGACTCACGAGAGGCCACCCACTCTAAGAGGCCTCTTTGCCACCCCTTCCTGGCCAATCTCTTACCATGTGAAGGTAGGTGAAAAGAGGTCCAAGGATGGGAGACACCAGGGCTTCGTAGTGCTCCGGGGGACAGAAGAGCACCAGAGGCTTCACAAAGACCCATGCCGCGGCAGGTTAAGAAGCTTTAGCACACGAGCGCACACCCGCCGTTCTAAGGCACCACTCCCCTGCCAGGCTGAAACTGTAATAAACTCTCCTTACAATATAACTCGCAGGGAAGAACCATACTCCCCCAAACAAAAACAAAGAGTCTGAATGAACATGCAGCATGGGAGTGCTTCTTCCAAGAGAAGCACCTGACAAAGTACAGAAAAGGGATAAAACCTTCATTTCTCATCTTTCCAAGAAATGGGATGGTAAGAATTTCCCCTAAGGAGAAAGAGCTTTCAACACCCCCTGGACTGCTTTCAGGTTTTTCCTTTTATTTACTTCAATCTTCTTGTCCTTCTAATGTGGCTACTATATACTGTCAGAAATGTTTCCATCTATTTCATATAGCTCAGCTCTGCCTCCTCTGGTGCTTCTAAACTATTCCTGTCTTCAATCTTCTGGCCCTTTGGGTTATCTAGGGAGTTTTTTTTTTTTTTTTTTTTTACGGTATGCGGGCCTCTCACTGTTTTGGCCTCTCCTGTTGCGGAGCATAGGCTCCAGATGCGCAGGCTCAGTGGCCATGGCTCATGGGCCCAGCCACCCCGCGGCATGTGGGATCTTCCCGGACCGGGGCACGAACCCGCGTCGGCAGGTGGACTCTCAATCACTGCGCCACCAGGGAAGCCCATCTAGGGAGTTTTGAAAGGATATGAAGCATGGGTCTGAGTCGGTAGTCAGGAATATTGTTCAAGTTGACGAAGGCAGAGCTGAGGAGCTGGGTGGCCAGGTGCTCCACGGTGTAGAAGTCCTGCTGCATGGAAGGGCCTGCCTTCCCTAGGATATGGAAACTGCAAGGGAAAATCATGAACAACATCAAATCCATTATCTGTTATCGCCAGCCCTGACTGCCTTGGGAATTTCTAGTCTACAAGAAGACTTCTCAGCTAGAAAAGCAATTAATTGTATTTTCTTTTTAAGAGAACTTTAGCTTAATCAGTATACTTTGAAGATGTGGACTTAATCTTCTTTCAGAAGGGAAAATAACAGCCACCCCCGCCCCCGCCCCAACGTTTAAGGAAACATCTTGAAACCAGATTCAGCATCTTTTAAAAGACAGATGTCGGTACCCAAGATCAACAGTAGGCTTTCATTACTTTGTAAGTAATATGGATTTACGATGGAGAATCTTTTGTTAGTTCGCTGACTAGAGCACTGTGTTAGCGAGATCAGCGCCCTGGGGAAGATGGTGTACAGAAGGGCCAGTTACACCCCCCCACGCCACAACCAGGACCCCAAGACAAAATATGGCCAGCTATCTCCCAGTGCCCATGAACAGTGGGCTATGAGAGTGAGGGGTCTGAGAAAATGCATCCCCATCACTGTAACGTCTACTTTGGTCTCATCACTTTATGCACTGGAAACAGACAAGTTGGGCGTTAAAATATCAAGTCATGGCTAGGACTTAAAGGCACATGTGACAATTAAAATAAAAATTGCAGGAAACCAGCCTGTTCATTTTGATTTGACACTAGAATCGTTAGTTTCCTGTCAAATTCTTTCCTCACATTACCTGTACACTAGAATTCTAGATCAGATGTCCAACCCAAGGCCATCCTATACAATGCATGTCTAGGAGGAGAATATGAAAAGGCAGCATTGGTTCCTTACCAGTTTTCATAGAGGGTGCAGAAGAAACGCTGCATTCTTTCTAAGACCGTTTTGTAGACAGGAGAGTCATTCAGTTCCAAGAGAGGCTGAGGTAATCCTACAGACAAAGATGGATCAGGAACCTGCTGCTCCTCTGCTGAGGGTCTCAACCTGCCAACACCCTCCCGTAGGCAGAGGTGGTTTGGGGGGCGGGGGGGGGCGGGGTGCTATAAATGCAAAGCAGCTGACCAAGTCTTCTACCAGCTGGAAGTGCTAACAGCTTCCCTAAAGTGACTGCTACACTGTACTTGCAGGGAAAGGCGAAAGCTATTTAAGTGTCCAGGTTTGAGTACTCTAACTTTTGCCTGGGTTTCTCCAGATGGAACTTGTACCAAAACACACAATGACAGCCCAAAATGATCTCTCCATAAAGTACTGGGAATGTCCCCCCCTTCCTTTTAAAGTCACAGAACCTCTTTTTCAAGCAAAATTTTATGCAAAAGCCCAAGGTGTATAGCAGATAAAAATGAAACCCACTTATCTCAGTATAACAATTGCCTTAAAAGATCTATACTTCTAATCAGAGGCAATTTTGTTTCCCATCTTGCTCCTGGTCGGAAGCTGCCAGAAGGAACTGTTTGTCCATTCTAGTATATTTTGGTTGGTCATACATTTCTATAGCAGCAGTTCCTGGCTTAATACGAATAACTGAAGGGGGGCAGGAGGGTAACAGGTGGTGAAGCAACACCTGATTTTTATATTAATAACAAGACATTTTTTGGACGTTTCATTTTTACTGGTGTCTCCAAAAGGGAGCTTAAGTGTAGTGGTGCCAAAGGAAATGGCCCAGGACCATTTAGGCCAAGAGAGATGGCCACGGGCCCTGGAAAGACAAGCTAACAGTCTTCTTTTCATTAAGTCATAGCTGAGGCATGCTCACTAGATTGCTTAACCATGGCCAGGCCCAGGCAGAGGTGATAGCCGGGGCAAAAACACACTGTCAGGGTTGTGATGGTAAGCCAGCCTATCCAGAGATAGGCACAAGGTTTAGACATCTCTGGTGTCTCTAGCTCTAACTTCTTCTTCTTTTTTTTTTTTTTTAATAAATTTATTTACTTATTTATTTTTTATTTTTGGCTGCGCTGGGTCTTCGTTGCTGCGCGCGGGCTTTCTCTAGTTGCAGTGAGCGGGTGCTGCTCTTTGTGGTGCGCGGGCTTCTTGTTGCTGTGGCTTCTCTTGTTGTAGAGCACAGGCTCTAGGTGTGCGGGCTTCAGTTGTTGTGGCACGCAGCCTCAGTAGTTGTGCTGTGCAGGCTCAGTAGTTGTGGTGCATGGGCTTCGTTGCTCTGCGGCATGTGGGATCTTCCCAGACCAGGGCTCGAACCTGTGTCCCCTGCATTGGCAGGCGGATTCTTAACCGCTGCACCACCAGGGAAGTCCTCTAGCTCTAACTTCTAACCAACTGCCTTGCCCTCTGTGTTCCAGCCACACAAGTCACCTTCCTATTCCCTGGACATATCAAGCTCTTTGCTGCATGCCTCGGAATCTTGCACCTGCCATTCTGTCTGCCTAGAATGCTCAGCATCTCCTTTTGCCCCCAGCCTGGCTGGTCCCTGTTCATCCTTCAAGTCTCCACTGGGAGGCAGTCTTGTGACTCCACTCCAAGACTGGGTCAGGTCTCCCAATAAACACTCCCACAGTCACTTGCCTTCACAGCACGTATCACAGTTATGATCGTGAATTATTTGCTAATGGGAGAAATGAGTTAAAGCAACATTCTGATCAAGGTAAAAACTGGGAAACTTGGCTCAGAAACTATTCCTTAAAAAAGTGATAACATACATAATATTTTACTGATTAAACCTATTTAAGCTTAATTGTTTGAATACTTTCCCCCCCATACACAAAAGGCAGGAAAGTACGCTAATATCCTTCAGGTCAAAAAGCATGGTTTATTTATAATCTAAAGGCTCTAACACATACTACCAGCTGGCAGCTGAAGTGAAGGAGTGGGTTAACATGGGGTGTGTGTGCTTCTGAAGACCTTCTCTGCATGATAAGATAATGAAATAAACAAACTTGTTCCTAGAGAGCCTGTAGGAACTCCATACATGCATTTCTGAACAAACAGGTGGTCAAGGTAGTGCCAGGTGAGGAGAAGGTGACACAAGGCACACTGAAGCTGCATTAGACGTAAGGTATAGAAATATAAAGGCATACAAAGGTATAGAAAACTTCAAGAAAAAAAAAGGTTACATTTCTTACCTAAAATAGCAGATTTTTCCACTTCAAGCATATCTAGAACCCTCGTAAAAGGTTCTGCCATTTTGGCTAGCATTTCTGGTGCATATAAAGTATTGTGAGTTCTGAAAAAAATAGGAATGCTATGTGAACTTTTCTTAGTCTGCTGGAGAAGGAAAGAGTGGGTTTCCATCTTGTAATTCAGTGATACTACATTTCCACATAGATACCTCTCTGTCAACACTACTCTTGGCAGGGGAATTTAAACGTTTCCCTGGAGGAGGGGATAGACTTGATGCTATTAAGTTTATTTGTACAGTATACAACACCTAATAGCAATCAACCACAAGAACTGAATTCTGAGAGAGCCGGACAACATCACAGTCTAAAGCTGGAAAGCAAAATTCTTTCAAACCTGAGACAATGCCAAGGCACTCCCAGTTTTCTGACTGCCCGTGATAGAGGATGAAATGTCAGAGGCATCATGGTTCACAGGCAGGAACACAGAGCAGGTAGTAACATGCCCCCATTTTTAGGATGTTTTGTCTCTGAATCAAGAGCATGGACCCAACAATGCTCTGGCAGCTGTTTAGTCTCCTAGAGGCACATTTGCAATTCCCAGCATGAGCATCTCTTCCCCACCAAAATGACTTACCTTTGTAAGACTACAGACCTGATCTACCTGCCTTCCACAGCAATGGCACCACGGAACAATCTATAGCCAGAGGGCATAACTACGTATTTCTCTTTTAAAAGTTAACTATAAAACATTTCAAATGTATAGAAAATTATAGAACATGGACCAGCAAGATTAAATATTTAAGATGAACAATGAAAAGATCATTTTAGACCATGCTTATTTTTTAAAAACCCTCAATAATGTTTTTTAAGTCTAACCATGTGCATTCATTAGTACCCACGTTTAAGCTGCCTTTTTATGACTGGCTTATTCCACTTAGCATAGTCAGGGTTCACCCATGTTGTAGTATGTTGCAGAAATTCCTTCCTTTTTAAGGCTGAATGATATTCCACGGTTTGTATAGACCACATTTTGCTTATCCATTCATCCACTGATGGACACTGGTTGCTTCCACGTTTTAGCTATTGTGAGTAATGCTGCCATGAACACAGGTGTACAAATACCTCTTTAAGACCCACTTTCAATTCTTTTGAGTATGTACCTCAAGCTGGACTTGCTGCTTAACATGGTAATTCTACTTTTAATTTTTAAATTTATTTTTATGCTCTTGGCCGTGCTGCACGGCGTGCAGGATCTTAGCTCCTCAACCAGGGATAGAATCCGGGCCCCCTGCAGTGGAAGCACGGAGTCCTAACCACTGGACCACCAGGGAATTCCCACTATTTTTAATTTTTTGAGGAACCGCCAAACTGTTTTCCAGAGTGGCTGTACCATTTTACATTCCTACCAACAGTGTACCAGAGTTCCAATTTCTCCACACCCTTGCTAACACCTATTACTTTCTTTTTTCAACATTTTTTTAATGTATAATATCTTTTTTTAACATCTTTATTGGAGTATAACTGCTTTACAATATTGTGTTAGTTTCTGTTGTATAACAAAGTGAATCAGTTATACATATACATACATCCCCATAACTCCTCCCTCTTGCGTCTCCCTCCCACCCTCCCTATCCCACCCCTCTAGGTGGACACAAAGCACCGAGCTGATCTCCCTGTGCTATGTGGCTGCTTCCCACTAGCTATCTATCTATTTTACATTTGGTAGTGTATATATGTCCATGCCACTCTCTCACTTAATCCCAGCTTACCCTTTCCCTTCCCCATGTCCTCAAGTCCATTCTCTACCTCTGTGTCTTTATTCCTGTCCTGCCCCTAGGTTCATCAGAACCACTTTTTTTTTTATTTTAGATTCCATATATATGTGTTAGCATATGGTATTTGTTTTTCTCTTTCTGACTTACTTCACTCTGTATGACAGACTCTAGGTCCATCCACCTCACTACAAGTAACTCCATTTCATTTTATGGCTGAGTAATATTCCATTGTATATTCGTGCCACATCTTCTTTATCCATTCATCTGTCGATGGACATTTAGGTTGCTTCCATGTCTTGGCTATTGTAAATAGAGCTGCAATGAACATTGTGGTACATGACTCTTTTTGAATTACGGTTTTCTCAGGGTATATGCCCAGTAGTGGGATTGCTGGGTCATACGGTAGTTCTATTTTTAGGTTTTTAAGGAACCTCCATACTGTTCTCCATAGTGGGTGTATCAATTTACATTCCCACCAGCAGTGCAAGAGGGTTCCCTTTTCTCCACACCCTCTCCAGCATTTATTGTTTGTAGATTTTTTGATGATGGCTATTCTGACTGGTGTGAGGTGATACCTCATTGTAGTTTTGATTTGCATTTCTCTAATGATTAGTAATGTTGACCATCCTTTCATGTGTTTGTTGGCAATCTGTATATCTTCTTTGGAGAAATGTCTTATTTAGGTCTTCTGCCCATTTTTGGATTCTTTGTTTTTTGATATTAAGCTGCATGACTTGCCTGTATATTTTGGAGATTAATCCTTTGTCAGTTGCTTTGTTTGAAAATACTTTCTCCCATTCTGAGGGTTGTCTTTTTGTCTCATTTATGGTTTCCTTTGCTGTGCAAAAGCTTTTAGATTTCATTAGGTCCCACTTGTTTATTTTTGTTTTTATTTCCATTTCTCTAGGAGGTGGGTCAAAAAGGATCTTGCTGTGATGTATGTCACAGAGTGTTCTGCCTATGTTTTCCTCTAAGAGTTTTATAGTGTCTAGCCTTACATTTAGGTCTTTAATCCATTTGAGTTTATTTTTGTGTATGGTGTTAGGGAGTGTTCTAATTTCATTCTTTTACATGTAGCTGTCCAGTTTTCCCAGCACCACTTATTGAAGAGGCTGTCTTTTCTCCATTGTATATTCCTGCCTCCTTTATCAAAGATAAGGTGACCATATGTGTGTGGGTTTATCTCTGGGCTTTCTATCCTGTTCCATTGATCTAATTTCTGTTTTGTGTCAGTACCACACTGTCTTGATTACTGTAGCTTTGTAGTATAGTTTGAAGGCAGGGAGACTGATTCCTCCAGCTCCGTTTTTCTTTCTCAAGATTGCTATGGCTATTCGGGGTCTTTTGTGTTTCCATACAAATTGTGAAATTTTTTATTCTAGTTCTGTGAAAAATGCCATTGGTAGCTTGATAGGGATTGCATTGAATCTGTAGATTGCTTTGGGTACTACAGTCATTTTCACAATGTTGATTCTTCCAATCCAAGAACATGGTACATCTCTCCATCTGTCTGTATCATCTTTAATTTCTTTCACCAGTGTCTTATAGTTTTCTGCATACAGGTCTTTTGTCTCCTTAGGTAGGTTTATTCCTAGGTATTTTATTCTTTTTGTTGCAATGGTAAATGGGAGTGTTTCCTTAATTTCTCCTTCAGATTTTTCATCATTAGTGTACAGGAATGCAAGAGATTTCTGTGCATTAATTTTATACCCTGCTACTTCACCCAATCCATTGATTAGCTCTAGTAGTTTTCTGGTAGCATCTTTGGGATTCTCTATGTGTAGTATCATGTCAAATGCAAACAGTGACAGTTTTACTTCTTCTTTTCCGATTTGGATTCCTTTCTTTTTCTTCTCTGATTGCTGGGGCTCAGCAAAGTCTATTTTGAAACTAACACAATATTGTAACTATTTTGAAACCAACACAATATTGTAAATAGACCACAAAGTCTATTTTGTCTGATACGAGAATTGCTACTCCAGCTTTCTATTGATTTCAATTTGCATCGAGTTATCTTTTTCCATCCCCTCACTTTCAGTCTGTATGTGTCCCTAGGTCTGAAGTGGGTCTCTCGTAGACAGCATATATACAGGTCTTGTTTTTGTATCCATTCAGCCAGTCTATGTCTTTTGGTTGGAGCATTTAATCCATTTACATTTAAGGCAGTTATCGATATGTGTGTTCCTATTACCATTTTCTTAATTGTTTTGGGTTTGTTATTGATGGTGTCTTCCTTCTCTTGTGTTTCTTGCCTAGAGAAGTTCCTTTAGCATTTGTTGTAAAGCTGGTTTGGTGGTGCTGAATTCTCTTAGCTTTTGCTTGTCTGTAAAGGTTTTAATTTCTCCGTTGAATCTCAATGAGATCCTTGCTGTGTAGAGTAATGTTGGTTGTAGGTTTTTCTCTTTAATCACTTTAAATATGTCCTGCCAGTCCCTTCTGGCTTGCAGAGTTTCTGCTGAAAGATCAGCTGTTAACCTTATGGGGATTCCCTTGTATGTTACTTGTTGCTTTTCCCTTGCTGCTTTCAATATTTTTTCTCTGTATTTAACTTTTGATAGTTTGATTAATATGTGTCTTGGTGAGTTTCTCCTTGGATTTATCCTGTATGGGACACTCTGTGCTTCCTGGACTTGATTGACTATATCCTTTCCCGTATTAGGGAAGTTTTCAACTACAACTTCCTCAAATATTTTCTCAGTCCCTTTTTTTTTCCTCTTCTTCTTCTGGGACCCCTATAATTCAAATGTTGGTGCGTTTAATGTTGTCCCAGAGGTCTCTGAGACTGCCCTCAATTCTTTTCATTCTTTTTTCTTTATTCTGCCCTGTGGTAGTTATTTCCACTATTTTATCTTCCAGGTCACTTATCCGTTCTTCTGCCTCAGTTATTCTGCTATTGATTCCTTCTAGAGAATTTTATATCTCGTTTACTGTGTTGTTCATCATTGTTTGTTTGCTCTTTACTTCTTCTAGGCCCTTGTTAAACGTTTCTTGTATTTTCTCCATTCTATTTCCAAGATTTTGGATCATCTTTACTTATTACTCTGAATTCTTTTTCAGGTAGACTGCCTATTTCCTCTTCACTTGTTTGGCCTGGTGCGTTTTTACCTTGCTCCTTCATCTGCTGTGTATTTCTCTGTCTTCTCATTTTGCTTAACTTACTGTGTTTGGGGTCTCCTTTTTGCAGGCTGCAGGTTCGTAGTTCCCGTTGTTTTTGGTGTCTGCCCCCAGTGGCTCAGGTTGGTTCAGTGGGTTGTGTAGGGTTCCTGGTGGAGGGGACTGGTGCCTATTTTCTGGTGGATGAGGCTGGATCTTGTCTTTCTGGTGGGCAGGACCACATTTGGTGGTGTATTTTGGGGTGCTGTGAACTTATGATTTTAGGTAGCCTCTCTGCTAATGGGTGGGGTGGTGTTCCTGTCTTGCTAGTTGTTTGGCATAAGGTGTCCAGCACTGTAGCTTGCTGGTCGTTGAGTGGAGCTGGGTCTTCGCGTTTAGACGGAGATCTCTGAGAGAGCTTTTGCCGTTTAATATTACGTGGGGCCGGGAGGTCTCTGGTGGACCAATGTCCTGAACTCAGCTCTCCCACCTCAGAGACTCAGGCCTGACACCTGGCCAGAGCACCAAGACCCTGTCACCCACATGGTCAGGTACGTGGGGAGTTTCTTGCCTTTTGGAAAGTCTGAGGTCTTCTGCTAGCGTTCAGTAGGTGTTCTGTAGGAGCTGTTCCTCATGTCGATGTATTTTTTATATATTTGTGGGGAGGAAGGCGATCTCCACGTCTTACTCCTCTGCCATCTTGAAGCTACCTCAACATTTTTTATTGTAACCATCCTATTGGGTATGAAGTGGTATCTCATTATGGTTTTGATTTGCATTTCCCTAATGACTATAGATGTTGAGCATCTTTTCATGGCCTTGTTGGCCATTTGTATATCTATTCAAGCCTTTTGCCTATTTTGATTAGATTATCTTTTTCTATATGTCTATCCTTCTCAGTATCAAACTATTTTGATTTCTGTAGCTTTGCAGTAAGTTCTGAAAAGGAGTTTGAGTCTCCCAACTTTCTTTTTCAAGACTGTTTAGGGGCCCCTTGCAATTCCATATGAATCTGAGGATAAGCTTTGTGCAAAAAACACTGTTGGAAATTGTTTTTTTTAAATGTATGTACGTATGTATGTATGTATCTGCTGTGCTGCACAGCATGAGGGATCTTAGTTCCCTGACCATGGATTGAACCTGTGCCCCCTGCAGTGGAAATGCTTGGAATCCTAACCACTGGACCACTAGGGAATCCCCACTGTTGGAATTTTAACAGGGGCTGCATTCAATCTGTAGATTGCTTTGAGTAATGTTTCCATCTTAACGAACGTAAGTCTTTCAATTCATGAATACAGGATGCCTTTTCATTTAGGTCATCTTTAATTCCAGAGTGTTTTTTAGTTTTCAGTGTATAAGTCTTTCATATCCTTCGTTAAATTTATTCCTGGGTACTTTATTCTTTTGAATGCTATTGTATATGGAATTATTTTCTTAATTTCCTTTTGGGATCATTCATTGCTGGTGTATAAGAACACAACTGATTTTTTTATGATGATCTTGTATCCTATAACTTCGTTGAATTTATTTATTAGCAGGAGTAGTTTTTGAACTCCCTTCTAGTCCTAGTTTGCTGAGTGTTTTTATCATGAGAGGGTGCTGGATTCTGTCAAATGCTTTTTCTGCGTCAATTAAGATGGTCAAGTGGGTTTTTTTCCTTTGTTCTATTAATACGGTGTACTATGCTGATTTATTTTTGTATGTTGAACCACTCTTATATCCTTGAGATAAATCCCACTTGGTCATAGTGTATAATCCTTATAACATGCTGTTGGATTCAATCTGCTTGTATTCTGTGAGGCTATCCATAACTCTGCCTTAGCCCTTACCTCCTGCTGTGTGGAGCTCAAGGGTTGGTAAGTGGTGCCATTTACTTTTAAAAACTGCAATTTGCCAACTTTTTAGTTTCTGAATTAAGTTTTTCTTGGTTGTTTGGGAACATGTCTAATACTATGAAATGATCTCTGATAAAATCAGTCCTTTTTTTAAAAAATAGAGCTTTTTTCCTATTTATTTATTTATTTATTTACTGGCTGTGTTGGGTCTTCGTTGCTGCATGCAGGATTCATCTAGTTGCTGCGAGCGGGGGCTACTCTTCATTGTGGTGAGCGGGCTTCTCATTGCGGTGGCCTCTCTTGTTGTGCAGCACGGGCTCTAGGCACGCAGGCTTCAGTAGTTGTGGCTCACGGGCTCTAGAGCTCAGGCTCAGTAGTTGTGGTGCACAGGCTTAGTTGCTCCGCAGCATGTGGGATCTTCCCGGACCAGGGATCGAACCCGTGTCCTCTGCACTGGCAGGCAGATTCTTATCCACTGCATCATCAGGGAAACCCCAAATCAGTTCTTCTTGAAAAGAAATTCATAGTCTTAAATTTGATGGGGAACAGATGAGATGTTTTTTATTTTTATTCTTTAATTAAGTGTGACTGTGATCCCAAGATATAATTTAAAAAATATAACACATCATATGTCAAATGTCCCTGATGGTACAACAAAATCTTGTATTCTGTATAGTCTCCTCTCCTCCTCCTCCCCTTCGCCAAGGAGGTGGCACCATGGTGGCTGCACCTGTAACTCACAAGTAATGGAAGGACTCAGTACATACTGCTCTCGTATCTATGGCTCCAGGGAGTCCTACAAGCCCTAGTAACATTCAGGTTCCTGAAATATCACTTTTCCTGACATACTTGCAAGTTAGAGCACTATGATTCCACATTAAGAGGAACTAGTTATTGCATTGGCAAAGAAAAAGACAATCAAGTGATAAAAGTTTTAAGTTCTGCAGTCTGTACCTATCTGAAATATTCTTAGTATCACAAACTAAGAGTGTAATTGCCATACACACAGGTATATATTATATTATTCAGCCATAACAGAGGAGAAAATCTTGCTATTTGTGATAATGTGATGGACCTTGAGGGCATTATGCTAAGTGAAACACATCAGACACTGAAAGACAAATACAGTATGATCTTACTTGTACGTTGAATCAAAAAAAACAAACGCATAGAAACAGAACAGTTTGATGGTTGCCCGAGGAGGGAGATGAGGGTGGGGGAAATGGGCGAAGGCGGTCAAAGGTACAGACTTCAGTTAAAAAGGTAAGTAAGTTCTGGAGATGTAATATATACAGCACACTGACTATAGTTAATACTGTATTGTGTATTTGAAAGTTGCTAAGAGAGATCTTAAAAGTTCTCATCACAAGAAAAAATATGTGTAACTATGTGACCTGATGGGTGTTAACTAAACCTACTGTGGTAATCATTTCACAATATATACATATATCAAACCAAAAAAAAAAAGTATAATCGCTATGCTAAACAAGACTTCCCACATACAAAGATTTCAATAAAACATATAGAAGATATCTGGAAACAATGTAACAAACTTTAAGTTAACAGAAAAGGTGTTATTCTAAACAGATAATGAATGATAATAATGAACCTTCTGAGAACCAGAGAATTCTGCTCCCCACAACTATCTTCCACCCTAACCCACTAAGAACACACCGTGCAATAGAAATAAAATGTAAGCCACATAAGCCATTTAAAATTTTCTAACCAGCCAAACTTAAAAAGTGAAAAGAAACAGGTTAAATTATCTTTTTATTTAACCCAACACATCAAAAAATCATTTCAATATGTTAGCAATATAAAAATTAGAGATATTTTTACATTTTTTGTACTAAGTTTTCAAAATATAGTGTGTGTTTTACACCTACAGTTTATCTCAATTCAGACTAGCCATATTTCAAGCGCTCAGTAGCCAGCCACATGTGGCTAGTGGCTACCATACTAGACAGTACAGCTCTAACACCTTCGATTATCAGACTTTGTTTGACAAGGAGTTAAAACAGGAGTTTTATAACAAGGAGTTAATACACAAACTGGTAGGAATGTAAACTAGTACACCACTTTAGAAAACTATTTGATTCTATCTATGAAAACTGAAAATATGCATACCTTATAAACAGGAATTCTACTTCTACATGTAGGATTCTGCTCCTACCCAACAGAAATCATGCATACACCAAAAAACATTTGTAAGAATGTTAACAGCAGCACTCGTAGTGATAAAAAAATGCTGGAAACTACCAAAAGTCCATCAACACTAAATGGATAAATGAGTTACAGCATACTCACACAATGGAATACCATCCCACCAATGAGAATGAACAAGCCACAACTACATGCAATAACACGGATGAGCTCACAAACATAATATTACACAAGAGAAGCCAAGGCACAAAAGAGTGCATGCTTTTGACTCCATTTATTAAAGCTCAAAAAACCAGGCAAAATGTTAAAGTTAGAAGAGTGGTTACCCCTGAGGGGTGCGCAGGACTGAAAAGAGGTGCTGGGAAGGTAAGTTAGAATAGTGGTTACCCTTGGGGGGCGCGCAGGCCTGAAAAGACTTGCTGGCAAGGTCGTTTCTTGACCTGGATGCTGATTACATGGAGGTGTCCACTTTGTCAAAATTCATCTACCTGCACTCACAATTTGTGTCCTTTTCTTATGTATATTTGTACCCCTAACACTATACTTCAAGATAAAACTTACTACGAAAACCAGACAAAACTCTAACAGCTCCAGCTGCACACTACTCAGGGAATCTAACTACTCCATTAACTACGGTCAGCATTTTTCAAAATACCTTTCGATTGACTCTGGGATTTTCCAAAAGTGTTGTACTCTTAGGAAAATATCAAGATGACAATCTCTTGTCTCCTCACCTAACCAGGGATGAACCTTGTTTCCAGGTCTAGGTTCCCACCACAGGGACTCTGGCCACAGGCCTAAAAAGTCAGTGAGTCTGTTGCTATCTGACTTCATCACTTTCACATTTCTCTAAACTACAGAAGATCCTTTTGGTCTTAAAAACATCAATATGGAGACAAACTTTTCCTTGACTAAATATTTTACTACCCTCTCAACATGTAACCCATACTTCTTTTTCAAATCTTTTTCCTCCTTTTGAAATCAGAGCAAAGTATTGTCTATTTCCATAGACATGTCCACAATGACAACTTGTTCAGACACTCCAGCCCTCCAATTTGGTCAACATTAACTTAAAACCTTGGATTCTTAAGCATATGGTCCAGGGTGTCTGTTGTCAGCAGAGCATCCCTGAGACATGAGCAATTTGATTTACTTATGTTGAGTAAATTTGGTTTACTCAGTTGAGACTCCGCTCTAACACCCTGGGTAAGAGGCCAAAAAACAGTGGAGCAGAGCTCTAACCTGAACTCAGAAACACTAGGAGATGTAAAAAGCAATCAAATTTTGCTTTGGCCAGTAAAAAACTGATTCTCTCCAAAGGCTTTCTTTCACTGTAGACAGCATCTATCCCTGAATCATCAAACATATAGTGAGTAACCAACAAGCCTAGACTTGGCCTACTTCCGCTTGATTATATTAGCTCATGTGATGTATAACAGTGGTTCTGAACCTTTAATGTGCACACAAACAACCTGGGGATCTTGTTAAAATGCAGATTCCGATTTAGTATGTCTGGGGTGAAGCCCTAATACTGCATTTTAAACAAGCTCTCAGGTGACTGCTGATGCTGCTGGTCTGAGGACTCAGCTTTGAGAAGTAAAAACCTAGGACTCTGATGTGCAGCACGTATCATGCCTTCCTTTGGCATGTTCAGCCACTGGATGTTTGGTCCATTTGAGAACACAGTCACTACCGATAAATTCAGATTAGCTCGTCTGAATACCTGACCCAGAAAAGCACCACTACAGAAAGCAACTGCCCTGCTCCCAATGAACAATTCCTTTAGTGGCAAAACTTTAGACCAAATGAAACAAAGTAAAAAGTAGAAATGAAGTATAAAGAAGTAAAAGAACACAGAGGAGGCTCAAAATGAGAAAAGCCATTTTGAGATTAGCCCCCACGTGCTCACTTGGGATGCAAGACTTATAAAAGTGAGAGCCGGCGCTTCCCTGGTGGCACAGTGGTTAAGAATCCGCCTGCCAATGCAGGGGACATTGGCTCGGGTTCGAGCCCTGTCTGGGAATATCCCACTAAGCAACTAAGCCAATGTGCCACAACTACTGAGCCCATGCTCTAGAGTCTGTGAGCCACAACTACTGAAGCCTGTGCACCTAGAGCCCATGCTCTGCAACAAGAAGCCACTGCAATGAGAAGCCTGCGCACCGCAACGAAGAGTAGCCCCCGCTTGCCACAACTAGAGAAAGCCCGCGCACAGAAACGAAGACCCAACGCAGCCAAAAATAAATAAAATAAAATTATAACAACAACAACAACAAAAAAAGTGAGAGTCCATGTTACTTTTAAAAAGGAGAGTCCCTCTAGAACGAAACAAGACCTAATCTCTTATTTACCACCATATGATCTGAAGAAGTATAAACAGATTAAGCTTTTGAGATTTTTAAGGCAAAAATACAACAGAGAAAAACCATTATTCTGACTCACCTTATAAGGGCAAGCAAATTGTCAAGAAGTTTCAGAATCTGTTCTGTGCAGGGGTTACGGAAGATTGGATTTCCAGGCGATGTATAACCCACCACAAATCCCCCAGCTTTGGCCTCTTCTAGGTCAGTGGGCCAGCAAGTTCGTTTCACAACACCCAGAATGCTATACACACAAAAGCTCATCTACAGAAAAACATAAAAATGAAAGGTAAATATAAAAGGGGAAGAAAAGACAAAAGTGCTATTAGATATTTGCAAGATTATGGCAAAGATGACATAGAAGTTGGACAAAAGGAAAAGACGCCCCCCCCACCCCCATCCCTGTCCCTTCCTTTAAGGTCAAGTCCAAAAGGGATCCTTTCAATGCCATCTTCAGGACCAGTGGTAGGCTCTAAAAGCTTCCCTTTCATGAGGATATCCTTCCAGAGGCTTACAGGACCCCATTTAGAAGGTGGCTTGGACATACTTCAAAACAGTATTCACCCTGCCAACATTTCATCTTGTTTTTGAGTTGTTTGGGCCTTCAAAGATTTTGCCCTAATCCTCACTCATAGTACTTTCTACCAATTGACTACTTGCCAGGTTAATTAATAAGACTTTTGCCGTTATGGAGCCAGGAACAATGATTATTTGAATAGCAAGCAAAGAACTGGAAAATCTCAGGTTTGCAAGTTAGGCCACCATTTAGGACTTTACTTCCCAGAGAGCAAAGGCAGGGAGAACCCACCCTGCTGACCAAGTTCTGACCTACTTCCTCATTACACCTTCAGTTCTCCAAGCTATTTACAGATCCTTAAAGCCAAAATAATGATTTCATAGAAAAGACCACCTGCTCTGCTGTGAGAACTAACTCAAGAATTTAAGACTAAAGAAGAAAAGAAAGGAGACACTAACGGAAGTGGAGACTCCCAGATTTCTTGCTCGTACACAAAAAAACGTAAGTCTACGAGAACCTGGACAAATGACAACACCCTACTCCTACCTGTGGCCTACGCACCCTCCCTATCCCAGGAGAGGCTTACTCACTCGTGCACGGTTTAAGCCACAGGGATCCTCCAGGCCTGGGTCACAGCTTGTCCGATCTGCACCCACATAGGCAATAAAAGCATCAACATCTGACAGCACTCTAAAGGTTGGTGAGGGAAAGACAAGTTACAGCATGATTTTAAGCAAGGATAGTTTCTTCCTCAAGAGCTAATAAGCTGTGATTATTTGACCCCCAAAGAGCAGTTGTTACAGTGAGAGGAATCTAATCAAACTGTCAGCTGTCATATGAAGATTTATTAACTTCTCTTCCCACTTCTAAATGTTATTAGTGACACTTTAAGAATCAAAAAGGGTACGAGCTTGAGAAGGCTGTGTGGGCACAGAGGGGTGTCTGTGCAGCTCCTACTTTGTACGGCCCTACTGGCTGTTCTCACTTCTTTACATGTGCTGAAGCTGCAACTAGACACCACAGCAGACCTCACTCTGGCGTTCCAACCCACACTATCCATCTTAGTCATTTCGTCTCTGTTCCTACGCCTCTGCAGAGCAAGGTGATGTTTTCGGCACTTCACTTACAAGACTGCTTTTAGAGCAGCGGTGCCACCTCTTTGGCACCACAGGGACTGGTTTCGTGGAAGACAATTTTTCCACAGACCCGGGCTCGGGGGCGTATGGGGGATGGTTCAGGCGGTAATGCGAGCGATGGGGAGCGGTGATGAAGCTCTCCTCTGCTGCTCACCTCCTGCTGTGCAGCCCAGTTGCTAACAGGCAGCGGACCAGTACCGGTCTGTGGCCCGGGGGGGTGGGGACCCCTGCTTTAGAGGCCTTCAGCTATCACTGATAGTGCCACTACACCTCGATATCCTTACACCCCGACCCCGGACATAGTCTTAGAAGAGAATGGGTACTCAAGTGCAGTCAAGGTCAAGGGCAGAGGATCTCCCCTACCTGTGCATGTCTTCAGAAAGCCAGATGCTGGCCACGGGTGCCATCAGCTCCTCCAGAAACACCTTCTGACGCTCGTAGTTCTTGAACTGGTTACTAATGAGAACCAGGGCTTCCATGAGGGCACACTTCTCCATCTGTGTCAGGAGCAGCTCATTGGAGAGGAGCTGCTTCACATGGTTATACAGCATGTCAAAATTGGGCTGCATTTCACAAAGAAAAAAACCCAGAGGTGGTGAAGGTCTGAGTTTCAAGGCGTGGTGGGTCACTCAAGGAAGGTAAAAAAGAGGATGAAGACACTTCCAGGACAGTCAGGCCAATAAGACTGTCACTTAATAATTTAATTACAACACTCTTCTTGTGGCTGAACAGGCAAGGCAATTTAGGTTTGAGTATTTGGGTAACTGCGCTTTCCGACTCTCCAACTGTGAAAAACATCTGTCTTTTATTTCTATATCAACTTTTACAGTATCTTCATGGACAAAGATCAGTTTGTTTTCTATACATATATACTTATGTATATATATTTTATAGAGAGAGAGAGAGAAAAGGAGGGAGATGGGGAGAGAGACAGACAGACACACACAAATAACTGCTGTGTATTCAGAGAAGAAATCTTTGGTTAATTTGTTATCTGGAGTAGTGCTAAACTTCTTACAGAAACCCTCCAAAAAAGGTTGAGGTTTGCAGCTGGCTTCTCTCAAGACTAGGCACATCACTTGGCAGTGGTGGTTAAGAACAACACACATAGCACGGTAAAGAGGTGTACACTGACAGGGAAAACGTGGTCATCCATGTGGAAGAGAAAAATTCATTCTGAGGCAATATATTTGCATTTCTAAACTTCACTGAGTAACTCTGGAGTTGGGGAAGACCAACCTTATGTGAGGTATAATTAGGTGTGGATTTATAGAGAAATGTACCCAAACTCGGCATGTCTCAGTGGCTACCTGAACAGAGTCCAGGGCTTACCAGCACGAGCTGGGGGTAGTCACGACACATCTTGATGATGGAGGAACAAGCATGTCTCCTCACATTCCTCACCGCCCGGGTCCTGGGTGCCTGGGAAGAGATATTCGATAAACTTAAAGCTACTTTTAATATAACTAACAGATGCTGCAGAGAATCATGTAAATATCTCCTTCAGAGGTAAATTCACAATTTTCACAGCTAGGGGAGTATAATCAAGTGATATTTATAGTTAGCAAGAATCCACATGTTGACTGTTTGTCCTAGAGTATCTCTAGTGCAAAACAGCCCATCATATGACTATCTCCTGCCTTTATTAACCCCGTTTGCGTATTAGAAAAATCTACACTAAGTGTTGGGTATTCACATTTTTGTTCTTAAGAAGTTAGAATTGGTAGGCTGAATTAATGATCTTACCTTACTTTCCTCAACAGTTTCAAAAGTGACAGATGAAAATAGCTAAGGGGAAGAAAAAAGGTCACTCATCAGTACCAAATGCATAAAGTATTTTACAAAGTTTCTAACAAAATCCCTAAAGTGCAAACAATACGGTAACAAAAAGGTTTTCAACTGGCATTACAAAGTTTCAGATGTTCATTTTCTCGGATAACTGCAAGAGGCTTGAGATTCACGATTTTACCAGCAAACACTTTACGAAGATAAAGGCCACAGAATCCCAGAACAATCTAGGCTATCACCCAAGAACTCAGCCATGGTCACATCTCCCCACTTTTTGTTAAAAGTTGAGTGGTCTACTCTCCCTGATTCCATTTCATAACTTCCCACTTACTCCTTAACCCAATGCAATGTGACTGCTGCCCTAGCCACTATGATGGAATAACACGCTGACAAAGGTCTAGAGGAACCCAATGGACACTCTCCAATTCTTAAAGAATTTCTGTGGCAACAAATGAGTCCACATTTTTGAAGTTCTCCTGGACTTTGTAACACAACATTTTCTCCATCTCTCTGGCCATCCCGTTTCTTGTTCTTTGAGGGCTTCTTCCTCAATTATGGTGACTGTCGGGCTTCTCTGCTTGAGCTACATGTCCAACGCTACATAAAACTCCTTTTTGCTAGGGCTTCACCTCTACTATTGGCATTTCTATGATGGCGATGCCTTAATTTTCTCTCGTAATTTTCTGAATCTAGACCTTTAACCTCCAATAGCCAGTTTAGCACGAGATGTCTCCACTGAGATATTATATGTATACTTCAAACCTAGTCCTGCAAAACAGAACTCACCCCTTCTCTGCCTTACTCCTTCCCTCCTCCTGGTCCAATATTCTCACTCAGGTGGTGCTTCACCTCTCACTAGTCACCTCAACTGGACTCCAAAACCTTTCCTCTTACAAATCACCTCCCAACCTGACAGCACACATTGATACCTCCTCCTTCAGGTACTCTTTTCCATCTCAGTGTACATGTCTACTAACTGCAATGCCACGTAGGTACCGCATCTGTCTATGTGCCTTTCTCCCCAAACAGAGAGGTAGCAAAGGACAAGGCATTCCTACTAGCATGGTGCCTGCTCCACATTAAGTACTGAGTAAATATCTGATAAATGAATAAAGAACTGTTTATTAGCTTGTCTCATATACTTACAAGAACAGTTACAAAAAATAATTAGCTTAGAAATGCCAAAATAAAGTTTACAAAGGAGAGGGAGTTTACCTTAGAGAAGACCTGGGGCAGGAACTCTGGTCTGTAGGTGACAAATGGAAAGAGTGCTGAGACATTAGTGAGGACACAGGACAGGATGAGGGGATCCTTGGTGTCAAAGTTCAGGACCATCTGCAATAGCTCTACTCCATCATTAATAGGAATTTCCTGTGATACAGACATGAAAAGGAGGTTGACATAACTGAAAACCACTTTTGCTAAATTTCCTTCACACTCTATATAAATATGGTTGTCACATATGGTTTTATATAGTGCTTCTTAACCCTTAAAATTCTAAGCATTACCCCATGTTATTAAAATTTTTCACAAATGATGCTGCATTATTAGGGATGTAGCATTACCTACGACTAGAAATTGAACAAACTCAGAATGCCATCATTTCAAACTGAAGTGAATATAAAAACAGATGGAGTTAATGATCCTAAGATCTAATTTGTTAATAAGCCATTTATGAGAAAAAGCACTGTATTTCACTTATCTTCAAGGGACTTAGATTCTTTCTACAACTAACCTAGAATGAGTTAAGACGAATTACCCCAAAATAAGTGATCCAATTATTTTTAATCTAATTAACACAGTTAATATAGTATATGCTGTTATCTGGTTTAATCAGATTATTCAGGAAAGAGGGACACAGATCAGCCATCATGAATATTCTGGTCAATTTGCCATCAATTGGCAGGTATCTCTTAGATTTTCCAATTCAAGGCTTCCATCACTGTCCTCCCTATAATAGTTACCCTACCTGTGGTTCACTGTACTATCAGGCTCATCTTATTATCCCCTAAAACGAATACTAAACACTGCGGGGCTTAAAGTCAGAGAGACCTAATTTGGGTCCCAGCTCTAATTATTAGCTATTTGACCTTGAGCATGTTATTTACCCTCTCTGAATCTCAGTTTCCTCTTCTGTAAGATGCACACTCACATATTTTCCTATCCCACTGCCAATTTTAAGAAGATCAAAACTGGGGACTTCCCTGGTGGCACAGTGGTTAAGACTCTGCGCTCCCAATGCAGGGGGCCCAGGTTCGACCCCTGTTCAGGGAACTAGATCCCAGATGCATGCTGCTACCAAGAGTTCGCATGCCACAACTAAGAAACCGGCGAGCCGCAACTATGGAGCCCGCCTGCTGCAACTAAGACCTGGCGCAACCAAATAAATAAATGAATAATAATTTTAAAAAGATCAAAATTGTTATGCAATCAGCACAATAAACAATTACTTACTTCTTTATCTAATGTTCGAAACATCTGGTTGATCACACTTTCCAAAAAAAAGGTCATGGCTTCCCACTGCACAAATGAAGGTGAGAAGATGGAGCAGAGGCTGCCTTCTCCAGTTCCAGCTGCAGGGGAACAGGGTTTTAAAACACACACACACACACACACACACACGCACGCACGCACTTATAAACACTGTAGGATCACAGAAGACACAGAGACCACGGGGCTGTAGAAACCACTAGGTAATTTCACAGTTGAAGGAACAAGGTAATCTAACCCTTCTCAGCCTGGGAAAAGAAAAGGAAGCAGAAAGGGATCCCTATCCTGCCTCTACCTCTAAAAACAAACTGTCTAAATTCACCTTTGTGAGCCTTGTCTGTAAAGCCAGTTTAAGTACTGAATGAGAATATACATGTAAGCATCAAAACCAGTGCCTGGCCAATTGAGAAATATTAATTAATTTCCCCCCCTTTCATAATCTGTCCATGGGAATCTAAATAATTATGATATCTAAGACCATAAAGAATCTTTCCAACAAGGAATTGCTGTAAGATACAAAATGCTGTTCACACCCAGTAGCCTCATGACAACTGCAAGGGCCCTGTGCAGAGAACTGTGCCACCCTCCAAGTTCACAAGTATCATCAAGTTCCCTGGTGGCCTAGTGGTTAGGATTTGGTGCTGTCACTGCCATAACCCAGGTTCGATCCCTGGTCAGGGAACTGAGATCCCGCAAGCCACATGGCGCGACCAAAATATGAAAACAAAGAAAAGAAAAAGCCCCACAAGTATCATCAAAGCCCGTCGCTTAGACAGCAAGGCCCCCGCGAAACGAATTACAAATTACTTTTCTTGCTTCCATACAGTGCCCACATTTACTCGCTTCATCTTGGTACAACATATTTGGGCCTCTGCAAACCTTCAAGTTACTAGATACCAGGGACCTTTACAGTCAACTGTGAACACATAAAACTGAATGTTAAATCCCATGAATGTCAAGTAACTAGTGTACTTGGTAACTGACCATAGTGTGGACTTTTTCCAAAGCAGTGACTTACACCCTTTCCTTACAATCCTCTCACCCACTGCCTGCGTTAATAAGATGACAGACAGAAGATACAGAGCACTGAGAAGTTACCTAGCTTATGCTTTTGGGTAGAGGGGGGTTATTTTGATTTTAAATAAAGTGGCATTTCCCAAAGGCTCTGAGGGGGCTGAGCGATATGGGAAACCCCTGCACTGCTTGTTGTGCCCGACTAACAAGTCATTTTTTCCGAGTTTAAGAGAAATGCCATGCAAGAACTTGGTTGAACAGCTTTAAAAAGTTAGGTCTAGACATGTTTGTTAGATGTTGCCTGAGGTGAAGTAATAAAATCAACAATAAACAATTGTTGACTCTGTTAGAAAAGAAAAATGAAGGCAAAACCGATAGGGTCATGGTTTTACCCTAATTTAAACAGAGTTAAAATCTGGTATTATATCTGCTTTCTCTGCCTGTACATGCAAGTGAAAAGGCTCACTCTCTAGGATGGAACGGGGCAGTGAGCAAAGCTGTTTTTGAACACTATTAGCATACTGTTTTGAAATGTGGCTCAGAGGTTTATTTCTATGTACAGTTTTGATACATAGAAATACTTCACTAATGTTCAGTTGGAAAAAGAACAAAAGAAGTCTTACAGTTCATGGATCCAGTATCAACAGAAGTTGAGAGTTGATACTTTAGCCACTCCCCAGCCATCTGGAAGCTAGTCTTGGGATCCAAGCGACATGCTAACCTCATTACTTCTCCTTGTTGAGCCCGAGAGGCTGCCAAGAGAAAGACATGAATCAATAACCGCATATAACAGATACTTAGTTAATGTTTATTCATTTATCCATCCCAGGAGGAAAACATTCAAGAGATTTTGTTTTGCAGACTTATGCTCTGAATCTAACAAATGTTCAGTAAAGCTTTGTTAACAAATCTAGCAATTTTCAAAACTAAATTCTAAGAAGCCACCATACCAGCTAGATGCTATAAGCGGCAAACCAAAAGTGGTCTCCTCTTTCTGTTGGAATTAAGAGGAGATCAGGTTGGTACAGATGTAAAATGGTACGGCTGCTGAAGAAAATGGTCTGGCAGCTCCTCAAAACATTAAACATGGAATTACCATATGATCTAGTAATTCTCTTCCTACGCATATGCGCAAGAAAAATAAAAACATATGTCCACTCAAAAACTTGTACTGGGCTTCCCTGGTGGCGCAGTGGTTGAGAGTCCGCCTGCCGATGCAGGGGACATGGGTTCGAGCCCTGCTCCGGGAAGATCCCACGTGCTGCGGAGCGGCTAAGCCCGTGCACCAAACCTACTGAGCCTACACTCTACAGCCCGTGAACCACAACTACTGAAGCCTGCGCTCCACAACAAAAGAAGCCACCGCAATGAGAAGCCCGCATACCACAATGAAGAGTAGCCCCTGCTTGCTGCAACTAGAGAAAGCCCGTGAACAGAAAAAAAGACCCAACACAGCCAAAATAAATAATAAGTAAATAAATTTATTTTAAAAAAATAACAAAAAATCTTGTACCCAAATGTTATAATAGCATTATTCTTAATAGTCAAGATGTGGAAACAACTCAAGTATTTATCAACTTATCAATAGATGAATAAAATGTGGTATATCCATACAATGAAGTATTATTGGCAATAAAAAGAAATGAAGTACTGATACATACTACAACATGGACGAATTTTTAAAACACTATGCTAAGAAAAAGAAGGCAGTTACCAAAGACAACACACTGTATGATTCCATTTATATGAAATGTTCGGAATAGGTGAAAGATAGAAATAGAAAGTAGATTAGTGCTTTTCCAGGGCTGAGAGGGATAAGGGGATTGGGAGATGACTGCTAATGGTTACAGGGTTTCTTGGGGTCATGAAAATATCCTAACATTGACTGTGGTTGTGGTTGTACAACTCTGAAAATACAAAAAAACCCCACTGTATTATATGCTATAAATGAATGAACTGTATGACAAAGAAATTACATCAATAAAGTTGTTATTAAAAAAGGGGGGGGGGGAAACCAAGTTACAGAAAACCCAGAACAGAATTAGGAATAGTGGGGTTTTCCTCTCTTTTTTAGAAAAAAGACCCATATTGTAAGATGGTATTTAATTCTAATATATGAATATAAAAAAAAATGAGAGTGCCTTACCTTAAGTTACTATCTCTAAACTTCAATGTCCAAAGGCGGTGTATGTGTGTATATGTTTGTGGGGGTGTGTGTGTAAGAGGTAAAACAATGCATGGAATAAGTACAATCCCAGCACTCTCTGCAATGTGCAAATGGAGATTAAACAGGCTGCTGTCCAGACTTGGGGCTCTTTAATACAGAACCTGAAGGGCCATGCACCATGACTCATAACACTAGATGCCATTCTGAGACTGGAAGAAATTCCAGGCCAATTCACTCACAGTTGAAGAAAGCATTGAAGTCCTCGTCGCTATCAAAATCAAATCGAGAGTATTCACAGCTAGGGCTGTCTGTTTTAGAAGGAAAGCCCATCTGGAAAGAGAAACATAATTGGGGTAGGGGGTGAGGGTTTTCATGAGATATATGATGATAAATAACTGCTTCTGGTCTACCCCTAAGTCTACAATTTGCTTCCAGCAGGAATAATCCTGGGAGTGGTAGAAGGACAACGTTTTTTATTTGATACTCTCTTCCAGGTTCCTCAGGAAAAATTAAATTCTGGAATTAGTTTAAGGTCTTTGATTATAAAGATGTCCCAAAACAAAGTGCTGATACAGCTTGCAATAAGTAAAAGAATTGAAACAATTTGTCTTCTTAAATGCTGAACCCTGGAAATAAGCATGTAACTTTTTATATTTCATTCAAAAAGTACTGAAGACCATGACGGCAGAGAACTAGAGGATGGTGTGCAACGTGCTAGGTGAATTCCTTGAGGAAATAAGGGGACCCTTGAATGGGTCCTATTCTCTGATTTTACAAATCAAGATGAAGCATCTGTCAGCTGCAAGAGCCTTGAACAGATCTCAGTGTTCATAAGCAACTCTCTATTGAGGTAATGAGCAATCTGCTTCCATTGTCCCCTTCTCATTCACCTTCCTGACCCTCACTTGGCCTTCAGAAAGTCAGACATTACTTCCTCTTGGAATCTCCCTGACTCCACCATCCTTTCTATTTTTAACCTCTGAAAAGCAATGATCATATTGTATGGTCATGGTCACTGCTCTCATCCTATCACTCTTTTTCCTAGCACTTAGCCCAACGCTTGGCATATAAGTGCTCCAAAATATGAAAGAGTAGATATTTCTTCTTGAGGAATAAAAGACTAATATGCCCAAGGAAAGGATCTTAGTGACCAAGACAGGGCTGTCAATGATGCCATCTAAGTCTTATGATGTGTATTCACCGACATTCCACGTTTTACATTCCACTGCATACCTTGACCAAGTTAGTCATAGAAGCACGAAGATATTTTGGTATTATTGCTAATAGCAAAGGGTCACGGGATAGGATCTCATGGCGGAAGAGGGCTCCCCAAGTCATCTGAGTTGAAGAGCGCAAAAACTAAAGGGAAAAAAGAAAAAACTCAGTTTAAGGATTTGGGTTTTATATACCAAGACTATTACTTAGCTCAGCAATTATCCACTATATTTTTCCATGGAAATAAATATCTGTAATACTTTGAAACTGCCCATACTGTAGTACAGCAGTAATGACTGCTCACTATGGACCGTACGTTAATAAGACAGACTGGGTCACGTGCAATTCCCGGAGTATGAGCTGAATTCTACCACTTTCTGTTTTATGCAAGAAATGATATAGGAACCTCAGGATGATATTACAAGGAAAATCTTGGACTGGATAAAATTAATTTTATAATAACACAATTAATCAGACTTTGTATTTAAAACGTCTTTAGTGGTAAATCACCTGGGACATACCTCATATCTGATTAAGCCTTATCAGAATGATACTACCTGAGGGGTAACTGCTGACCTAGACTGTAATGCTTAGCTCAGGAAGAAGACTCAGCAATTTTCTAAATGAAATGCTACTACAGTTATTCCCTAGGATCTTAAGAGTCACATTTTATACTTCAGCTGCTAATTACTTCAGGCCATAGTGCTTGATTTTAATTTATCTAACTAAAATTTTGAGAAGTCACCTCCATAAAGTTTACCTGACTTGGATGAGTTGTGAAAGCCAGAAAAGATTCCAGGTATTTTCCAAAGTTTGCTGGTGTTTCTACATCAGAATCCACACCCTGTAGGACAAAAAGACCACTACATTAACGATGTTGATGGGGAGGTCAGGGTAGAGAGTGGAGTAACAAATACTGACAACTTATACCCTCAAAAATTTCAGGTTTGAAAGGACTTTATACTTCCTTGTGGCCTAAGGAAGGCATCCTTTCAAGGGCTAAAACACAGGAAAGCTGTTTTATCTCCCTAACCATCATCATTAAAACCTATTCTGTGGTCAAATAGTAAAACAAGAGTATTGATTTCAGAAATCCGTATATTTCTTCAGATCTACTCTAATCACATCTCTGTGACCTAACCTAGTAAATAACCACTTGACGGTACACATCTTATATCTGAAGCTCCATCCTCTCTAGCCATTCAAGCCACCACAAAAAGGCATAACATCAAGCGCAGATGTCTGTACCAATATCCTTTTAACACATAAGACTGAGTATTAAACATTTCCCTAAAGACAGTTAATTCCAGGTCAATCAGACTAAAGTTTTCTTTTATGATCTAATAATACATCCTTTAGATTTGGGAAAAGTGTTCTTTATTCAAATCCATAATGTTTCATGACCTAATAGGACTTTAAAGGGTAATGCACTCGGCAGACTGAAGTTTTACAAGTACCAAAATGAACAGGAGTAGCAACATTGACTTTAGTCAGATGTTATAACAGATGGAATAACAGATGTGAATGTTTACTACTGACATTAATAATTGATTTGTTAAAAAAAATCTATATCATTCAAACTCAATTAAAATAATTTAATCTATAGAATTATAAGAAATAATCTGTAGGGAAATGCCCCCTCAGGCTAAAATCAACGGCATGTGTCACCCCTTCCACAAATATAACTTTCTAAATCCTCTCCTCAAATGGCCCTGAAACTCTCCAGAAAGTGCTCACCAGCAATGCACACAGCTGATTGCCCAGCGCACACAACACCTGACAGAGTCTTTTCAGGAAGACATAGTGTTTTTCTACCAAGCCTCCTCCGTCAGCAGTCCTGAAGAGGAGAAAACAGTGTGATTAGCAGCACATCAAGAGCACCAAAGAGAGTCCCCTGGAATGGAGCTGTATGTGGTCTGTGCTCCAACATTCAAATTTCAGTTGATTATTAAAGTTAAAAAAAAAAATCAAAAAACAAACCAACCCAAAAACCTCCAACCAAACACTGAAAGATCGATGAGGAATAGGGTTCAATGCCATCTCATCCTTCAAGAGACACACTAATTTGGGGTAATGCAGTCCTTGAGTACTTTGGGATAATATTGTAAACTCTGAGCATGACTCCACAAAGCAATATATATACTTATATGCATAAAAACTGCACAAAAAGACATTGGTTGATACTGAGGAAGGACTTAGAGAGATCTCTAGGGGAGCATGCAGTAATTCCTTACACCACTGACAAAATCAAAAGGACTATAATCAAGAGAATGAAAAGACAAGTGGCAGACTAGGAGAAAATATTTGCAAAAGACACATCTGATAAAAGACTGTTATCCAAAATATACAAGAACTCTTAAAACTCAATAAGAAAAAAATCTGATTAAAAAATGGGCCAGGGCTTCCCTGGTGGCGCAGTGGTTGAGAGTCCGCCTGCCGATGCAGGGGACACGGGTTTGTGCCCCGGTCCAGGAAGATCCCACATGCCGCGGAGCGGCTGGGCCCGTGAGCCATGGCCGCTGAGCCTGCGCGTCTCCGCAACGGGAGAGGCCACAACAGTGAGAGGCCCGCGTACCGCAAAAAAAAAAAAAAAAAAAAAAAAAATGGGCCAAAGACCTTAATAGACACCTCACTAAAGAAGACACACAGATGGGAAATAAACATATGAAAACAAGCTCCACATCAAATGTCATCAGGGAATTGCAAATTAAAACGAGATAGCACTATACACCTATTAGAATAGCCAAAATCCAGAACACTGACAACACCAAATGCTGGTGAGGATGTGGAGCAACAGGAACTCTCATTCATTGTTGGTGGGAATGCAAAATGGTACAGCCCCTCTGGAAGACAGTTTGACAGTTTCTTACAAAACTAAACATACTCTTCCATATGATTTAGTAATCACACTCCTTGGTAATTACCCAAAGGAGCTGAACATACAAAAACCTACACACGGATGTTTATAGCAGTTTTATTCATAACTGCAAAAATCTGGAAGCAACCAAGACGTCCTTCAGTAAGTAAATGGATAAATAAACTTTGGTACATCCAGACAACAGAATATTATTCAGTGGTAAAAAGGAATGAGCTAACCAAGCCATGAAAAGACGTGTAGGAACTATAAATGCATGATACTAAGTGAAAGGAAACAATCTGAAAAGGTTACATACTATATGATTACAACTATACAACATTCTGGAAAAGGCAAAACTATGGAGAAAGTAAAAAGATCAGCGGTTGCCAGGAGTTTGGGTGGGAGAGGAGGGATAAACAGGCAGAGCACAGAGCATTTTTAGGGCAGTGAAAAACCTGTAAGATACTATTATGATGAATATATGTTATTACACGTCTGTTGAAACTCAGAGAACGTACCCATAAAATGTAAAACAGCAAGGTTAACCCTAAGGTAAACTATGGCCTTTGGATGATTATGATGTGTCAATGTAAGTTCAACAGCTCTAACAAATGTACCACTCTGACAGGGGATGGCTATAATGGGGGAGGCTATGCATGCGTGGGGGCAGGGAATATATGGGAAATCTCTGTACCTTCCCCTGAATTTTGCTGTGAACCTTAATGTGCTCTAAAAAAACAAAATCTTTTTTTAAAGATGGTATTAAAAACGTAACTTGGTATCTCATTTCTCCAAGTCATTTAGTTCAGATCAGTAATCACCTATGTGCTATTTTAGAATGCAAATACCCCTTTAAATTAAAAAAAAAGATTATTTGGTGGAAAAACCTGACCTACAATGATGTAGGACGATTTGCACTAACAAGAATTAATAAGGGGGCTTCCCTGGTGGCGCAGTGGTTGAGAGTCCGCCTGCTGATGCAGGGGACGCGGGTTCGTGCCCCGGTCCAGGAAGATCCCACATGCTGCGGAGCGGCTGGGCCCGTGAGCCATGGCCGCTGAGCCTGCGCGTCCGGAGCCTGTGCTCCGCAGCGGGAGAGGCCACAACAGTGAGAGGCCCACGTACCGCAAAAAAAAAAAAAAAAAAAGAATTAATAAGGACTGGTGTAGACAGCAGCCATATTAGCGTGTTCTGGAGGTGTGCAGTATAACATAAAAAGCATGGGCCTCAGGGTAAGAAAGACCTAGGCTCTAGTGATGTTGAAAGACAGAGTGGCATCATGGTTTCTAGTGCAGGCTCTGAAGTCTGAGTTTGAATCACAGCTTTACTAACAAGTACCAGTAGCACAAATGGAGATAGGCCACCTCAGTGTGAATGTCATAGTCTCTAGGGAACTAAGAAATGGGCCCTGAAAACAGTAACTACAGTGGCCACCCAAAAGATATGTTATTAATTTAATTAACAGGACTCCTTAAAAACAGACCTGTAGTATCCATAGGAAAGAGCCATCATAAAAGCTATGTTAGAATGGACAGTAAGAAATTTTAAGTAATATATCTGTGTCTCACATCTTTTCATTTGTCCCTGGCACCAAAAGTGAAGAAAGAGTATTGAAGAAAAATGGGTGCTGTGACAGTTTCAACTACTGTAATACACAGTTCTACCTGACTCCCTGGTAAGAAAAACATATCAGGAAATGCTTTAACATTTTTCAGAGCGATTAGAAGAAAATAAGCAGAAGTCACTATTTCAGGACATAGAATGTTTTTACAGGATTTATACACATATTCCACACTGACCACATTGTTCCTGCTGCTTCCTAGAGCCTCAGCACTTCAGGCATTGATTACTTTGACAAGGAGAGAGGGAGGAGTGTCTCGAGTTCTGCAATCAAGGAAGGCCCTGGGACATACTCTGGTCAGTTCAGAGCATTCTCTGGCCTAGTCACCAAGGCTACTAGGAGGCTCAGGGATCATCAAAAGCACACAAAGAGAACCAAGGAGATGAGCTGTCTGGGGAGAATGTGGAAAACTGTGAATGTGAGTGGATGCTGAGTCAACAGCCACAACTTACTTCCAGCATAAGATCTTCAAAAAGGTGAAAAAGTCCCTTTAAGAGTGCCTGATTTTCCTATTAAAAACACAGTCAACTGACTGCTAACAGTCAAACAGGAACTTCAGATACATCCAAATGAGATACAAAAATGACAAAGAAATTAGAAAACACATAGAAAAGAAGGTACTCACTGCGCAGCGGAGAGTATATAATGCATGGCAACATCTCCAAATAAGACCATCAAGGGCTTCCGGTCTTCCAACTTGCCCTAGACCCGATTTTAGGGAAACACAGGTAATAACTATGTTATTAAAAACCTCCAAGTACTAACAACTTCTATACCTATAAAATCAAATATACTGACTTCCTAATTTCTCACATAGCCCTGGGGCTAACTGAACACTGAAAAAAAACTCTTTAAATCCAAACCTGGATAAGACTTATATTTTAAAATGTGTTGGGCAATAATGATGATATGAAAGCAAAATAAATTACATCTGAAAATAACACTCTTATGGAGAAGAGTCACAATCCCATTTGTTAGCCAAGACAGCTATAAAGCCAGTAGAGTCACCTTCTACAATGCTTTGACGTAACACGATGTGAGTTTTAAACTTTAACATTACGCTTATATAGTTTCTTAAGCATGAAGTACCAAGATTCACAGCTCTTTCAAGAACCAAGTAGCCCTACAAATCTCTATATATCCTGACAATGGATTCCTAGGATATCGGCAAACTGTTGTCCAAAAGATTGGAGGCAGGTAATTAAGTTGGTGTCAAGTAAAACAAAAAAACAAACAAAAAAACCCAAACCTTTAAATGTCTTTCACCACAACATAGAATTAAACACACATATGCGTCACTCAGAGACTGTCAAAGTCAGTGTGAAGTGGTAACTTACTTTCCTGCTGACTGCAATGAGAAGACACTCAGCTGCTCCCAGCTGAAGTTCCTGTTCGTTCAGAAGCAGGCACAGCATCTCCAGGAGTTTACAGTTTTCAGCAGTAATGTGACTCATGGACACCCAGTCAATGTAGCCCGCTAGAGTATTCAGTGCTGCAATTCCTACTCGACAGTTTGCTTGGGCCTGCATGAAAAGAAGTAACTTTTAGCCATTAAGTCCTCACTAACAGACAAGAAAGCTGTGATTATACCCAAGCTCCTTCTACTTTCTAATTCTAAAAAGAAAAACAAACAATAAAATGTACTCATGCAACTGTTACTGATAGGCAACTCAAAGGTTTTCTTCTGATACACACACTTATCAAATGATGGCATTCTTGATGCCCATCAGTACAACTATATTGGCATGTGTGGCCATTTTACATCCTTCAACAAATCTCAGATATTATCATTTTAACTCCCTTCCACCATAGCTCAGTGATCAAATAAACCAAGGCTGAGGGAATTCCCTGGCGGTCCTGTGACAGGACTTCTTGCTTTCACTGCTGAGAGCATGGGTCTGATCCCTGGTCGGGGAACTAAAGCTCCTACAAGCCGCACGGCACAGCCAAAAAAAGAAGCAAAACGAAAAAAAACCAAGGCCGAGGTCACCCTCCACTAGATATATGCATCCCTGTACCTGAAAGCCTCAAAGAAGCCTCCTTCCAACTCCACCAAGAGCTCTTACCTTTGACTCCTGAGAATTATCTGTCTTCTGAAAGAAAAGAAGTATAAGGATCTAAATGTTTTTAAAGAGCAAAAGGCTATGTAATAACTTTCCACCCCCATAATCTAGGCCCTTGAACAATGATTTTCCAATACTCAACTTTTAATCTTGGAAAAGAATACAACTTTACTAAGAATACAAAACTGATATTCTCCCAAAGAAGGACAGGTTATTTTAGTTTCAGCAATATGACAAAATCTACTAGAACATTAAGATCCACAAAGACAGTTTCAACGCACACAGTTTACAAAGAAATACAACTAACAGATGAACAATGAAGCAGGCTCAACATTGCTAGTGATGAAAGAAATATAGTTTAAATCAAAGTATTAGTATTTTTTCTATATTAAAATAGAGACAAATTATAACTAGCAAAGGTATACTGAAATGATGTAATGTTAATGGAAAAAAGCAAGAAACAAAATTAAAATGAGTACAATTTATGACCGTGTATGTAGGGACATAACTGTAGGAAAACCACAAACACAAAAATATTAAATGCTAAGTAGACCAAAATAATGTCTGTTCAGTAAATTATACAATTTATAATTTTACAAGCAGGAATAACAACTCCTGACGTACTTAAAAACTTACCACCATTAGCATCATAAAGGATTTGTTTTACAATTCCTTTTCTCAACTTTCAAAAAGTAATTTTTCTAACAAAGAACAAGTATTAAGCCCTCACCATCAGTGGTCAAAGAGCGGTGTTAATGGGGCAGAGATGAGTAGAACCCTCTCACCAGCATCTACTGATGCTGCCCAAGAAGGAAAGGGATCCAGGCAACAACAGCCAAGTCCAGCCTTCACCATCTCCTCCAACAAATCCTGCATTCCCATCCGGATCCTATCCTCCTGCCCCCTGGGACCAGTACAGGCGCCAGGTGATGGACAGGGAGAGTAAGCCTACTCATCCCATCCTTGTTTACCATTCAGCCTACTCCCTAGGTGGGAAGGTGAAGGGATGGAAGCAGAGAAGGAACTATGAGGAAACTGAGAAGTTTCAGGTACAAGAGATGTCCCTTGGTGTGCTCTGGTCCTGGTAGCCTGGTTTAACGGATGGAGATAATGGACACCAAGGCTAAAGAAAAACACCAGCGGATGTATTTCTAACTTGTGTCAGACCATCATCAATCGGCCCTGCTCTGGCATGTTGGCTAGATTTCTAGGGCACTGAAGCATTCATAATTTGTTCGTGTCTCTTAGGGATTAAATCTCCTAGGGGAAAATGGAAAGAATACCTCTTTGGACTTCCCTGGTGGCACAGTGGTTAAGAATCTGCCTGCCAGTGCAGGGGACACGGGTTCAAGCCCTGGTCCGGGAAGATCCCACATGCCGCGGAGCAACTAAGCCTGGGCGCCACAACTACTGAACCTGCACTCTAGAGCCCGCAAGCCACAACTACTGAGGTCCGCACGCCTAGAGCCCATGCTTTGCAACAAGAGAAGCCACCGCAATAAGAAGCCCGAGCACCGCAACAAAGAGTAGCCCCCACTCGCCGCCACTAGAGAAAGCCCGTGCAGCAACGAAGACCCAACGCGGCCAAAAAAAAAACCCAACTTCTTTCACCCTCAATACACATAGGTTTTTAAATGCAAATACTTTGATATTTTCTTTTGTAAAATCCCAGGGAGATATGTGGGGGGAAAGAGTCCATTCTGCTAAAAAGAATGGGGTGTGAATTCCACTATAATCATTTATTAGAGGATCTTCAATAATTATTCTCTGAAATTCAGTTTCCTCATCCATAATATGGAGATAATACTTTCTCTTAGGGTTGTTTTGAGGATTAAATAACATGTAAAGCAAGAAAAAGTATATAACCATTGTAAAGCAATTATACTCCAATAAAGATGTTAAAAAAAAAAAGAAAAAGTATATAGCATATATTAGGTATTCATTGTGAGTTTCTCCCTACCCTGACACCAATAGTACCTTGTCATCATTTGTGTTAGTATCTAGTGCTTCCCTGAAAATAGACTTAAGGAAGATGTCAGGGGCAGAAAACCCCTGGCAACCCAAATTTTAATGATTTTTTTTGTGTGAAATAAGCATGTATGAGGATTCCAGATTAGGGTTCTGAAACCTCAATGCTATTGACATTTTGGGTCAGAAAATTATTTTGGAAGACTGTTCTGGGCATTATAGAATGTTTAGCATCGTGCCTGGCTACCCATTAGAGGCCAGTAGCAACCCCTAGTTGTGACAACCTGGGGGGCAAAATCGCCCCTCCTTTTGAGAACCATGGTACTAGATTAACTTTCACACAGCCTTCTTCTAAAGGCTCTCTGCTAAAACTGACAATGATTGGAAAGACAGTATCTGGTTTGCCTTTTTCTGCAGAAGAAAAACCTCATCAGGAAGAAATACCAGGAATCATGTAATCAAGATTAATAAAACTTGGCACAGTTTCCACTGCAAAAGGGACCAAGACTAAATGGGACATCGAAATTTAACAGGGATACTATCCTGACCTATCAGGAATCTGGGTTTCAAATATTAAGAATTAACCTACAGGGAGTTCCTTGGTGGTCTAGTGGTTAGGATTCGGTGCTTTCACTGCCATGACCCGGGTTCAATCCTTGGTCAGGGAACTGAGATCGCACAAGCTGCACGGCATGGCCAAAATTTTAAAAATAAATTAAACAACAAAAAAAGAAATTAATCTTCATTTTTATACTATTTTCTTAGGAATTTTCTTACTATAAAAGGAATTATTTTTTTCTGGTAGGTATGGAAACTCACTGAATTGAGTTTCTTAGAAAATTAATTCCAGTTTTTCCTGTCATCTTTGTTTCTTTTTTGCTTATAAAATAGCCGTTCCGTTTACTAAACTGAACACCCTAGTTTCTTGCTAAAGGATTAACTTTAAAAAACAAACAAACCCACTCATATTAGAAAACAGAACTTTAGGGAGGTGGTATTTATCCCTTACCACTTGTTGGTACTTGTTTACATTTTCTTGAAGTGTGTTAAGTAGAAAAGTGAAGATTCTTTCCATGTTCTGGGTTAACGTTTGCTGGATATCCCTTCGTCTTTGAGGGGGTAGAGTCTGAAAGGTCACTACGTCCTCTGCCAGTCGCAAAAGGATGAACATCACTAATTCTGTCTGTGTTTCCTATACCAATAGAGAGAAGGTAGTTAAATGAAACTGAAATATGTTTTTCATTATAAATATGACCAAAGGCTCTTTTCTGCTGACAAGACAAACAAACCAACCAAAAACATCCTGAAGAGCAAACAAAAACAAAAACCTGAATTGGGGCTTCCCTGGTGGCGCAGTGGTTGAAAGTCCACCTGCTGATGCAGGGGACACGGGTTCGTGCCCTGGTCCGGGAAGATCCCACATGCTGCGGAGTGGCTGGGCCCGTGAGCCATGGCCGCTGAGCCTGCGCGTCCGGAGCCTGTGCTCCGCAACGGCAGAGGCCACAACAGTGAGAGGCCCGCGTACCGCAAAAACAAAACAAAAAATAAATAAAAAAAACCCTGAATTGATACAGCTGTACTACATACCCCTTGTTTGGAAAGAATGTCCAATTCTATTAGCATGTCAGGCCAGTGCTGTGGCCACTCCCGCTTGATCATTTCTACTACAATTCGAGACAGAACATCTTTAATATGGTTCTCCTCTTCCAAAATGTTCAGTGTTCCCTGAAAAAGAATAAGAGATATTAAGAGGTCTGCAAGACTGAATTCAAGGGAAAAAATTGGGCTGTAAAAGTGTATGAAACTCATGAGCAGGCCTACTTTTAAACTAAACAGAATAAACAAACCTGTTCTCCATATCTGAGTCACCTGTCCTGAATTCTCACTAATCATCCTTCCCACTTAAAGCTTAACAGAGGGTTGCATCAGCTAATAAAATGGCTGTCTCATGGAGCAAGGAAGACATCACTGCTCTTCTCCTTTACAAACTGAAGTGACTCTCATATTGATTGTTTTCATTTTGTAAGAGGGCCAGGGTGGAAAAGTATGGAAATAAGGAACACATGGAAAGGCTGATAAAGTGGGACAATAAGGAGTAACTGAATATTTTACCAATAGTTCTAGTATTAGAAGATACAGAAAGACCATTACTGGGACTCTCCTCTGAAGTTTGATATCAAGACTAATGAATTATGACTTCTATCAAGTTTCCCCAGAATTAATAAAATACAAATCCTTAGCTAGCTAAGTTAATAATTTTGAAGGGAATTTTTTTTTTCTATTAACAACACTAGACTTTGGGGACGTAAAGGGGTGTGAATTCCCATTTTCATGCCCTTTGTGAAACAGAACATAAAAGGCTATGGATTCTAAACATGTTCAAAGTCATATTCTAACTCCTGAGTCAAACTCATTCAGCATATTTTTTATTGCTAATATCATAAAGTAATTCACTTTAGAATAAAAGGAAACAAATAGCAAAGTGTAATCTAATTTAGAATTGATTAATCTAAGACTCTTACTCATTTGCTGAAAATGTTTAATCTCTCTGCCCTGTCTTCATAATTTTAAAAACAGAAGTCAACACATAAGGGATTAATTAAATCCAGTAAGAGAAACGTGATGAACTGTGATTTCTAGTGACGGTGGTTCTTTTTATCTTGAAGGTAACATTTAATATTATATAAAGCATGCTGTTTGACCTATGTAGAAGCAGTGAATTTTTACACAAATGCTACATTGGAAAAGTTACAGTTTGTCTAAACTACCTCGGAAACACAGGACTTCCAACCAACCATTCCTTACATTTGCAATCAGCTCCATGACACTGTTCTTCAGATAGACCTTCTCCAATCGAGACATGCTGTTCCACCGAAACCTGGCCACCAAAATGCATAAAGTCAACAGAACTAAATTAGAAGTCTTCTCTTCAGAACAGATTAGCTTTGATTCCTGTGTTAAAATAATGCTGGTGATTTCACTAAGAAACTATACTTTGGATTTTGGTATCCTTCAAAGAATGGACAGAAACAGTCCACATTTAACCAAAATGCTAACAGAAAAAAAGAGTTTTATATACGCAGCAGTCCATTAATTAGAATCCACACAGGATCTGTGCACAGATGAGCTTTTCTCCTTGATTTTATTGACAGACCAAAAGCAAATATGTACCTGGGACAACTGCGAAAATGTAGCTGATTTTCAGAAGAAAATAGAATTTGAAAACACTAACTTCCTTTCTGAACTGGTTTCAGTTCAGTAATTCCCAAATTACTGGAAAGTAATAGCACAATTCCAGAAAAACTGTGGCTAAATCTTAAAAGCTGATGCTTCTGATAGGCACTGGGAGTAGGAAACTCAAGTTAGGAAGGGTTTTCAGTTATTCTCATATAATCTTGCTTAGAATTTGCCATTCACACTCAAACTTAAAAAAGAAAAGAAGAAAAGAAAAGAAATTAAAGGCGTGTTGCCTAATCAGAGATTCATTTACCTATACACTGCATTATTCTAAAAAAATCTGAGGTCTGCTGGCATATATTAGGAGCTCAATAAATGCTAAATGACTATGAGCTAATACTTGCAGAATGCTTAGTATGTACTATGCACTTTACACAGATGAAGAAACTTGAGAAAGGTTAAGTTCTGAATGAGAGCTCCCGTGAGGTTGTGATAACCTCTCAGGAATCATTCCTTTCTCCCTGGGGATTGCTCTTTTCTACTCACCTAAACAGTACCTCTATGAGTTATACACTAAATAAAGATTTGCTCTCTCACACACTTCAGTGGTAAGGTCCAAAAGCTCCTTACTTGACAACGTGTTCCAGGATCTGAAGGCCAAAATGTCTGACGATGGCAATTTGTGTTTTCTCAGCCAACCGCAAGCCACAAGGGACACATATAGGGCACTTTTCTTTAAACTCCTCACAAAACTGAAAAGAAGAAAAGTTAGCGTTTCCCTTAGGAGCCAAGAGAGAGTGTGGACTAAAAACAGAAAACTTCATCTTCAACTCCAACCTGAGCTATATATATATATATATATTTTTGCGGTACGCGGGCGTCTCACTGTTGTGGCCTCTCCCATTGCGGAGCACAGGCTCCGGAAGCGCAGGCTCAGTGGCCATGGCTCACGGGCCTAGCCGCTCCGCGGCATGTGGGATCTTCCCGGACCGGGGCACGAACCCGTGTCCCCTGCATCGGCAGGCGGACTCTCAACCACTGCGCCACCAGGGAAGCCCCTGAGCTATATTTTTAAGCTGCAAAATCTAGATCAATATTATATGAATAAAGAACTGATAAACATTCCTTTCACTTTGATAGTTCCAGATTTCCCATGCAATGGCCAATTAGTGTTAGAAAAAATAAATTTGACATAAATGAGTAAAAAATTGTTAGAGATATACCCCTGAAGTATACAGGTAAAATGACAATTTCTAGGATTTGCTTTAAAAACCTTTGGTGGGGGGAGGGATAAAGCAAATGTGGTAAAATCTTTACAGCTGCTGAGTTCAGGTGATGGGTATACACAAGACCGTTGCAGTATTCTACTTTTGTGTCTATCTTTAATATTTCATAGTAAAAGAGAAACTAATAGAACCCAAATATTTCTGATTCCAAATCCTGTGGCATACATCTATATATTGTAAAGTTTCCTCCAAGTGATGCTCACTCCACTTTATGAAGTTACATCTCTTAAAATACACACGGCACAAATATTTCTTCCTAGAGGTCATTTCTCACAGCCCACATACATTGTTTGATGGGGGAATAAACTCGAATTGTATTAGCATCCCCATTGGTTTTGTATTAGCATTCCCAAATTACACTACAAGAGTCAGTCCCGGTAGCAGAGCATCCGACACTCAAGAAAACTACTTTCAGGAAACCAAAAGACCCTTGTGAAAATGCAAAGTAAGTGGTAGAAGTTCATCTTTGCGCAAAGCCTAAGAATATCACACAATAAAAAACATGGAGGGGTGGGGTGAGAATTAGGCCAGAAATACCCAAGACACAGAAGTGGGTTATGGAGAGGTGTAAGGGTGTTAAGGGGCACTAGAGGGGCTGGAGCTCGGTTAGGGCGGGTCAGGAGTGGGTCAGCAAGGAAACGTTTAGTGCAGCGGAGACTATAAAGAATGTGGCCGGTGTTGGGGACGGGTTGGACATGGGCTGGACACGTGCGCCACGGGAAAGCGAGGGGATGCAGGGATGTGGGGTTTGAGGGAATAAAGTGGGTGCAGCAGGCTGTGGAGGGAGTCGTGGTACGGAGAAGAGCAAACAGAAGTGGCGAGGGGGGAGGAGAGGGCAGTGGGAAGTGGTGGTGAGATGAGACGGCCACAGAGAGCTAGGGACGACAGCGTCCCGGGAGAAGGGCAGGAGCGGCGAGCACAGAAGGCGGGGAGTGGGAAGAGGCGCGGAAAGCGGCGAGGGGAGGGCCCCCGGGGGTTGGGGACCGAGGTCCAGGGGCCGCGTGGGCGGGAGACGGCCAGGGTCTTGGGCTGCGCCGGTACTGCTGGGGCTGGGGGAGGGTCTCGGAGCAGGCCCGGGGCGACAGACTCCAGCTACCTTGAGGGCTTCTAGCCGGTAGCGCTGGGTGGAGCTGGGGTCCATCATGATCGTCACCGCTTTCACCAGCTGCTCGCACAGCGCGTTCACTTGATCCATCGACATGACTAGTGCCACGCGCCGCAAGCGCGCACAACGGACGTCCCGGAAGCACGAGGCACGGATCGCTCCGTTGGCGGGACCACACGCTGGTACCCGGCCGCGGCGGGCTTAAGGGGGACGGTGGGGAGCGGGAGGAGGAGCGCGAGCAAGACCCAGCCGGGAAAAAGCCAGCGCTGCGCACGCGCCCGACCCTCCAGTACGCATGCGCCCGCGGAAGTGGCGACTTCCTTTTGACTGTTGCTCCTTGGTGGGCGGAGCGAGAGACTTAGGGGCCACGGTGCGCAGGCGCGTCAACGGCCCTCGGCGGCGCGCGCGGCGAATAACTGTCGGAAAGGCTGTGAGCAGATCTCGGTGGCTAAGGCTGGACCCGCCCGGCTGTGCCGGCTGCTGCCAGGGCGAGGATCGTCAGCGCGCTTAGGTCCTTTTCTCTGTCGTTGCCGGGAATAAATCTCTCTCGAAACCGACTGATCCGTTCCCGGAAAGGAGACGGATATTCAAGACCACTTCATCGTCCTTCCAGTGGACACCGAGTCCAGCATCGGTGGCGTCCGCTGGTGGCGGTTTTGCCAAGTGTTGTCACATTGGTAAGAGAATTTAGAACAGTTCTGTATCTCTGTTTTTAGACTTTTCATGTTGCCTTGGCTATTGGTTGTATAATATAGCAGTGACTGGGGACAACATTGGGCCGAAATTACATGAAATAGAAATACTTGCTCACAGAGAGAAAAGGCCCTGGTATTGCCTCTTAAGAGGATTTTTCTTGTGGAAAGAAAATGGTAGCTCTTAAACCTCCCTCTTCACCTGTACGTATTTTCCTTGGGTGTGTTATCACCTGATTGGCACCAAACTTGTTTTTAAAGATTGGGGTAAATCGAGATCGTTAATGATGAATAATTGCAAATACCGAAGGTTTGTACAGTTTTGATCATTTGAAGTGCTACATATATCATATATATGAAATATATATGTATATCATATATGTATATAATATTTATATGACTTCAAAACAGTGTAATCCTTATTCCCAAAGGAGGGTTTTGGCAGAGAGTATGTTTCATTTTTCATCTTTAAAAAACTCTTGCTTTCTCCAGCAAAATACATAAACTGAAAACTAAAACAGTTAAAATCTGAATATCCGTTTTGGTGTTGTATATTTAGGAAATGTTTGCTCTACTTAAATCACTGCTCCCTGTTCATACTCCACTTCTAGTGTTTGCATCTAATGTACTTACCTGGGTGTGTGTGTGTGACAATGCATTTACTATTTTTACTTTGGCGTTATCTGTTCCAGGACTGTACAAAAGCCACTTCAAGGTAAAGTGATTTCTGGCATGTTATGGTTTTAACTTATAAATGTTTAAAGTATTACGTTCTGCCTGTTTTAGGTGAGTGGAATTTGTAAGGAATTAATGCCTTGAATACTCTGATTTTTTGAATTCATCGTTTTCTTTTCCCTAATCTTCCAGCTTTGTAGTTGCATGACACTTTTTTCAAGGTGAATGTTAATTTTTGATACTTTTTTAAAAAAAGAATACAGTTGGGCTTCCCTGGTGGCTCAGTGGTTGAGAGTCCGCCTGCTGATGCAGGGTACACGGGTTCGTGCCCCGGTCCGGGAAGATCCCACATGCCGTGGAGCGGCTGGGCCCGTGAGCCATGGCCGCTGAGCCTGCTTGTCTGGAGCCTGTGCTCCGCAACGGGAGAGGCCACAGCGGTGAGAGGCCCGCGTACCGCAAAAAAAAAAAAAAAAAAAAAGAATACAGTTGAGTGCTTACTCAACTGTATAACCTGTGTTCTCTCATATTTAAATCATGAATTACTGTGTTTCCACAAATATCTTATTTACTTTAAGTCAGTGGTTTTCAATCTCTGCTTTTAAAAATCATGATAGAGGGCTTCCCTGGTGGCATAGTGGTTGAGAGTCCGCCTGCCCATGCAGGGGACACAAGTTCGTGGCCCCGGTCCGGGAAGATCCCATATGCCGCGGAGCGGCTGGGCCCGTGAGCCATGGCCGCTGAGCCTGCGCATCCGGATCCTGTGCTGGGCAACGGGAGAGGCCACAACAGTGAGAGGCCCGCGTACCACACACACACACACACACACACACACACACACACGAATTCTTTCTTTAATAATAAACCAAAGATTATTGTCTTCCTTTTTCTCTTTTTCTTTAAATGAAGCCATTCTGCACCCAACTTCTAATCCCCGATGCCTTCTTTCAAAATTAAATAAATAAATAAAAATAAAAATCATAAGAGAGAGCTTATTAGAGAGAGCTTTTAGAAATCATGATGGCCAGGTCACACCCATACCAATTAAGTTACATGTCTGGTGGTAGAAGCCAGAAATCAATAGTATTAAAGGTTCCTAGGTGATTCTAATCTGTAGCAAAGTTTGCAGAGCCACTGCTTTAGTTTACTGAATCCTTTTAGATTTCTAACAATGTTAAATGAAAACGTTAGTCTGTATTCATTGTGTATAAGGTTTGTTCTTTCAGTCTAGCATCCATACCTTTATATATGTCTGTCTACAAATAGTATGTAGTATTGTTTTCTTTTTGTCTTCAAAAATTTACATGAATGGGTAGAAAATCACCTTTAGAACATCACAAATTGTGACAGGCCAGATCCACTGATGGGTGCTTAGTGGTTGAAAGTTTGAGGAGAAACAGGGTATTTGCATAGTCTCAAAGTATCTCTCCTAAGAAAGGAAAAAATAGTAACTTTACAGTGAGAAACCTAGCAAACACTATCTCAACTAAATGATATGCTTAACATCACCAGTATTAACACACAGTGACATCATGTACCTCCCAACATGATACACTGAGAAAAGCAGAACCCTTCCATAATATTCTTGCTAAAAATGCATAACCTCAGTCTAATCAAGAGAAAACATCAGACAAACCTAAACTGAGAGACATTCTCAAAGCAACTGAGTAGTTCCCTTCAAAAGTGTCAAGGTCATGAAAAACATGAAATGTCACAGATTGGAGAAGACTAAGGAGACGTGAAGACTAAGACTGGATCCTAAGCTGGATCCTGGAACCAAAAATGAACATTAGTGGAATAACTGGTAAAATTCAAGTAAAGTTTGTAGTGTGAATATTATACTAATGTTCATTCTTTAGTTTTGATAATTGTGCTGTATAAAATGTTAGCTTTAGGGGAAACTGGGTATAGGAGAACCCTACTATATTTGCAACTTTTCTGTAAGTGTAAAAGTATTTCAAAATAAAAAGTTTTAAAAATTCACATGAATGCTTTGATGTTATATATCATTTTCTGCTTCTCTTTTCCCTGAACTTATATTTGAGATTTGTCTGTCAACTAGATTAACTGTTGACTTTATCCCTCCATTGACGTGCATTGTGGTTTTTTTTTTTTTTTGCGGTACGTGGGCCTCTCACTGTTGTGGCCTCTCCCGTTGCGGAGCACAGGCTCCGGACGCGCAGGCTCAGCGGCCATGGCTCACGGGCCCAGCCGCTCCACGGCATGTGGGATCTTCCCGGACCGGGGCACGAACCCGTGTCCCCTGCATCGGCAGGCGGACTCTCAACCACTGCGCCACCAGGGAAGCCTGCATTGTGGTTTTGATTTGCATTTCCCTATGACTAATGATGTTGAGCCATTTTCATGTGACTGTTGACTATTTGTATATCTTCTTTTGTGAAGTGTTCAATTCTTTGGGGGGATGGGTATTCTTTAAAGCTTTCAATATTTATTACCTTTCTAAAGTTGTATCAGTTTATTATTTTCCTGCCAGCAGTATATGAAAATGCCTGTTTCATTATTGTTAGTTTCCATGTTCCCATGCTTATGGTAATTCAACAATGGAAGAATGGAAGTATAATTTTCTTTGGCACTTTTTATTCAATATCCTTTCTAACTGTCCATAAAATATTGTCTTACAGAAAAATGGCTAATGGACAAGACCGGGTAATTACTCTAGTGGACATGGACTGTTTTTTTGTTCAAGTGGAACAGCGGCAAAATCCTCATTTGAAGAATAAACCTTGTGCAGTTGCACAGTACAAATCATGGAAGGGTGGTGGGTATGTATCATAGTTATTGTTGTAACTCTCAACTACTGTTTTAATCTATAAGAATACATGGCAAAAAAAAAAAAAGAATACGTGGCACTATGCTAGGTCCTGTTTTGGGGGATTCTGAACTGCTATGTTTGAGAATGAATAGTAGCATCAGTGACCAAAAAGTTTATACTATTATGTTTATAACCTATTCATCATGTTAAATTTTAATTATTTTTGCTTGTGATCATGTAATATTTCTCTGTTCCCCTTTTTTTCCTAACCTTAGAATCATTTCAGTAAGTTATGAAGCTCGTGCATTTGGGGTCACTAGATACATGTGGGCAGAAGATGCTAAGAAGTTATGTCCAGATCTTCTACTGGCACAAGTTCGTGAGTCCCATGGAAAAGCTAACCTCACCAAGTAAGAAGAAAAGCTTGTTTAAGGGGAATGGAAGAGTTGGAAGCATTTCATGAGGCTAGGAACTCATGTTTCTAATTCGTTTTATGTAAATAACATCTGAAAAAGTTCCCTTTAGTCAGCTAAATTTTCAGTGTGGAATGAAAACAGATTTTAATATTGCGTTTTAGGAACAGTTCGGAATCATTATTACCTATAATAATTGCCACCCTTAATACCCTTTCAGTTCCTTAATTATTTAACAATTGGTTGTTATAATTAAAACTTAATTCCACTTCCCATGTTCTCAGGCCAAAAGTCTGAAGTGTTTGAAGTAATTAAATTGACTGTGAAACTAATAAGAGTTTTTCCAGAGAAGACTGAGTCAAACTCACATTCTAGTGCAATATCTAGAATTATTTGCCAGAACTGAACAGTCCCAAAGAAGCTTAATTTTTCTGTTTTTGAACTGAGCGATCTCTGCCCAGATTTTAGAAAGTTAGCCTTGGAATGGGAGGCATTAGTATAGGCATAGCCAAGTTAGAGGTAGATATAAGCCCCAGTCATTATAATAATCCTAATAGCTAGTGTATAGTGAACATATGTCATATGCCAGGCACTGTGTTAAATTCTTCATTGGCAGTGTCTCTTAAATCTCACATTGTTATAAGGAAGGTTCTAGTATTATCCCCCCCCACCCCCACCCCCACACACAAATGAGGGACCAATTTAGAGAGGTTAAATAATTTAAGTTCGCACAGTTAGGAAGTGGAAGACTGAGGATTCATTTTCAGATCTCCACGTTCTCACAGTACACTATACTGTGTGGGGTGGTGTGTGTAGGGATCATGCTTTGACTTGGGACTTGAGATACCCCTGAATTCACCTATCAATTAGAAGTCTAAAGGTGGAGTGTCATAGCCAACCTCACATTGGGATTATTGCCAGAAAAGAAGACAGATTTGACTGAAGATTAATACTGTAACCCTAAAGTAGAATTAATTCAGCTAATGGACATATGCTACGTTGCATTGAATAGAATTTTATGCTGGGAAAGACAGTGTAACTTCCCAGAAATATAGTTGACTTCAGAGTGTGATTTTGAAAAGCCACATGCCACCAACTTAAAACTGGATCATTTATTTTACTCTTAAAATCTTCATCAAATAATGAACAAAGGCAGTTTTAGAAAATTTAGGAATAAGTTTGTAGACCAGAGAGTTATTAATAAAGACCTGGTAATTTAAAATTATTATTTTAATAATTAACCTGAGATGCCAGGTTATAAAAATAAAAATATGATTTGCAAAAACATATATATACTTAGTTTATCAACTATTCTTAAAAATACCTTGGAGTGATTATACTTAAGAGTCTGTGAAAGAACACCAACTACTGCAATAGAGCATCCTTTCCTTGCTCTGTATGTGTGTGAGTATATTGTGCTCTCATGCTCTTAGGTACCGGGAAGCCAGTGTGGAAGTGATGGAGGTAATGTCTCGTTTTGCTGTGATTGAACGTGCCAGCATTGATGAGGCTTATGTAGACCTGACCAGTGCTGTACAAGAGAGACTGCAAAAGCTCCAAGGTCAGCCTCTCTCAGCAGACTTATTGCCAACCACCTACATTGAAGGGTTGCCCCAAAGCCCTACAACAGCAGAAGGGACTGTTCGGAAAGGTACTTGCATAGCATCATATTGCTTCTGCTTCCTGCCTTTGGAACCTGCTTTGCTTGGTCACACTGCTCCTTCTTGGATTGATTGAAAGGAAACTTAAACTACAACATGAATGAATCACAAGGACTCACATGGAAGGATATACAAATTCTTTTATCTTTCCAGGTTGAGATGTTGAGAAGCTGTAAAATCTGTATTAACATCAAGTTTCTCTTGAGACATAACTAGGGCAGGTTAAAGTTATCAGTAGAAGGCTGACTGCACACTTCCATTATTTGTAGGTTAATTTATATTATTGTAACTTGGTTCATAAGAAGAGTGAGCTTTTTTTTTTTTTTTTGCGTTACGCGGGCCTCTCACTGTTGTAGCCTCTCCTGTTGCGGAGCAGACGCTCCGGACGCGCAGGCTCAGCAGCCACGGCTCACGAGCCCAGCTGCTCCGCGGCCTGTGGGATCTTCCTGGACGGGGGCACGAACCCATGTCCCCTGCATTGGCAGGCGGACTCTCAACCACTGCGCCACCAGGGAAGCCCGAAGAGTGAGCTTTTTTAAGGGGACCTAAACAACAGGGAGTTGAATTACTCAAAATTTCTAATCAGTTATCAGGATAATGTCATCGATGGGCTGTTCAAGGCCTCTCTCATTTTACTTTACTTATTTTACTTCTTTTCCCCTTCATAGTGATTCCCCCTTCTCCCTTCCTACCCCACAAACCCTCTGGCACTCACTGATGTATATCTTCTTAAATATGTATATGTCTTTATAAATTGTACAGTGTTGCTTTGTACATGTGCTTTTAATTATTTTTATTTGTCTGCTGTTATCATTTTTCATTTATTTTTTATTTATTTATTGAAATATAGTTGATTTACTATTATATTACTTTCAGGGGTACAACATAGTGATTCATTATTTTTATAGATTATACTCCATTTAAAGTTACTATAAAATAATTGCTGCATAATGTATCCTTATTGCTTATTTATTTTATGCACAGTATTTTGTATCTCTAAAACCCCTACCCCTATCTTGCCCCTTCCCCTCCCCTCTCCTCACTGGTAACCACTAGTTTGTTCTCTCTATCTGTGAGTCTGTTCCGGTTTTGTTGTATTAATTTATTTATTTTTTAGATTCCACATATAAGTGATAACACAGTATTTGTCTTTCTCTGACTTATATAACGTGTGCTTTTAAAACTTGTGCTTTTTAAGCACGTGAAAAGGTACTCAACATCACTAATTATTAGAGAAATGCAAATCAAAACTACAATGAGGTATCACCTCACACTGGTCAGAATGGCCATCATCAAAAAATCTACAAACAGGGCTTCCCTGGTGGCTCAGTGGTTTGGAGTCCGCCTGCCGATGCAGGGGACACGGGTTCGTGCCCCAGTCCGGGAGGATCCCACACGCCACGGAGCGGCTAGGCCTGTGAGCCATGGCCGCTGAGGCTGTGCGTCCGGAGGCTGTGCTCCACAACGGGAGAGACAACAGCAGTGAGAGGCCCACCTACCGCAAAAAAAAAAAATCTACAAACAACAAATGCTGGAGAGGGTGTGGAGAAAAGTGAACCCTCCTACACTGTTGGTGGGAATGTAAATTGGTACAACCACTATGGAGAACAGTATGGAGGTTTCTTAAAAAACTAAAAATAGAACTACGATATCGGGGCTTCCCTGGTGGTGCAGTGGTTGAGAATCCGCCTGCCAATGCAGGGGACACGGGTTTGATCCCTGGTCGGGGAAGATCCCACATACCCTGGAGCAACTAAGCCTGTGTGCCACAACTACTGAGCCTGTGCTCTGGAGCCCACGAGCCACAATTACTGATCCTGCGCGCTGCAACTACTGAAGCCCATGCACCTAGAGCCCATGCTCCACAACAAGAGAAGCCACCACAGTAAGAAGCTGTGCACCACAACGAAGAGTAGTCCCCGCTCGCTGCAACTAGAGAAAGCCCATGTGCAGCAATGAAGACCCAACACAGCCAAAAATAAATAAAATAAATAAAGTTAAAAAAAAAAAAAGTTGTTGGGCTTCCCTGGTGGCGCAGTGGTTGAGAATCTGCCTGCTAATGCAGGGGACACGGGTTCGAGCCCTGGTCTGGAAGGATCCCACATGCCGCGGAGCAACTAAGCCTGTGCGCTACAGCTACTGAGCCTGCGCGTCTGGAGCCTGTGAGCCACAAGAGAGGCCGCAATAGTAAGAGGCCCGCACACCGTGATGAAGAGTGGCCCCCGCTTGCCACAACTAGAGAAAGCCCTCGCACAGAAACGAAGACCCAACACAGCAAAAATAAATAAATTAATTAATAAACTCCTACCCCCAACATCTTTAAAAAAAAAAAAAGTTGTTAAAAAAAAAAGAACTACCATATGACCCAGTAATCTCACTCCTGGGCATATACCCAGAGAAAACCATAATTCAAAAATATACATGCACCCTAGTGTTCATTGCAGCACTATTTACAATAGCCAGGACATGGAAGCAACCTAAATGTCCATCGACAGAGGAATGGGTAAAGAAGATGTGTTACATATATACAATGGAATATAACTCAGCCATAAAGAACAAAAATAATGCCGTTTGTAGCAACATGGATGGACCTAGAGATTGTCATACTGTGTGAAGTAAGACACAGAAAGACAAACATATGATATCGCTTATATGTGGAATCTGAAAAAAAAAAGGTACAAATGAACTTATGTACAAAACAGAAGTAGCATCACGAATGTAGAAAACAAACTTATGGTTACCAGGGGATAAGGTGGTGGGGGAGGGATAAATTGGGAGATTGGGACTGACATATACACACTACTATATATGAAATAGATAACTAATAAGAACCTGCTGTATAGCACAGGGAACTCTACTCAATACTCTGTAATGACATGGGAAAAGAATCTAAAAAAAAGAGTGGTTGTATGTATATGTGTGACTGATTCACTTTGCTGTACACCTGAAACTGATACAACATTGTAAATTAACTATACTCCAATAAAAATTAAAAAAAAAAAAGATGCAGTTGAGTATAAACTGCATTAATTTGCTGTGAAACAATGTTTAAAAAAAATTGTGCTTTTTAATTACATGATAGCACTGTTATTATAGGTCTCATTCTTAATTTTCTTTCATTGCTGATTTTATACATCTATTCATGTAGCTGTATTTATATGTAATTGATTTCTTTTAATTGCAGCATAATCCGTGGTATGGATCTACCATGTTTACAGACCCTTTTCCTACTGATGAGCTCATTGGTTGCTTCTCACGTCCTTCTGTTTATATGATGAATGTCCTCATTAATCCTCTTGGACATATGCAAGGGTTTCTCTGGGAAGTATCTTCAGGAGTGGACTGCTAGATTATAGGGTATACACATATACTTAGTTTCACTAAATACTGCCAAATTGCTCCCCAGAATAACTGTAACAATTTGCCCTACCTCTGACAGTACACAAGAATTCCTGTTTCCTCCATATCCTCACCAGCAATTGGTATTATCTAATATTTTAAAGTACCTGCCAATGTGATGGCTATAAAGGGGTATTTTATATTTTGGGGTTTGTTTTAATTTATACTTCTCTTTACTAATTGAGGTTGAGCTTCTCTTCATATACTTGTTAGCCTATTGAGTTTCTACTTTTGTGAATTGTTTATTTATAATCTTCATTCAATTTTCCATTGGATTTCTGCCGTTGTTTTTTTTTTTTTTTTTTGGAAGAGCTCCTTGTGTATCCTAGTTGTTGGTCCCTTGTCTACTTTTGACTCTTCAAATATCTTTTCCCAAGTCTGTCATCCATTAACTTTTTTTTTTTTTTTTTGCGGTGCGCGGGCCTTTCACTGTTGTGGCCTCTCCCGTTGCGGAGCAACAGGCTCCGGACGCGCAGGCTCAGTGTCCATGGCTCACGGGCCTAGTCACTCCGCGGCATGTGGGATCTTCCCGGACCGGGGCACGAACCTGTGCCCCCTGCATCGGCAGGCGGACTCTCAACCACTGCGCCACCAGGGAAGCTCTAGTGACTTTTTAAATTAAAATTTTTGATTTATATTTTCTGCTTCTTCTGAAATCTAGAATCCAGTATGTTTTCCTTTTTCTTTCTCCTCTAAACTTTTAACTGATGTAATATACATAAAGTATATAAATTGTACGTGTACACCTTGAGTGATTTCACAAAGTAAACCCACTTCTGTAAGCAGCACCCAGATCAAAAAATGTCAGAATTCTAGAAGCCACCCTTGCCTACCCTCCCAGTCGTTATCTATTCCTCTCCCCCCTCTCCTATATAACCACTGTCCTGATTTCTATTTAGCTTATTTTTGAACTTTATAAAATTGAAATTATGCAGTATATACTTGAGTCTGGCTTCATTCACTCAACATTGTCTTTGTGAGATTCATCCATTCTGTTGTATATAGTTGAGTTTCTGTAGTATTCCATTGTATGAATATACTACAATTTACCCATTCTACTCTTCATGGATATTTGGGTTTCTTCCAGTTTTGGACCACTAAGAATAGTGCTGCTATGAACATTTTTGTAAATATCTTTTAGTGTGTGCATTTCTGTTGAGCATATGACTAGAAGTGCTCAGTTATGTGGTTTGTCTGTATTCAGCTTTAGTTTGCCTGTACTCAGCGTTAGTAGATACTACCGAAAGGTTTCCAAAAAGGGTATACTGATTTATAATTCCACTAGCGGTATATGAGAGTTCTAGTTGTTCCACATCTTTTTCAACACTTGCTTTTTTCTCTTTTGCTTTTTAGCCATTTTGATGAGTGTATAGTGATATCATATTATGGTTTTAGTCTGCATGTTCCTGGTGTTAATGAAATTGAGCACCTTTTTGTAAGTTGATGACCATTCTTCTTTCATGAAGTGCCTGTTTAAGTATTTGCCCATTTTTTTGGTTTAATTGTCTTATTCATCTATAGGACTTCTTTATGTATTCTGGATATGAGTCATTATCAACTATATGTATTGCAGCATCTTCTGGTTTGTGGCTTGTATTTCACTCTTTTTTTTTAAATTTTTTGGCCACGCCGTGCGGCATGTGGGGTTCCAGTTCCCCAACCAGGGATTGAACCTGTGCCCCCTGCAGTGGAAGCGTGGAGCCCTAACCATTGGGCAGCCAGGGAATTCCCTTGTTTTTTACTCTCTTAATGGTGGATTTTGATGAATAGAGGCTCTTAATTTTAATTTGGTCCAGTTTGTCTTTTTTTTTCTTTATGGATAGTATTTTTTAAGGTCTTCTTTACCTATTCAAGATCATGAAGAAACTCTCCTATATTATTTTAGAAGCTTTATTGTTTTGCCTTTTACATTTAGATTTACTATCCATTATGTGTGTGTCTGCAGGATGTGAGGTAGGGATCAAGATTCCTTTTTTTATTACATGAGTATCCAATTATAATATCCTTATTAAAGCTTTACTTTTTTCTATAAAGGTCTTGTGCATTCATTATGTTAGTTCCTAGATGCTTTAATTTTTTTTAATTGCCATTACGATTTTGTGTTTTTTTCTATTATATTCTCCACTTGGTTATTGATGTGTAGGAGAATGATAAGTGATTTTTTTTTGGTAAGCTTATCTTTGTTTACTTTATCTGCCTGATAAAAACTTGAGATATAATCTGCATGAAAGTGCTTTAATAAAATGTACTTGATGGTTAAAAATATTTTCTTAGGGATTTCCCTGGCAGTTCAGTGGTTAAGACTACTGCAGGGGTCACGGGTTCAATCTCTGGTGGGGGAAGTTCTGCATGCTGTGTGGTGTGGCCAAAACAAAAATTTTTCTTAGACTAGAATTAAATTAGGGCAATTAAAACTTGCTTTTAATCCGGGTCTTATTATTTTTTTTAATCAAAATATTACGAAAGTGGAATTCAGCTGGAGTTCACAGAGCAAAGATTCTGCATCTAGAAGCTTTTTAACACCTTTTCATACACATTTTCTAGTACTTATGATAATGGCTATATTCAAAACAATGTATCTATTCTCCCCTTCACTTGTAACATGTACTTTAGCTTTATTTTGTAACATTATTCTTATTTATTTATTTTTAAAATTAATTTATTTTTTATTTATTTACTTTTGGCTACACTGGGTCTTCATTGCTGTGCATGGGGTTTGTCTAGCTGGGGTGAGCAGGGGCTACTCTTCATTGCAGTGCGCAGGCTTCTCGTTACGGAGCACAGGCTCTAGGCACATGGGCTGTAGAGCATAGGCTCAGTAGTTGTGGCACATGGGCTTAGTTGCTCCGCGGCATGTGGAATCTTCCCAGACCAGGGATCGAACCCGTGTCCCCTTCTCTGGCAGGCAGATTCTTGACCATTATGCCACCAGGGAAATCCCAACATTATTCTTATTTAGAAGAGCTCTTTTAGTGAAAATCTTTGAATGTTGGACGTTAACCAAAAGGATACAAATCTATAGCAAGTTAACTTCTTGGGGGACTTGTCAGGGCATATGTTATTACTTGTAGAAACTATACAGATTTGTTCAGAAAAAGCTCCAAGAGTGTTTAGTTTATTTCTAGTTACAGTGGTGAATTTTCCATGGGTTCCATGTTTTAAAGTAAGATGTAAGATATTAAAGTTTAGTTTTGCTGTCAACAGTTGTATGATGCCTTTTAATATGTTGTATTGAAGGGTAGAGGTGGAACTACCCAGGGAAACTTACGGGAAGGACCATTGAGGAATTATTTTATTCTCTGATCCTGATAGCTGAGTTTATCAAGGTGGAGGCTGCAGAGCTTTTAGTTCTTTAGGGAGAATACAATGGACAATGTAATGTGCCACTTAAAGGAGGCAAAGTTATGGTACATTTGCCTTTATTGATTTATTATTATTATTCTGGGATCAGAGTAAGGAAGGGTTTTTTGGTTTTGTTTTTTGTGTTGTGTTTTTGTTGTTCTTGGATTTTGGGGGGGGGTTGTTGTTTGTTTTTTTTGGCTGTGTTGGGTCTTCGTTGCTGTGCGAGGGCTTTCTCCAGTTGCGGCGAGCGGGGGCCACTCTTCATCGCGGTGCGCGGGCCTTTCACTGTCACGGCCTCTCCCGTTGTGGAGCACAGGCTCCAGATGCGCAGGCTTAGTAGTTGTGGCTCACGGGCTTAGTTGCTCCGCAGCATGTGGGATCTTCCCAGACCAGGGCACGAACCCGTGTCCCCTGCACTGGCAGGTAGATTCTTAACCACTGCACCACCAGGGAAGTCCTGTTATTGTTTTTTTTCTTTCTTTTTTGTCAGGGGGCTTAGTTTTGTGTACTACATTTTACTGTGTAGCTAATTTTTTTAAATAAACATTTGGAATTGGTTTTATAATACTTTATTATTTCCTTCCTTCTGCTGACTTTAGGTTTTGTTTGTTCTTCTTTTTCTAATTCTCATAGGTAGTAGGTTAGATTGTTTATTTGAGATTTTTCTGGGTTTTTCTTTGGTTTTTTTTTTTTTTTTGGCTGCGCCACACAGTATATGGAATCTTCGTTCCCAACCAGGGATTGAATCCATGCCCCCTGCAGTGGAAGCGCAGAATCTTAACCACTGGACCGCCAGGCAAGTCCCTGAGATTTTTCTTGTTTTTTTGAGGAAGGCCTGTATCTCTATGGACTTCCCTCTTAGGACTGCTTTTGCTGCATCCCATAGATTTTGTGTGGTTGTGTTTGGTTTTATAGTACTTTAAATTATTTGCTGTTTAAGGGTTTTTTGAAGGCTATATGCCCTTTTGAAAATCTGTTGAAAGCTGTGGACCCTTGCTTGCCTCAGAAAAATACATATCTACATGTAAAACAGTTTTGCATGTAGTTTTCAGGAGATTCACAGACCCACTGAAACCTACACACCTCATATAAGAACTATTATTACACGTTACATTGGTTTTGGAGGGCAACTCATTGTTGAAGAGCTCTCTGGTGAAGATGATGGTACATACCTTTGTTGGAGGTCAAATGTTACTTCAAATGGACATGCGCCTCTTCTATACCTATCTTTCTTACATTTTTATATAAAATGCCAGTGTTTTAAAGAAATCTTATTTCTGTATGAGGAAATAAAAGGTATTCATATATGAAGGAAAAAGTTGCTTTATTGTGTCTAGTTTAAATATTAAGCTTCGAGATGCAGTGATATCTTATTATTTAGAGTGCTCAGAACAGTACAATGTCTAGGAAATGATTTATGATGATATATCATACTCCTGAGTCTTCATATGATGTGTGTAATATAAAAAAAAAAACCTCATAACAGAAATTAGCTGATCTAAGTGCATATACCCTCCCAGAAATTGTTTTTTGTGGATGTGACATATTTCAAAGCTAGGGAAAAGGGTCGAGGTATTTGTGATGTTTTTATACTGAAGTTCCCATTCAACTTTACCATGGTGCCTCTTAATGGGTCCTACTCAGCCATGCTGCATTTGCAACTTCGTTTTTTCTGTTTCTGAAATAGTTATGTGTGTGGAAAGTTTAAGTAGTAAGATTAATTAAAAATAACTCAAAAATTGTCAGAGTGAAAACTTACCCTTCAGGGCCATTTTGTAACTGGTTTGTGTTAGCTAAAGAATTCATTTGTTCTCCGTTTGCTTCCTCTTAATTCATTTATTTCTAAGCAAGTATTGAACATGTGAATGCATATAATAAGAAACAGTTGTGTAGTGGTATAAAAAAATATAAATCAACTATCAGGGATTTCCCTGGAGGTCCAGTGGTTAAGACTCCGCACTTATACTGCAGTGGGCATGAATTTGATCCCTGGTCAGGGAACTAAGATCCCCACATACCACCCGGAGCAGCCAAAAAAAAGATGATAATAATAATAAAAATAAAATTAAAAATTAAAAAAATAAATCAATTAACTGCCAGAGTTGAGAGCTGTAAGAGTTGGCTAGACTGCTTGCAGGCTTTGACGAAGTAAGCCGCCATATTGTAAGAGGGCCTTTGGAGAAGCCCCCATGGCTATGCTCTGAGAGCTGCCCTCTGCTGACAGCCAGCAAGAAAATGGGGACCTCAATTCTACAGCCACAAGATGATAAATTTATTTATTTTAATTAATTTATTTATTTTTGGCTGCATTGGGTCTTCGTTGCTGTGCACGGGCTTTCTCTAGATGTGGCGAATGGGGTCTACTCTTTGTTGCTGTGCGTGGGCTTCTCATTGCGGTGGCTTCTCTTGCTGTGGAGCACGGGCTCTGGGGCGTGGGCTCAGTAGTTGTTGTGGCTCACGGGCTCAGTAGTTGTGGCTCACGGGCTCAGTAGTTGTGGCTCACCGGCTCTAGAGCGTAGGCTCAGTAGCTGTAGCGCACAGACTTAGCTGCTCTGTGGCATGTGGGATCTTCCCGGACCAGGGATCAAACCCACATCCCCTGCCTTGGCAGGTGGACTCTTAACCACTTTGCCACCAGGGAAGTCCCCAAGATGATAAATTCTGCCAACAACCAGAGGGAGCTTGGAAGGCACTAATCAGCTCATAGCACAGAGGAAGGTACACCTGTTACCAGTATAGGGACTTCTCTTTTGTAGTTATGGTCCCTAGAGTTGTGGGCCATAGCTAGAGGTTTATCAGTTTAATTCCGAAGTTTTGGCATAAATTACCAGTGCTCACTCTTAGAACAGTTCTAGTCAAATGCAGGTGACATGCCCATGTTTATAGAAAATCCTAGGGAATCTACTCCCCCTCCCAAAAAAAGAACCTAGAATAAGTGAGATTAGCAAGGTTGCAGGGGACAAAGTCAATATGCAAAAATTGATTGTATTTCTATATATTAAAATTTAAAATGGGAAGTTGACATTTAAAAAGGAATAGCATTAAAACCATAAAATTATTAGAGATATATTTAACAATATATATGGAAAAACTAGTTCAGTGAAAACTACAAAACATCACTGACAAATTAAAGATGAAATCAATGAAGAGACCATGCTCATGGACTGAAAGATTAAATAATATTAGAGTTCAAATCTCCCCAAATTGACCTACAGATTCATTGCATTCTCTCCAAAATCCCAGCAGGATTTTATAGAAATTGATAAACGGATTCTAAAATTTGTATGGGAATGCAAAGGATGTGGAATAGGCAAACAATTTTGAAAAAGAACTAAGTTGGAAGACTTAACACTACGTGATTTTTAAGAGTTAACTATAAATTTATGGGGACTTCCCTGGTGGTCCAGTGGTTAAGATTTTGCGCTTCCACTGCTAGGGGCATGGGTTTGATCCCTGGTGGGGGAACTAAGATCCTACGTGCCGCACGGTGCAGCCAAAAACAAACAAACAAAAACCACAAACAAAGAAGTTTGAGGTGGCCTAGGCAAGAATGAAGAAAAGCTGAATAAAATACAGTGGGTTGCAATGGATATGTGAAATATTTTGAAGTGGGCTTTGGTAACTAAGTAACTATAATAAAGGGGAATAAAAGAAAAGAAGCCAAGGGACTTACCTGGTGGTGCAGTGGTTAAGAATCCTCCTGCCATCGATGAGGACATGGGTTCGAGCCCTGGTCCATGAAGATCCCACATGCCAAGGAGCAACTAAGCCTGCGTACTGCAACTACTAGAGCCCGCGCTCTGCAACAAGAGAAGCCACCGCAATGAGAAGCCCGCACACCGCAACGAAGAGTAGCACCCGCTTGCTGTAACTAGAGAAAGACCGTGGGCAGCAACGAAGACCCAAGGCAGCCAAAAATAAAAATAAATTAATTAATTAATTTTAAAAAAAAAGAAGCCAATATTAGATTTTAAACCTTTAAGAGAAATAGGGAGTTGTTTGGGAAAGAGAACCTTTGGGGAGGAAGATATAATAAAGGTTGACTTTAGTAGTATTTTGTTTGATACTGTAATGAAAAATTCAAGAAGACTTTTTCTGTAGGGAGGTAGAAATAAGGGATTAAAGTTAAGAGTTTGGGGATAGAGATTAAGATTTGCATGTACTTAGCATAAACAAATTGAAACATAAGCCAGTACCAGTTCACCAAGAGAAAAAGCATATATACAGAGAAGAGGAGAACGTTGCTCTGTATCTGCAGTTACAGTGTTAGAGGAGGGAGATAGACCAGCAAAGGACAGAAACAGCAGCCCTCAATAGCTGGAAAATACTTCCTTTTATGTGCTCATCTTCCTCCTCTTCTCCATATATGTGACCCTTCACTCTGCCTCTCCAAGATATTTTGAATTTTCTTGCCTTGTTCATACCTCATTACAGCCTCTTTAAAACAGCATGTATATTTCCTAACTTCCTTGTTATATAATACTTTTAAAATGTTTTTCAAAACTATGACTAGTTCTAAATTGGATAGTAAGGTATTTTCAAAGCCCTAAGGTACAAAGCTACTTCTAATTTAAATAGTTTGTCAAGAGAATAAATCTTCTAGTGCCTCTGATTGGACTTAAGGTATTCAACTGGAACCAGTCTCTAAAAATACATAAATGCTAACTTAAGTTTATACTGAAGCGTGCGATAATTCTGAATATTTTCTAATTGAGTAACTTAATAGAATTTTTGGTGATGTGCAAGGGAAGTTGGAAGAAGAAAGTTCAAAAACTGGAGAGAGAAAACAGATGTACTTTTAAATCATTACTCATGAAAGACAATACAAAATATTTGTTGCTTATTAGAGCTTATAAGTTTCAGCCTATGCTGGGAGATAAGGCTGCTAGAATTGGTATGAAGGAGAAATTTATCTCTGTTGTGATACTGAATAGTCTTCTAAAACAGCTGCCATTTTTGGTGAAAACCTACATATGTAAAGTACCTGAAATCTAAGCATTTCTGCATTAGATAACACAAATAAAACCCTGATTTTTTAAAAAAGAAGTCTAACTGTTACCTCTCAACTTTTCAGAGGAAATGCGAAAACAAGGCTTATTGCAATGGCTTGATTCTCTTCAGACTGATAACACCACCTCTCCAGACCTACAGCTCACTGTGGGAGCAGTGATCGTGGAGGAAATGAGAGCAGCCATAGAGAGGCAGACTGGTTTTCAGTGTTCAGCCGGGATTTCACACAATAAGGTGAAGGCTAATAGTAGATTTCAAAGAGAAACACAGATATCTGTAGTTAAACACAGCGGGCATAGAAACAAACAAAAAAAAAAGAAAAACAAAAACAAAACAAAAAACAAACAGCCAGGATAGGTATGAGTGGGGCATTTAAATCATTACACATATACTTTGAAATGGGTTTCTACTTAAACTTCATGGTGAAGACCAAATAAAAACCTAAGTAATTCTTTATCATGGGGATTGACATTACACATGTACTTTCCTAAGAAGCAGGCTGAAAATTTTGCTGGAAATGGTTATTTACATAGTTGTATCCACAGTATTTCCTTAATGACTGAACTATCCAAAGAAAGGAGGAGGCAGGACTTCCCTGGTGGTCCAGTGGTTAGGACTCAGCGCTTTCACTGCCAGGGGCCCTGGGTTCAATCCCTGGTCAGGGGACTAAGATCCTGCAAGCAAACAAAGAAAGGAGGAGGCTAGTAGGAACCTATTTCTTTCCTTTTCGGTTGCTGAATTTTCTAGTATTATCTCACTTCTTATGTGGAGTTCTGGGTGTTCTATGCTTTTGTTCTGTGCTTTTTGATTAAACTGCAGTGTGGCCCTGGGATCTTCATCCCCTTTGGTGTAGACTCAGTAGTTGGGCAGTGGCTGATTATTTCTAGTTACTACCTTCTCTCCCTCACTCAAGAAGAGGAAAGTTCTGCACTGCTCAGCTTGTGGGATCTTAGTTCCCCAACCAGGGATTAAACCCCAGCCCACGGCAGTGAGAGCACCGAGTCCTAACCACTGGAGCACCAGGGAATTCCCAAGAAGAGGAAAGTTGCCAAACTACTCAGTAGAGTTTTGGGGTTTTTTTTTTTCTGGTTAGGTGGAGGGAGGGGAAACAAAAGTCTTAATGTAATAATTTAAACTAGACTAAATGTGGCCTAGTAGAAGTTTCAGGGAATCTCCAATGAATCTGAAGAGTGATTTTATATTTTTCCTACCAATTATAAGTTGTTAAATGATACCACTGAAGTACCTTATTCTTTGAAAAGACTTCTCAAGGGTTTTTTCATTTTGAAGTCTTATTTAATATAAGAAGATGTTTGCTATTGGACAATGACTTCGAGCCCAGTCTTTATCACAGATGCTGAATGATGGTAATCTGTATTAAATCCGGGACTCAAAATGGACTAACCATTAATCAAGAAATGTATATAAATGGAGTAGGGTAAAATGAGTTTGTTTTAGCATTTTCATATGGACATACTAAGAAGTGCATCTTAAGTCTCTTCTGTAGCTTCTCTACTTTTTCACCCTCTTGAAATAGGAAAACCTTAAGGAATAGATGAGGGTGGAATAAATGACTAAAGAAAGACTGAGAATGGAAGATGTGGAAAGGACAATGAGGATAATGATAGTGGGTCATGTTTTCCACTGTGGATATTGTGGGACACCAAGCTTTGGAGATGTCTTGAGTTTCTGGTTTTGGTTTTGTTTTTAACGTGGAAACCATTAGTTACAGCCCTTAAGCTGTGCCGTGTGTATGCGTGTATATGTGTGTGTTAATATTCACCAACTCTGTGTGTGGGTGTTGACAGTAATGGGGTTTTTATACTTTCCATGCTCCAGGTTCTGGCAAAGCTGGCCTGTGGACTAAACAAGCCCAACCGGCAGACCCTGGTCTCACATGGGTCAGTCCCACAGCTCTTCAGCCAAGTGCCTATTAGCAAAATGTAAGTATTCAGGGAGCACCTTAAATTTCACTTCTATATATGTGAAGGCCCTCTCTGGTTGTAGTTTCTTCTGTTCCTTAAGGATTGGAGCCAGGGAAAATAGGTACCATGGGGACAGGAGGGAGATGACACAGAAAATTTTACAAACATGCTGAGATTTTTTTCTTAATGAACTTTCAATTCCGGATTATCTGTGGAAGATACTTAATCCTGAATTTTAAAAGAATGAACTGTTTTTTAGCTATATGTTTAACTTCCTTCTAGGTTTTTTACTCAAGCCTGTTACTAAATAACAAATAGGAATTTTACTTCTTTTCTTTGTTCTAGTAGCGTATCAAGCTGTTCAGGGCTACTGAATTGCTCCCAAATAAAATTAATAACTAGGTTGTGCATACCAATAGTGTGTCCTTGACAAGGGCTTATAATATTGTTGAAGGGACAAGATATATCTGTTCAAAGCAATAGTGAAAGTGCTATCATCAAGACTATATGTGAGTAACTGCTAAATGAATTGTACAGGTAGTTACCAAAGTTCATAAAAGTCATCTGAGAAGGACTTATGAAAAAGGCATGGGAGAGTCAGATGAGAATAGAAGAGAAATACCAATTTGGAGACTGTTTTGAGCACCAAGAGGGAGAAAATATATTTCCAGTGAACTGGGACCATATTGAGGAAGATAAGTGATAGAAAAAGGACTGAACAGAGAGGTTGAGGACAGATTATTAGACATCTCAAAGGCCAAGCTGAAGAGTTTTTTTTTTTTTTTTTTTTACTATATTCTTAAATATAAAATGTTTTAGCTATGGAAGGGGTTTGTTTTGGAGGTGGAATTTTAATCCCTAAATGGGACAGTAGATCCTGTACAATTGAAAGTTTTATACACAGTTGACTTGATAACTAATTAATGACTTTACCCTTGTGTTTATGCTATGGTTAGTCTTCTTCCCAGGCCCTAACTTCCAGAGTACTGAATTCCCAGAGTCGTCTAGTCTTATGCTAGAAAATCAATAGTTTACAGGACCAATGTGTGTTCTCATTTTCCCTGCTAACTAGATATTTATGATGCGACCTATAAATCTTTTGTCTTTTTTTGGTTGTTGTTAGCCGTAATCTTGGAGGAAAGCTAGGGGCTTCTGTCATTGAAACCCTGGGGGTAGAATACATGGGAGAACTGACCCAGTTCACTGAATCCCAGCTCCAGAGTCATTTTGGGGAGAAGAATGGGTAAGTGATTCCTAATACTTTTCAATCATAACCTTTATGGATATGCTAAATTCAAATGTAGACAAGAGCATCAGGTAAAATCTAGACCTATCTTTAGGTTAATATTTGCTCCTCGAGGTAATTGCATTCGTCCTTTTGCTTTAAAATATTAAATCATTATAACCTATTAGTCTAGTTTTTTTCACGTGCCTAAATAGGTTGGTAGATAGGAGCTGTTATTCTGAAGCTCTGATATACACATGCCCAATATTTATGTGTGCTAAGATGCTGTTGTTCTCTTAAAAATCCTTGTATTTTTGCTTACTAAGTACCAAAAATACTTGGGGATATGAAATATGTGGCTTAGTTGGCACTTTTCCCAAAACACAAATGATGACTTGGCTTTAGAAAGCATAATGTGTTCTCCTCGGCAATTTATCATTACTGGAATTCATTGGGAAGGGCAAGGATTCTGTTACGGGTGAGGTGTACTTAATTTTGAACAAATTTTTCCTTTTTCATGAAAGGGATAAAAGGTAGTATAATATAGGTATTTTGTTTTAACAAGAATAATCATTTGCTTTCACCTTAAACTTTTTTGCTGGTTTCATTAGATCTTGGCTATATGCCATGTGCCGGGGGATTGAACATGATCCAGTTAGACCCAGGCAAATACCCAAAACCATTGCCTGCAGCAAGAACTTCCCAGGAAAAACAGCTCTGGCTGCTCGGGAACAGGTAGGCAGACATTCTTGACAGAACATTGACTCTTTTAAGGGAGTTGGTGGGTAGGTTTTGGTAGCTGTGGAAAGTTAGATGGGACCTTTATGCTGTAAAATATGAAGGAAATAGAAGGTTTTTTGTGTGCTGAAAATTGATTAGTTTAACTTGGGATTTTTTTTTTATTATTATTTTTTCCCTTTCTTCCATCTGAAAATAAATAGAATGGAGCTGATTGAAGTTTGAAATGGAATTACTCATTTTTTGTTAGGTGAAATCTTAGGAGGCCAGGATATTGTGCCTCAAGTTTGTGTCTTTTTTGTGTGTGTGTGTGGTACGCGGGCCTCTCACTGTGGTGGCTTCTCCCGTCGCAGAGCACAGGCTCCGGACGCAGAGGCTCAGCGGCCATGGCTCACGGGCCCAGCCGCTTCGCAGCACGTTGGATCTTCCCAGACCGGGGCACGAACCCGTATCCCCTGCATCGGCAGGCAGACTCTCAACCACTGCGCCACCAGGGAAGCCCACTGTGTCTTTTTTTCTCAGAGCTGGAACATGCCTGAAATTCACCTGATGGCATGCCAGCAGGAAAAGAATGAAAGCTCTTGAGCTAGGGCAGGTCAGAGTACTGTAGATTTCTATGATCTGGGGATTGTTACAGGGGAGACTTTGTTACACACTTCCATTTTGGGGAGAACTGAACAAAACCACCATTTAGTTCTATAATAAACCTAGAGTCTTTAAATGAAAGATTAAAGTCTCAATACTTTTTTTAGGTACAATGGTGGCTTTTGCAATTAGCCCAGGAACTAGAGGAGAGACTAATCAAGGACCGAAATGATGTAAGATTTTCTTTCTTTATTCCTGGGGTGAGGTTTGGGATTTAAATACAAGTTGCTCCTTACCTTATGGAGTAGAAACAAAGATACAAAAAGATACCAGCTGGAAAATTTTAAGAAATCTTTTATCTTTTCCCATAAAACTGCCATAAAACTCAGTATGATTCTCAAAAGCCTGGATCTGTGAACGTAAGACCTGACTACCCCTGTCTCCCTCATTACCATTTGCTTTTACTTTTTTGTATATTATCTAAATGTTACTGCAACTCTGAATATACAGTGGATCTTCATCAGAGTACAGAACCATTAAGCAGGACATTTAGGGTTTGGACTGTAAATTATTCGGCTTTAACATAGTCCATGTGACAAAGAAGTACTCAGTTTTAGAGACAGAGTCGTAGGTCAAAGATGAAACATCTGATTGGTTTATCTTCTCTCTTTCAAAAAAAAAGCTCTATTGATACATATATATATATTTACATACCATGAAATTCACCCATTTATAGTATACAGTTCAGTAGTTTTAGTATATTTCAGAGTTGTTCAACTATTCCATAATCAATTTAAGAACATTTCATAACCCAGAAAAGAAATCCTATACCCACTAATAGTTACTCCCCCAGCCCTACGCAACCACTAGTCTGCTTTCTGTCTCTATAGACTTAATTATTCTGGACATTTCATATCTATGGAATAATATAATATGTGGCTTTTTGTGTGACTGGCTTTAAATCTTTCAATTAACATAATATTTTCAAGGTTTACCCATATTGTAGCATCTATCAGTACTTTATTCCTTTTTATCACAACATTCTATTGAATGGATATACCACATTTTATTTATCAATTCATCAGTGAATGGATATTTCCACTTTTTGGCTATTATGAATAATGTTGCTGTGAACATTCATGTACAGATTTTTGTGTAGTCATGTTTTCATTTCCCTTGTATATATACCTAGGAGTAGAATTGCTGAGTCACATGGCAACTCTATGTTAGCATACCAGACTGTTGCTGCACTATTTTACACTCCCAGCAATGTAAGAGGGTTCTAATTTCTCTATATCTTTGTTATTGTCTTTTAAAAAATTTTTAGTGGGTGTGAAGTGGTATCTCATGGTTTTCAGGTGCTTATTGGCTATTTTATTTTCTTTGGAGAAATGTCTGTCAAGATCCTTTGCCCATTTTTGAAGTGGGTTGTCTCTTTATATTGAGTTTTAAAAGTTCTGTGTGTATTCTGGGTATAAGTCCCTTGTCAAATATATAATTTGCAAATATTTTCTCCCATTCTGTGGATTTTATTTCCATTTTCCTGATGGTATTTTTTGATGTGTCCTCTCCAGTTGAGACATCAACTGTATACTATCAGGAATCATCTATAATTACCTGTTTGCCCCTTTTTAGCTGAGGTGGTGGTAAATGTTCTTTGGGAGGCATCGTAAAGAGGTTGTGTTATGGGTCTATTTGACTTTTCCCACTAGGTGTCGCTCCGTTCTCATCTCTTTATTCTCTAACAGTCAATGACCTTATGTCCTATCATCTCCCCCTAGCTCACTCCCCTCTAGACTCCACTTGCTGGCCTCCTCCCCATTTATTTAACACACCAAGTAAATTTCACCTTCCCCTTCTCCCCAACTCCCCTGTCATATCAGCAGCCTCCATCACTCCCTGCCTTACTCTGCTTTTTTCCATGGCACTTTGTGGTCATTCCTATTACATGCCTACTTGTTTATTATATGCAGCTCCTACTACAAGGTAAGATCCAGAAGGGCCTGGACTTTTTGTTCTCTCCTGTATCTCTAGATAGTGCCTGATACATAGTAGGCAGTCAGTTATAGTTGAACGGTTTTAGTCAACAAGGACTTGTTTGTAATTGCCTATTTGTATTCTCTCGAGATATACAAATCTGTATAAACTGTATTTACAAAATGCACAAAAATACAAAATGTATTTTTACCTAGAAGTTGGTTGCTGCTCTTGGTTTGTCTTAGGGGTGTTTCTTCTCACTAGAATCTTTCGATTTTGAGGGGATCCCTATGTATACTTTTTACCTTCTTGCCTCGACCTTTATTTCTTAGTTTGCTTTGCATCAACAGTATTCAGGTGCTTAGACGTCACTGAAAAGTGTATCAATGATCATGCTCTCTAGAGGCAGGCTCACTACACTTTATCTTCTATAGATGGGCTGTAAGGAGGCGCTAGTGGAAACTACTGCTGTTTTTTTTTTGTTGTTAAGATTGAAATATTTATGCATTTAACAAACACGTATTTTTTAATTAATTAATTAATTTTTGGCTGCGTTGGATCTTCGTTACTGCGCATGGGCTTTCTCTAGTTGCATCGAGCAGGGGCTACTCTTCATAGCAGTGTGTGGGCTTCTCATTGCGGTGGCTTCTCTTGTTGAGGAGCACGGGCTCTAGGTGCATGGGCTTCAGTAGTTGTGGAACACGGGCTCAGTAGTTGTGGCTCACGGGCTCTAGAGCGCAGGCTCAGTAGTTGTGGCACATGGGCTTAGTTGCTCTGCGGCATGTGGAATCTTCCCGGACCAGGGATCGAATCTGTGTCCCCTGTATTGGCAGGCGGATTCTTAACCACTTGTGCCACCAGGTAAGTCCACTTCTGCTCTTAAGCATAAGAGCATCAGAGCAGATTAAAGAATAGATCCACTACTCAATCCTGACACCCTTTCAATGACTTACATGAACCCTCCTTCAGTCATAAACTAGAATATAGTATTACAAGTATTTAGTATAATCTTCCTGCACGGACACCACCAAAAAGAAAACAAAACATTCAGGAGAATCCATTTTCATTTATTCTGTCCTGTTCCCATTACCTGTCAAAATATCCTAGATATTCTAATATTCCATCATCTAAATTATGTCTTCTCCAATTATTTATACTCAGAAACAGAACAAAATTTTAAAAAATTAAACCTATTCCCAAACCATTCTGTCACCCTGGTTTTTTCCTCTCACAGACATCACTATATAGAATCCACATGCTCAAGGTAACTTCAGTTCTGTCTCAATCCATTTACACCCACAGAATGACAGGGTGGCCACTCAGTTGGTCGTGAGCATTCGCGTCCAAGGAGACAGACGTCTCAGCAGCCTGCGCCGCTGCTGTGCCCTTCCTCGCTATGATGCTCACAAGATGAGCCATGATGCATTTGCTCTCATCAGGAACTGTAACACTTCAGGAACCCAAACTGAATGGTGAGTTTCCTTCTAACTCACCTTCTTTTGAGACTTAAACCCTGTCTTTTATTTAAAATTAGTGGGTATATAAGCATTCCAGCTGGGGTAGGACACAGTAGAAGCACCAGAAACAAGGCAGCTCAGCTGCAGCCTCTTTGCCTACATTTGGTTTGAGAGGCAGAGTGAACCAATACTATCCCTGCCTATATCAATTTGCTATAGTCAGGGGAATGACCAATTGTACTTAGGAGTACAGAACTCAAGTTTCAGGGAACTTTTCTCTCAACTGCTTGATGGTTCTATCTTAAAATCATCTTCCTTGATAATGAAAGTGACCTATTCACCAGTAATCTCTCTCTCACATCCCAACTCAGTTACAAGCTCCACTGGTGTAATACCAAATGTCATAATAATAAACTTCACTTCAGCTGGCCATTAAAGATAACCAAGTGTATACTGGAGTATGTTCATTTACTGTCCAGATATTAATGATTTCAGTATTGGAATACCATAATTATTTATTTAACATAGCCTCTTAAATTGAAAAAAGTATTCCAGATTCACAATGTAAATATAATTATGTGAGGAAGATAAATTGGTTGCTTATTTATGGATCTACATTGGAGATTATAAAAAAAAGTTTAGTTAGGCACCTAAGTTACTGCATATCTGAATATAAGGGTACTACATGTATGGGTCTCTAAAGTTAGAGTCTTTGTTCTTAGAATAATTTACTTTTACTTCCTGGTATATTTATTTTCAAATATTGAATGGTTTTACTGAACCAAATGATAATTGTGATACTATGTTCACATTAAACCTTGTAAATTGACAGACTATAACAAATACTACTTACCAAGAGTGTCAAATATTGACAGGGAAGCATAACGTTGTCTGATTATAAGACTGTCCCTGAGCATGAAAGAGGAGAATAGTGAGATACTGTCATGAGAACTTTTAAATTTACCTCATCAAGGGACTAATCTGTATATAAAAGCACATTTCATCTTCCAAAATTCAACTCATGTGAAAATTTATTTGGGTAATTAGACATGAGGAACTTTATGACAGGAATTTCTCGAAATATTTCTGAGACCAGATAACCAAAGCAGCTGTGAAATTTCATTCTCTAAAAATTCCAGAGTTCAAAGTCTGTCAGAGTTCCGGTTCTGTTTAAAAACAGAAGAGTGCGTAAGAGGATTTTTTCAAAAGTCTTTCCACTCTAAATATTCTAAAGCTTTTTTATTGCCCTGAATGGTTTCTTGCCTCAACCCTGAATTTCAGCAGCTCTGCAGAAGTTATCTTATGAAAACAATAAACCCAGCTGTCAGGGGATCCAACTTACACATCTGACTTGGTAGGTGTTCACCAAAGTCAGTGGTTCTCAAGGTGTGGTCCTAGACCAGCAACATCAGCATCACCTGAGAACTTGTTAGAATGGCAAATTCTCTGCCCATCCCAGGTCTATTGAATCTATTAATCCAATATACCCTAAAGTCTGAGAACCACTGCAGTAACAGTTTCCTTTTGTGGCAGAACCAGAATCCCAATCATTTACAAACTGAACCTGTGACCTGGTGCTAATCTTATTCTTTTACTTTCTATTCAGGTCCCCTCCCCTTACAATGGTTTTCCTCTGTGCTACCAAATTCTCTGCCTCTGCCCCTTCACCTGGCACAGACATCACCATCTTCTTGAGCAGTGACCCAAGTTCTCCGTCAAAGGTGCCAATTACCCGTTCAGAAGATAAGACCCAGGAAAATGGCCCAGCGGTGACAACCACTAAGAAAGCAACCACTTCTCTGGAATCATTCTTCCAGAAAGCTGCAGAAAAGCAGAAAGTCAAAGAAGCTTCACTTTCTTCTCTTACTGCCACTACGCAGGCCCCCATAAGCAATTCACCCTCCAAGCCCTCATTACCTTTCCAAACCAGTCGTACTTCAGGAACTGAGCCCTTCTTTAAACAGAAGAGTCTGCTTCTAAAGCAGAAACAGCTTACTAATGTTTTCTTCCCTCCACAAAAACCACAGTCCAGTCCTAAAGAGTTACCAAATTGTTTTCCAACAGAGTGTCCAGATTGTGCCCCTGTCTGTGAAAAGGTGTTGAAGCTAGGATCCTTCAAAGCAACTCCTGCAGAGATGGATTTGGCCCAGAACAGCCTAAGCAGCCTTGCTTCTTTAACTTCCAAGTCTGCTCTGGAGGTGGCTCAGAAGGCACCTACTACCTCCAGTCTTCTGGCTGCTGAGGACCAAGTGCCCTGTGAGAAGTGTGGCTCTCTGGTACCTGTATGGGAGATGCCAGAGCATACAGACTATCACTTTGCGTTGGACTTGCAGAAATCCTTTTTGCAGCCCCACTCCAACCCCCGGGTTGCTCCTGCCAGTTCTCCTCAAGGCAAAAGAAATCCCAAGAGCCCTTTGGCCTCCAGGAATAAACGCCCTAGGCCTGAGGGCATGCAGACATTGGAATCATTTTTTAAGCCATTAACACACTAGTGCTGCCCTCAGGCTTGCCGCAGGGTTTTTTTATTTGTAACTGGGAGATGGAAATATGTTCACTTCTCAAGGAAATTTATAACTTTATAAAATTTTTAATAAGGAAAATAATCTGGTTAGATGCTGAGTTAAGGCTTCCACCTCAGGGATTCTAATTCTATTGTTGACAGGGATGTAAAAACTCATCTTCCAGAGATACAACTGTATTGAGTTTTTAATTGTTAGTCTTTAGGGAAGCAGTGTCATACAGTTTAAAATGCCTGGGCCTCGGAAGTTAAGAGATCTGGTTCCAAACCTGGCTTTGCCTCTTGGAATACGGCCTTGAGCAAGTCACTTTCCTCATGTGTAAAACTGAGATAATGCCTTAGATTACTGAAGATTAAGAAAAATGTACTTAAAGTATGTAGCTTAACATTGGCACATAAAAGGAACTGAGTGAAAAAAAGTTAAAAAAATTTTTTTATGTGAGGTGAAGACCTGAAACCCTAAAGTGGTAACTAATTTAGGGCAGGACTGTGTACAGAGAAGCTACTCAATAAATACTGAATTTCATTCAAGTAAACCCTATCATAGCCACAATTTTAGCCATTGGCCCTTCTACCTCTTGCAGTGAGACTGTTACTGGACCAGCTCAGGAACTCTGTTTAGATTGGCTAAGTCATGATCAGAACTAGATCATCTCTAGGACCTTGTTACTCCAAGTGTGATTTTGAGGGGCAGCAGCTCCACCACCAGAGAACTTGTTAGAAATAGTCTCAGCCTTACCCCCACCCCTACTGAATTTGTATATTAACAAATTTGAGAAATACCCATCTAGAAGATAATAACAGCCCACCAGGTTTGTAGAGGGCAAGGTCATTTCCTTAAACCCTAAAGACAAATGTAAGAGGTAAATGCTTGGGCCTTCAGGGTCACTGGCACGTTCATCTCTTCCCTACTGAAGTGTGAATCTTTAGTTTAGTGTTTTAAATGAATTACTGTAGCTTTTTGCACTAGTCCATGTTTTAGTACTGTATTCTTAATCTCCATTCTTATGTGTGGAAAGTCAGTTTTGGCTTTTCTGATATGGGAAATGTTGATTACACAGAGAACCCAATCAAAGATGAACTGAGTGGTGGCAGTGGAGGGGGGAGATAAGAGGGTAGGGAGAACGGAATACATAGTCCCCCTTCCCATACATGTACTCAAACCAGTACTTTTAGGCTTATTTTAGCTTATTTATAAATTGGGGGTCTGTAATTTGAAGGGGGAACATTTGAAAACCACTGTGTCTAGCAAATTATTTCTTCTTCCAGAAAGACCTTCCACTTTTGTGGCAGTTAAATATCTAATAAAAGATAGTGCTTACTGTATATATGGCTCTTTCCCTACTAGATTTGTAGATTTCTTAAAGGCAAGAATTCACAGTGCCTTGCACACAACAGGTGCTTGATAGTCACTGGATGAAATGTATATACTGAAAATTTTAAGATCACCAGAACTGTAACAATAAAAATGTACATACTACTTATACACCTTTTTATACTCCTCAATGTTGCATTAATGTAGCAAAGTGCCTCATTAGTTTGTGGAGATGTCTGGGTATCATTTTCCAAAACTTCCTTTCCTAATCTAGGGAGAAGTTTAAAAAAAAAATCTCCTCTGGGTGCTGTACAGATCAAGTTGAACAAATTTTTAGCACTTCAGTTGACTGGAAGGAGTCAAATAGAAAAGTAATGTGGTAGAAACCTTGGTTTCATTGACCTTCTAGAGGCCAAGACAGGTAGTGGGGGGAGGTAGGGGGAGCACTAGTGAATAACCAATAAAGACAATACCAGCAGCACACGTTGTTTTCTTGGGAATGCCAGCCCTGCCCCAGCATACTGGCAGTGAGCCTGTGGAGGGGGCAGCAGACAGACATGCAAACGTCAGTGTTGGGAGAAGGCTATAGTACCTTTTTGCTGACTATAACCTTCCCTCATAGCGGTTTATCAGCAACTGTACAGAAGGAAGTAAATGGTTCTTAGTTCCCAACACCAAGAGGAAGTTCTTCAACCACAGGCTTCTTAGTAGCAAGTTAAACCAGTGATATATAAAAAGCAGCTGAGCCTGAATGGTGGGGAGGCTATCACTTTAATACCCTGGAGGCAGAATACCCGTGGGACCATGGCCCACATTTATCATTAAATTTCTTTTGCAAGGATCAGTACTGAAAATGTAGTCCCTGCTTTTTTTTATTTTTTTTTTGGCCACACTGCGCAGCATGCGGGATCTCAGTTCCCCTACCAGGATCAAACCCTCGCCCCGCTGCAGTGGAAGCGTGGAGTCTTAACCACTGGCTGCCAGGGAAGTCCCTGTAGTCCCTGCTTTTTACAGTTGACTTTAACCTTGGGCCGTATTTCTTCACCCATAAAATGTGGTAGTCAGGTACTCTGAACACAAACAGGAGGAAGGGACAAAGGTTTCGCCAGCTGGCTTTCGGCTCCAAAAAGCCAGTTTAGATTATATAAACCTCACTTCAGGCTACCTTGCATTGCTAGGAAAAGCGTGAGGACCAGACTGCCATGTCTCTAAGTTCTACTCGTCATTAAGTAGCTGGCACGCTTATCTCCAAATCTCTGACAGGGCATAGTCATCAGCCTCCTTACCCCTGTGACCATTAGCAAGTGGCCAACTCCTCAAGTACAGGGTGGACACCTATCTTAGCTGAAAAGGCGGCAGTTTCACTTTCTATTCTGCTCACTCAAAGAACTATGCAAAACAGGCCAGAATCCTTGAGTCACAGCACTGGAATACTGATAGCCAAGTGGGGGAGAGGAAAGGAGGCAGGGTGAGTGAGATACCAAATGTGTTCTTCCCCCATTCAGGGCTCAGCAGTGTAAGGGTTTCACTCGTCTCTGATCCTGGAGAGGAATCCAGCTCTGGAAGATGCGCCTGGGTCTTAAGCATAAGCACAGTGTGTTCAATAAAACATTTTTATTCTGTACAATATATATATGTGTATTTAAATATATATATATATATATATAATATATATGTATATATATATGCAGAGAAACCTCAACCAAATCCCTGAGTCCATGGGAACCCAGGACACTAACAAAGGGAAAGAGGGAATCCATGCTCTAAAGAATAGCAAGTATGGCAACATCTTTCCCTTTCCTCCAGGTTCCCTGCAACAGTGGGAAAGGGATGATCACTACAAATTACTAAAATAAGAGAGGACTTACATGGGGGCAGGATGGGGAGCTGTGAGTCAGGTCCCCAGCCACCAGTCTGGGGACTGTGGCAAAACAACCTGTTTGATCCAGCATTAAAACTAGCAGATCGCTGCAGAGGAGGGGACAAGACTGATTGACATGCAGCTGACCTTCGGTACGCCAAGTCTTAGCTTGGCGGCCCCACACCTGGGCCAGCACAACAAATAGCACCTGTGGGGCCTTTGAGAGGAGGAACTGGGGACATGGCCCTTGACTGAAGAAGGGAAGGGAGACAAAGCTGAAGAGCAGACCTCATGTCTCAGCACAGGGCGGGAGCACTGCCATTCACTGTCCCTGTGCCACTTCTTCAGACCCTGGGCCACCAGAGGGCCAGGAGCAGATGTCTTTTGTCCACAGTCAAGTAGAGATGGGCAACTTACATGACCTTGAGAAGAGGTATAGAAAAAAGGAGTGCTTTCGAGGACCACCCCCAGTTGTTGTGACAATTCCTGACGTGCAGGGACCACACCGGCGAATCATGCCCAGTCCTGACAGTGGGGCCAACGTGGCGGTGATCAGCTCCCTCCGGTAGACAGGCCGTTAGGGATGCCAGGCTTGATGAGCCAACCAGGCGGACACACGGCTGCTGAGCACTGCCCTGAATTCTCCTGTCCTCTCCCTCAGGACTGCCCCTCCCTGGTCACACCAAGCTTGGCGTCTCTCCAGAAGAGCTGGCAGGGAGCAAGCAGTAGAGAGCACCCCTCACTCCCTAGCCTACTAACACGCAGAGCCGCTAACAGGGGGCAGCATGGCCGGAAGTCACCTTATGTACTGTAGAGACAGCAGTAGAGCTGTGCCTGCCTGGAGGAGTTCAGAAGCCCATGTTGGCCTGGGCCTCTCCCGCTGCAATGGCTTGCACATCGGTGACATGGCCGATGCCCTTGGTGACACCCTCCCGGAACAGCAGCTTGGCGCCCACCTTCAGGTACTCTGGGTGTTTCAGGAAGCGGAAACGTACCACTGCTTTCTCCCCTGTCCGCAGCTTGTCCTGCAGCAGATACATGGTCACTGGCCCTGGAAAGCACCTCCTGTCTCTACCAGCCTTGGCTCTCCACCCTCGGGGGCCTAGCAGGTGTCTGCCCCACCCCCCAAGTGGGGCTTTGTCCTCTTTGTGGGATAAGGGAGCTCTCTACGAATATGGGGACAGGCTTTCCTCCTTTCTGGAAGCAGAATTCTGACTTTTCCCTAGGAAAACAGGGGCATGGCTGGGCCCCTCTCACCTTGGCATGGATCTTTTCTACCACTGCTGTCTGACGTACGTTGCCCACGTGTACTGTCACCTGGAAGCCTCGCCGGAAGGTGGTGGCGTGGAACAGCAGGACTATCTCTGCCTCGAACACTGAGCAGATGGTGGGATTCATCTCTGGGCTCACCATCACCATGCCCTGGGGAGGCATAGCCCTCAGACCCAGGAAGGGCAGACCTCACATTAGCCTCTCCTCCCCGGCCACCCTCACACCCCTTACAGCTCCTCAACTTCCTCCTCCTCTAGGACTTCCAACACAAAGACCTCAGAAGACAATACGGAAAACTATTCTTTTTGAGGGAGCCCTTCCTTACCCACCTTTCATGTCCTCTAACCCTTCTAACGCTTAGTGCTTTCAGAGTCCTGGACATTCGGGTTGCACCACAGTAATTCACATTTCGTGATCTGCGCTTTGTGAGTACCCTAAGCCTTTTCCATACACAGACAGTCTGTGTAACCAGCTTCTTGGCTTAGGGACTAGGTTCTCTTCAAGTTCCCCTGAAGCACCTTAGACAGATGCTTCTCATTCAAGGAGCCAGCCTCCCAGGCATTTCTCTTTGTGTTCTCCAACCCCCCCTCCCACCTCACCTTGCGAAGGAGTGCTCGGTCAAAGTCCCCGAGGGCCAGCGTAGCGGCCTGACCAGCTCGCAGCACACGACAGGCAGAGCGGTTGCGTTGGATGCTGCATACTCTCAGCTCCAGGAAGCAGCCATCGTCCGTGGGGCCCACCACCAGCTGGTCCCCCTCACGGCAAATCCCACTGCAGCCCACAGGGCAGGTGGCACAGCGTCAGCCTAAGCCCCCCTACCTGCTTCTCTACTAGGTCCTTCCCTTCTAAGACTGAGTCCCTCGGGTGGGAGAAAGAGACCCTAAATTCCAACTGGAAGGTAGGGGAGATGACTGCCTTGCCCCAGTCCAGAATTCAGACTGAAGGCTAACACCAGGAAAGGCTGGCAGTGACGCTGGCAGACAGGTACCTGTTGATTCGACACTGAGCACCTGATCCCTGAAAAAGCAGTTATCCCCTTGGGTTTCATCCTCTGCTTTGGAAAGAGTCTTAAGGGACCTCTCATTTCCCTAGTTGGAGATGAAGTCAGTTGATGCACTCTAGTTTTCTTCCTGGGGCCAAGACCCACACTTCTCCCCCAGGGGCCTGGAGAGTCCTAATAAGCAGCAATACTGTTTCTTCCCTTATAAGCCAATACACAAGCTTTCTCCAGCTCCTCTGATGGTGAAAGCCTAATTTACAAACAAGCACATCCTTTAGATGGGCTCTGTTCAACTCCAGGGTCTCCTTTGGGCTATGATGTCTTCCAGAGTTTGGGTATGTGAGGGCTGAGTAGGGTGGGTAGTAAGAAAGGCAATTCACCTGGAAAGTGTCCCTCCAACAACTGTCCCCACCTCTGGTACTGTGTAGATTTCATCCACCTGAAGCCAAAGAAGATTCTATCAAGGGCTGGCAGGTCCAAAACCTCTAAACAGACTCGGGGCTTGGAATTTGTCCCTCCCAGATCCCCAGCTCACTGCCTGTTCAGATGGCCAGTTACCTGGAACTCCGTCAGCTGCTGCATGAGTTCCTCCTGCTCTTTGCTGTTGGTGAGTGGCGGCAGAATATTCAGAAAGACTTTGAGCAGGTCCAGACTCTCTCCAGACACGCTGGACAGTGTGAAGATGGGGGTGACACTGTAGAGGGAGGCACGGAATGGGCAGATGAGGAAAGTTCCAACAGGAAGCAGAGGCTGGAGCCCTATACATGGAAAGGTGAGCTTCTCCTGGAGTGGCGAGGGGCTCCTCTCTGTTGTCTGCTAAGGTTCTCAGGAGCTTGGGGCCCTCTCTCTGTGAGCCATGGAGTGTGGCACGTGAGGCCCATCCCAGAGCCCAGGGAGATCGAAATGCCTGGCACAGCACTTCGTCTCCAGGCTCCCAGGCATCAGCAAAGCCGGCTTGGGGGAAGGGTCCAGCCTTCAGCAAAGACTCCCTCCTACAATCCCAACCTGAAAAACCACAGAACTGAACCAGAACTGGTCTGGCCCTAGAGGAAGGGGTACCCCATGCTCTGGGGCCCTGTGGAGCCATCCCTGTGGATCAGGGCTCTGGAGTGAGAAAGGCTTACTTGGGGGACTGGGCAAACTGCTGGGCAGCAGTGACGGCATCGTCCTCAGAGGTGACCAGCATGGGGACCTTGTGGCAGCCAGGCTGCTTGAGGACCCGCTCTAGCTGGCGTACCGTCCTCTCCACTGTGGTCTTGGCACACAGGTCCACCTTGCTGACCACGATGAAGAAGGGCACTTTCAGGGCCAGTGCCAGCCCCAGATGTTCCCTTGTGGTGCCGGCTGCTCAGAGAAGCAGGCAGGCAGCAAAAGAAGAGTTAGAATGAGGGAAGGAGGAGAGAGCAAGAGGGGAGTTGGTCTGGCTCCCAGATTTAAGGAGGCCCAGGGTAGGAGAGTCAGCACCCCCCTCCAGCCCCATCCCTGCCCCAATGCCTCGTACCAATCCCAGTGTTAGCACTGACGAGGAGCAGGGCACAGTCAGGGCAGTAGGACGTTAGGCCAAAGATGGTGGTGTGCAGGTACTTGTGGTGGCCTGCCAGGTCGATGAAGGTGATCATCTTGGAGCTGCTCTCACAGATCTCTTCTGCCGTCCGTGAGTCACTGTAATTCACCACCTGGCCCAGAGCCCAGGGCTCTCAGTGCCCCCTGCCAGCCTCCCCAACCCTTCAAGAGTTGCCAGGACCTAAACCAGTCCCTGGGTGACCCTGCCTGTTAACCCTGAGCCCCATTTCAGATCTAGTTCAGTTGATTCCCCATTTGTTTTCTAAGGAGGTCAGAGCTGGTTCAGTGCCCTCAGGGCCTTCGTCTACACTATTCCAGAAAGGCTCCACACTCTGACCTCAGACTCTGTCCTTCACCACTACCATCCCATCCTTAGAGTCTGGTCCCACTGGGTCCCGTTGATTGCATGCACCTCTCCCTTGCTGTTAAAGCCCAGGATCTCGAAGCTGATGCTGGAGGTTCGGCCGGACTGAATCTCATGCAGGTGGCGGAAAAGGTTCAGCCGAGCCCGGCCCCGCCCATTGTCCAGCTCTCCTTGGGTCAGGACTCCAAGCAGAGTCGACTTCCCTGAGTCCACATTCCCCAGGACAGCCACACGGAGGTCCAGGAACTGTGGATGAATTGTCAGAGGTCAGGGCTCCAACCCTTCACCTCTCTCCACTGAGAGTTAAGGTCAAAGGCAGTGGCACTTTCTGGGGACCAAACGATGAACTGGACCCCACCCCCACCCCAGGGTCCCAGGCCAGGGGAGAGTCTGCCACCACGGGGTCCTCCCAGGGAGCACAGGCGTGAGAGGCAGGGAAGGGTGTGGGCCCACCTGTTGGTTGTCAGGGACCTTTCGTACCAGCACCTCGGTGATCTTCCGGGGCATGTCACTATCATAGTCCACTTCTCGCTCCCGGAGAACAGTGATGTCTGCCCCGACCCTGTCACAGCAAGGCCACAGCTGCCACATCTCACCTGTACTCCCCTTCCCCCTTCCATCCCTGCTCTGGACCAATGGCCTTCTCATACCTCCCACAGAGCTCCCAACACCTTTCTTCACTTCCTACCCACCCTCCAGTCTATCCCATATACACAGCTCCCTTTACACAAACAAACCTTAAGTAAAGGAGCAAAAAAGCCTGGATCCAATGCAGAGGATCCCAGAAAACTAACCCTCCCCACTTCAGCCCTTTGTCAAGAGGAGGCAGGCCCTAGGTGACTGGGCATGCGTGGGTCCAGATTTAGGGAAAGGAGAACCAAGGGGAAGGGGAAGCATACTTCTCCGCCATCCGGTGCAGGGTCTTGAGGGAGGCCCGCATCTCCTCCTCAGCCAGCCCCACCAGCAGCCCATTGTCTTCTACTCCAATCTGGTAGACAGCCTCACCGCGGCCCTCCTGGAGCCGCCACTTCATCTGTGTCACCAGGTGCTCAAAACGATACTGGGATGGATTCACCAGCTTCAGCTTAGGGCAGGTGAGGTATCATGAGAAGGTAAAGTCAGAGATGCTCCTCCTGAACCCACATGCTCCCCATCTGTCCTGCCGAAAGGACCAGGACCTTCCCTTCCCTCTTAACTACCCTCATCCCTGACCTCCTCTAACAGTGAGTCCTCTTCCAACAGAATGAGGTACAGAGCCCTTACCCTGTACCACATCTTTAAATTACTACAGATTATGAAGTTAGAAGGATCTCAAAGAAATCATCCCACGCCAGCAAGGACAGCCTGACCCTCCCCAACCTAAGACTCACTTTATATTCGATGTTTCCATCTTCAGCCTGAAAAGAAACAGGGAGCAGTTACCACACACTGTCCAGACCTAACCCCTACTTCCCCTTGATTCCCCCTGCGGTCCAGGCAGCTAACTTAAGAGAGCAGGAAGCCTCGGCTGCACCTGCTTAGGCAGGTGTCTGTCAAAGGTCATGGCAGACCAGCCCTATACTCAGTCCCAGTGTGACCCCTCTGAAGGAAAGGCCTCTGAGAACACAGTCAGTCACCCATCTAAGCCAGGAACAGAACCCGGATTCCCTCCTTTTTTGATCACTGGCAGCACGCTCTTCCTGGATGCAAGATTCTCCCCCTCCCTTCCCCCAGGGCCTCAAACTGTTGTCCCCACAAGTCTATGTCTTCTCCGTGTCCAGGCTGCTGAGGCCATTCTTTGCCACTCATCTGAGAGACACCATTTCCTTCCTGCCCGCCCCTCTCAGCTGATGACATCAAGAATAAGAGGTTGCAAGAGGTTCTGGAGCACGGCCAAAGGGTGAGCTCAGCACTGGTCACTACAAGCCTGATAAGAAAGGAGTCCAGGTGAAAGAGAGGCAGGGCTCCAAAGTTGGGGTTGAGATGAAGAGAAGAAACTCAAAATATAATGAAGAAGACAGACGCCACAAACTAGACTCACTGTGGCTTTTCCCCTCCTGTCCCCTAACTCTCATGCCTCAGTTGAGGTGAAATCTTGAGTCCATCCCACAATCTCCTCCTCTTCCCTACATCAGGTGACCCAACACAGAAGGATCCTGTTGCCTGAGCCTGCCCCTCTCGGGTACAAAAGGATATGAGATTTGCCTGTTCTGCCTGTCCTGCATTTCTGCACTCCTCCTCCCTGACCATTTTATTTTTCTTTTCCCCTTCCTGTCATGATTCTATCTCTTCAAGGCCCTTTGACTCCCAGGCTCTTACAGGTCTTCACCCATAATCTCCACCTCATGGAGTATAAAGGAGATCTTTTCCCATCAGTAAAGACCTTCCTTTTTGTCATTTTGCTGGAGATGAAGAATTAGGATGGTTTCAAAAAGTGGTACAAGATAATGGTCTAGGCTAATGGTTATCAAAGTGTGGTCCCAGGGCCAGCAGCATTCATATCACCTGGGAACTTATAAGAAACGCAGACTATCAGGGCCACCTTTGACCTACTGAATCAGAAATTCTAGGGGTGGAGCAGCAATCCAGGTGGTTCTCATACATGCTAAAGTTTTATAACCACTTGATGAGGCTTTTCCCCTGGGTCCTCCTTTTCTAAGAGGGACAAAGTAGCAGTTATTATCTGCCTTAGGGACAGATGGAGCAGGAAGGTGGAGGCTGTCCCCACTCCCTCATAGGACAGGGAAAGGGCGGGAGGACTAAGCCTGACTGTCGCGCGCGCGCGCGTGTGTGTGTGTGTGTGTGTGTGTGTAAGGACGGAACATATTGCTCTTTTCCCGGGTACTCCCCTCCTCCCCGTGGAACAAGTTCAGAAAACTCTAACTCCTCATCCCAGGATGCAGTCTCCCTTCTCCTGTTGCAGCAGGGAGGGGACCGGGGCATTTTACTCTGCTCTTCCCAAAGGGATGCAGGTGGGATCCCCTTTCCCCACTCTTCCTCCCTGGGGTCCTAACACCGGAGGGGGAGGCCCAGTCTCTCTGTCCCTCCTCCCTAGGGTCCTAGGACCGGAAAGAAGGGTTCTCCTCTCCTGGGGGTCTTGACACCGGAAGGGGGTACTAATTCTCTCTGACCCGCCTTCCTGTAGTCCTGGGACCGGAAAGAGTGGTTTCCTCTCACCCCGCCACTTCTCATGTGCTTACCTCGGGGGGCAGGTACGGGGGGTTGTTGGCTTTGCTCCCTCTGTTCCTTCCGTTCTTCTTCTTCCCCTTCGGGCCACCGCAGCTACTGCTGCCGCCGGCGCCCCTAGCCTTGAGGGTTCCGCCCACGGCCGGGCCCCCTCCGGGCCGGCAGCAGCCGCCGAACAGCTCCGATACCCGCGAGTCCATCCGCCGCTGCCGCCAGCCCCCCGCCCGGCCCCTCCCCCCCGCCGCTGCCGCCGCCGCCGCCGCCGCCGCCGCCGCGCCTACTGCCACGGCCGAGTCGAGCCAGCCAGAGGAGGGCTGGGTGGGGCCCTGCGCAGGCCACACCCCCACCTTCCCTGGCCACCGGGTCGCGTCAGAAACAGCCGCAGGGCACCAAGGGATATAGAGTCCTCAAGCCTGCGAGCTCCCTGGAAAGAGCTCGACGCCGCCCTACAACTCCCGGGCGGCATCGCGGCGCAAGGAGCCGCGGGTGGCTTCGGGGCGTAGGCAAGGAGCGCGCCTTTGCCCGCAAAGGCCTAAGGGAGCTGTAGTCCAGTTCCCAGTCTCCAAGCGCTGAGCGGGTCTTTTCCTGGGGCCTGGTTGTGGGGCAGTCATCAGAGGCGGGGGGGCTTATATCAGAATCAAACTTTGTAGGCGCTTCTGGGTTTAGCCCCTTACCGCGATCCCAGACAACGGGTTTTGGATTGGAGAGCTGCAGAACTCAGGGCGACTGGTCCCTCCAGCCTACTGGCTCCGCCCGTGCCTCAGTTTCTCCCTCGACGGCCGGGGTGCCGTTTGGGTGAGTCAGGACCAATGCCAGGGCGGAGGCGGATGGTGGTTAGCCTAATTACGGCTTTTATTTTTACGATGATTATGCCACCTTTACACAGTAGTCACTGGTTTATTACCAGGCTGGCACTCTCCGCGGGCTGGTTTTAGCAGCCCGAGATACCGCGGTGGTCCCGACACGAGGCCCGAGCCCATAAACCAGCCTTGCAGCGAGGGCCCACAGCGAGTATTACCCCTCCCCTTTGTTTTGAAGCGGAACCAATCCGGGAGAACCGAGTTTGGCTTTAAAACCGCCAGGGCTGTAGGCGGGGCCTGGCCCCTACTTGGGGCGGGGCTGGGGCTCAGGTTACGTCAACCAAGGCGAGGGAGGGAGAAGTTGCCTGGAATAGAAACTTGGCCAAGGGCCCAGGGGACTGCTGACTTCTGACTTTATTGCCAAGCTGTCGTCTCTCTTGCTCTTTAGGGCTCTTGCAGTCAGCAAAGAGTAAACACATTCAGTGACGTAAACCAGTGTACGAGACACTAGAAAGGCAGAGTGGAGAAGCAGTTAGTGTTGCTGACCTGGGATTCAGGACGCGGAGTTCAATTCCCAGCCCCGCGGCTGTCTCTTACGCACCACTCACCCATTGTATGTCCACTTCCGCTCTCTTCACAAACAGCGAGATCCTCATACCCGGCCCAGAAATAAAACAGCCTTTCCCGCCAGACCTCAGTTTTCCTTGGAAAACTAGAAGCAGCAACAGTGGCTTACCTCTGGTGATCCTTTCAGGGGTTCAGACTTGGTGGAGTCCATGGCTTCCCCCCAGGACCACAAGGAGAAAGGCAAGTTACTGATCACGTAGTTGCTGTCCACATATAGCTCCCGAAACTGGTGAGAGCAGAAGGACCAAAATCTGTAAAAGGGCCTAGCAGACCTGGCCAATTATGTGGTCTTCAGTGGTTGAAAGCACACGTGACTTCTCAACCCTGTTCAGCTAAAGGAAGGTTTTGCTGCAGAGGTCAACCGTAGCCAGGGACACAACCCCACCAAGGAAGCTGCTACTTAGGGGCTGAGTGAGAGATCTCAAGAAGGTTGGGGATTGGAAGCGAGAGCTAAGACTATTCCCCCAACATTATCACCACCACCAACTCTGGGGTTTCTTGATAACCAGGGCCTGCTGCACTTGCCTGATAACACTTGTCCTCTCATCATCATAGATCTTTCAACCACCCCAACACACACAATTTCACTTCATTCTTTCCAATTCCCTTGTCTCCTAAGTGGAGAACTTTTAAGAGAAGGGAAGGGATAACCCATTCTGATATCCATTCTTAAACAACCTGGCTTACCACAGACAGGAGTGAAGGCTGGCAGAGGAGTAGGCTGAACAGGGATGTCTGTCCAGGAGGAGATCAGGGTCCTGGGAGATGGAAGGTGTTATATGTGTTTAGTTTCCTGGAGGGGTTGCTTATGAGGTGTTTATGATGTGGTTGCCTGTGAGGTAAATAATGGATGTATACATACAGACTTTTTTCCTGGTATGTAATTATTAGTCATTCATTCTTTGTGTATAGTACATTTACATACGTTTTAAAGTTAGACTTAGCAATATTCCCCTTTATATTTTCTTGGTTTTTGTCATGTCTAAGCCAACCCCACTCCTAAATTATGGATTATTCTCCAGTAGATGTTTAATCGATTTGGAATGTATCTTTATGTAGGATGTGTAATAGGAACTAACTTGATTTTTTTCCCCTCCTGAATGGATAGGGAGTTGTTTCAAGTTATTTGCTTTGAGAAGTCACCCTCATCACATACTAAGATCTACATATACATTGATCTGTTTCTGGACTGTCTTCTGTTTTATTATCTGTTTATTCCTGAGCCAACACCACAGTATTTTAATCATTATACTTTTATGGTATGTTTTGATCTCTGGTCCCTGCTTCCTGAAGCACACTTTTTTCTTGGCCTCTATCACCTAATACTTGTCTATTTTTCTTTCTACTTCTCTGGCTACTCCTCAGTCTCCTCCACAGATTCTCTCTTTCTGCTCATCCCCTAAACATTAGTGTCTTCAGGATCCTTGCTCATTTTCATTCTATACAGCTTCCCTGGGTGATCTTATCCACTCCCATGCTGATGACTCTCAAATACATATTTCTGTTCCCAATGGTGTTCCTAAATATCTCTTCACTGTCCAATGGAACAGCAAACCTATCAAAAACTGAACTCATCTTTTCTCCTTACCTATACCCCAGTAAAGCTGGTCCTTCTCTGGTGTTCCCTCCTTCACTGAATGGCACAACTGGTCATAGAGTTGCTGAAGTAAAAAACCTGCTTGTCTTCTTGACAGTCTCTCTCTACCCCTCCTCCTCTTCCTGGGCTCAACCACCATGCTCACTGGACCTCCTAAATATCTCTGGGGTTCACCCAGTTCTCTCCAACCCACTGTGACTACCCTAGTTCAGGCCTCTTTCACCATCTTTTCTGTGAGATATTATGGAAAAAACCCGAACGAACTTTTTGGCCAACCCAATCGTTGGGTAATTCCAGTTGCTAGCTCTAACTGGTATCCCTGCCTCCTCCTTTATCCTGTCTGTAATCTAGACCCAGTGTAGAGATTAAATTTATAAAATGTAAATGTAATTATGTCACTCCCCTACTTAAATCTTTCAAAGTTTCCCCCACTCCCCTACGGGATCAAGTTCAAACGCTTTAACGTGGCTTATAAAGCCCTGCCATGATCTGGCTCCTGTTTGTCCATCACAGCCTTAACTCTTCATAAGCTGAACTCTTTTTAATTCCTTGAATAGAGGATGCTCTTGTATCTCAAGGTCTTGTTAAAAAACAAAGTTCAACTGAAGATTTGAAGATCTAATTGGCTTTATTTAACAGTTCATGAATCAGGCAGCATCCTATCTAGTAAATACGAAGGCACTCTGAGGGGCTGTTCAAAATGCAAGACTTTTATAGAAGGGGGGGGGTAGGATAAGGAGGTTGTAAGCAAAAGGAAAGAAAGGATTAGGGGGAATGTTGGGGGACTTATCTTGCAGATTACCTCACTAGCGCTGACTAGGAAATTCCAGACTGGTTAGTTTAAAAATTCCACTCCAGGAGAAGTTGAAACTGCTACTAGGTTAGGAAATGAGTCTTGGTGAGATTTAGCACAAGTGAATCCGTTTGGGGGTTGTTTCTTTCTAACAGTCTCCAGGACCACCAGGCCCTCCTCTTTACCTTTACTCATCCTACAGGTCTCAGTTTCCTCCGGGACCACCCCTCACTCCCACCCCCTCTAGGTTAGGCGCTCCTGTTCTTCGCGTCCGCTGCCCATGTATGCCTTACTATATAATTCATCACATTGCATTGAATCCATTAGGCATTGAACACTTTGCGGACAGCGCCTGCCTCTGGCTTCTTCGCTGCAGAGTCTCCAGCACCTAGGACAGGGCCTGGCACGAAGTAGGTGCGCAGCGAATACGGAACGCAGGAGAGAACGGATGCATGCGGGCGGGTGTCCTTTGGAAGGCAGCGCTAAGTGGCTGAGAACCCATGGTTTCCCTGTAGGAGAAGGGTTCAGCGGACTTGCCGGACGGTGTTAAGAAGGAGAGCGCAGAGCTCAATTCCCCACCCAGCCCAGCCTCCGCCACACTGACGCGGCGCCCCGCCCACTTTCCGGCAACGGAACCGGAAGTGGAGGCCGGGTTTCCCATGAGGCTGCGCGGGGCGCCTATTCAAACCGCACGGAGAGTGGGGAGGAGGTCATGATGGCGGCCCCAGAGCCGGAAGTGCAGGCCCCGGCCGCAGTCTCTGGTAAGGCGTGGGGTCCGGAGCTCGAGGAGTCTGTTTCCTCCCTACCGCTGCTCCTTCCAGTCACTTAGCCCCTGGCCCCTTCTCTGGCCTGTCTTCCTTGTCCCCATTTCCCGGCGTCCCTCCCAGTTCTGACTCGGCGCCGTTGACTCCATCGCCCCCAAGGCCCTGGATTCCATTGGTTCACCCCCCTTTTCGCGACGGGTTCTGGGCCCTGCTTGACTACACTTTCTCTCAACTCGTTTTCCCAGATCAGGGCCTCCACTTTCTGAGCAGAGCCCCAGTCGCTGCCTCCGAAATCCTCCACCCGTTCCCCACAAATCCCGCCGTCACTTCACCTTAGGCAACTGGGATCCGGAACCTCCGCGCCACCGCCCACAGGGGAGTTTGCGGAGGGAATCTGCATGTGTCGGGGTGTCGCCTCCGCAGTGGTGGCCGATGTCGCCACAAGGGAATGAGAAGACTGGCTTTGGCCTTTTAAGTTTTTCATTTTTCTCTCTTGTCCCCCTGTGCACCTACCAGATTTGGAGTGGTGTGAGAAGTCGGAGGAAATCCACGACCCCCAGATAGAACTTGAGACCACCTCCCCCCAGGAACCTCCCAACCCTTCGGAGCCCCTTCGCCCCAGAGTCTGCGTGGTGCCAGTGGTGTTTCCCGGGCCTGTCAGCCAGGAAGGGTGCTGTCGGTTTACTTGTGAACTTCTGAAGCATATCATGTACCAACGCCAGCAACTCCCTCTGCCCTACGAACAGCTTAAGCACTTCTACCGAAAACCTCCCCAGGTGGGCACAGGCTTTGGGAGAAAATTGGTGGGGAGACTTCGTGGCTATTAGATGGTGGGCAGGTAAAAAGGGCGTCTAAGGAATCTTCAGGCCTGTCAGCCTAAGCAGCTGTAAGGGATGTTTCAGCCCTATGGCTTCTGTCCGTTTCTACCCACTCTGGTCTTTTTTTTTTTTTTTTTTTTGCGGTGCGCCGGCCTCTCACTGTTGTGGCCTCTCCCGTTGCAGAGCACAGGCTCCAGACGCGCAGGCCCAGCGGCCATGGCTAACGGGCCTAGCCGCTCCGCGGCATATGGGATCCTCCCGGACCGGGGCACGAACCCATGTCCCCTGCATCGGCAGGCAGACTCTCAACCACTGCGCCACCAGGGAAGCCCCCTTTCTACCCACTCTAGTCTTGATAGTCTAACCCTTCCTGTTTTTCCTCTTGTTTTCTTTTTCTGAAACTTCTATTGTGTGTTGCATTTGGACTTAATGAACTGGTCCTTTAATTTAATTAAATTAATTAATTAATTTATTTTTTTGCGGTATGCGGGCCTCTCACTGTTGTGGCCTCTCCCGTTGCGGAGCACAGGCTCCGGACGCGCAGGCTCAGCGGCCATGGCTCACGGGCCCAGCCGCTCCGCGGCATGTGGGATCTTCCCGGACCGGGGCACAAACCCGTGTCCCTTGCATCGGCAGGTGGACTCAACCACTGCGCCACCAGGGAAGCCCTGATCCTTTAATTTTAGTGTCTTTTCTGTCCATATCCTCATCTCTTTGTTTCTATGTTATATTTTCTGTGGGTTTATATTATGTTTATATAAATTTATATAAACTTCCTTGAGTTTATATTCTAACACTTATATCAGTTTTTTTTTCTTTTTTGGCAGTCATAGTCTTAAGAGCTTTTTCTTAATTTTTACATGTTCCTTTTAAATTGCATCCTGTTGTTTCCTGTCTGTATGAACTTCTCTTACCTGTGGACGTTAATTGTATTTTTGAAGCTTTTCTCTGTCGCTTGCAGTGTCTCCGTTTCTTCCAGATTCCTTTTCCTATTTATTTGTTTTTGTCTCTTTCATGTTAGAGGCTTTTATTTGGTGTCTGATAAATATTTAAGAATAAGTCATTGAAAGTTCTGTGTGCATGGCTGGGCCTCTGAGCTAGCTGATAGCCTTGAAGGATATTGGGTGAGAAAGTAATGGTAGTGATAACAGGAAAGAAGATTGGTCTAATAAAGGTGATTCTGGAGTGGTCTTCCAGATAAACATGGCAAATTGAACACATGCTTATCTGTGCTCCCATCTGAAATACTACTAAATCAGAGAAATAGGAAGGAAGGAAAGAAAGAGAGAAAGAGGACTTCCAAAACATTCTGTCTGGGTGGAGGAAATTGGCAGGTGATCTAAGGGTCCTTGCACAGGTGTTCCCTCAGTCCCCATGTGTTCACTTTTGTCTTCTGTGGTGCTTAAGTGGACAATTCCTGGGCCTTTATGGGCTTCTGCATTGTGAATCATTTCAAACTTCTCAGGGGAGTCCCCTCTGTCAGTACTTGGTATTCAGCTCTTTCGAACTCTTCCGTCTGCTTTCTCTCTTCCAGAAATTTGTTGCTGCCTTTGGACACTGTTGTCTATTTTCCAGTTCTTTTTTTTGCAATTTATTTATTTATTTATTTTTGGCTGTGTTGAGTCTTTGTTGCTGTGCGCCGGCTTTCTCTAGTTGCGGCGAGTGGGGGCTGCTGTTTGTTGCGGTGCGCGGGCTTCTCATTGCAGTGGCTTCTCTTTTTGCGGAGCACTGACTCTAGGCGTGAAGACTTCAGTAGTTGTGGCACGCGGTCTCAGTAGTTGTGGCTTTGGGCTCTAGAGTGCAGGCCCAGTAGTTGTGGTGCACAGGCTTAGTTGCTCCGCGGCATGTGGGATCTTCCTGGGCCAGGGCTTGAACCCGTGTTCCCTGCGTTGGCAGGCAGATTCTTAACCACTGTGCCACCAGGGAAGTCCCTTCCAGTTCTTTTTGCCCTTGGGAGTCCTCTTTCTCTCCCCTCCTTCCCTCCCTTCCTGTCTCCCTCCATTCCCTCTTTCCTTCCTGCCTTCCTTCCTTCCTCCCTCCCTCCCTCCATCCCTCCCTTCCTTCCATTTGCCATGTTTCACTGGAGGATGAACTCCAGAATTTATTAGACCAAATAATCCTCAGTCTTGTTATCACTCTCAGCACAGCAAAAATTTGCCACCACATCTCCTTGAGTATTTTAGTTGCTAATTTCTGGATGCCTCCTGCTTCAGAACACTGTCTTTGCTGTTCTAAGTGTGGAAGAATTATGATTTTGTACAAAGAACGTAGTTTCCTTTTTGATACATTACCCTCTGATAAAACCCAGTGTCTTGCCTGTGGCAGTTCACTGAACTGGAAATCCAGTCCCATAAATCTGCTCCATCCCAGAGGGTTCTTCAAAGGTCATTAGCTTTCCCCTACCTTGCAGAACTTCTCTGTCACCATTCTTTGTCCTCACAGGCAGAGGAAGTGGTGAAGAAGAAACCTCGGGCCACTGCCGAGGTGAGCAGCAGGAAATGCCAACAAACCCTGGCAGAACTGGAGAGCGTCCTCAGCCACCTGGAGGGTCTCTTTGCCAGGACACTAGTACCACGAGTGCTGATCCTCCTTGGGGGCAATGCCCTCAGTCCCAAGGAGTTCTATGAACTTGACTTGTCCCGCTTGGTCCCCAACAGCATGGACCCGAGCCTGAGCACAGCAGCTTGTTTGCGCCGCCTCTTCCGAGCCATTTTCATGGCTGATGCCTTCAGTGAGCTGCAGGTTCCTCCACTCATGGGCACCATTGTCATGGCACAGGGTCACCGCGACTGTGGAGAAGACTGGTTTCGACCCAAGCTCAACTATAGAGTGCCCAGCCGGGGCCACAAATTGACTGTGACCCTGTCCTGTGGCCGACCCGCCATCCCAGCTACAGCCTGGGAGGATTACATTTGGTTCCAGGCACCAGTGACACTGAAGGGCTTCCACGAGTGAATGGGAATGCTCATCGTGAACACAATGGCTAAATTATCTTTCCCCCTGTGGCACCAAGTCACCCATCTCTTGCTTGGAGCTAGTTAATTCCTGGCGAGAGGAAGGTTCTCTCCTTCTGGCTGCCTGCCTCCCTTAGACTTCCCGGGGGGCTGATGGTATGGTTAGGGCTGTAATAATCATCACTGAACAAGCATCTCTTTGAATCAAAGGCTGATTTTCCCAGAGGGTTCTGGGTCAGGTGTTTCTTTTGGGGGTTGGAAAGCAAACATGGGCCCATAGACGGACACCCCTATGGAGGTGACCCTTTTCTGCTTTTTGCTGTGGCCTTTCAGAATTTTTACCAGGGACATAATGTGGATATGACTCATGAACTTAAATATAAAATGTATGGATTAATGTTACATTTTCCTGAAACTCTTTTAGCTTAAAGAGACTTTCCAGGCTTGAGGTTAGAGTATTTTATCTTCCCCCTTGGCCTCTTGTGCTTTGGGCTTCCATGATTTTTTTTTTTTACTATTGATTCTTTCTCTTCATCAGCCCCAGGCCAATCTGGGAAGTTAAGTGACTTGGCCAAGGTTCTATAACAGTTCGATATCAGAGCTGGGGCAAGAGTTCTCATCAGCTAACTCCTAGCCCGATGTTCTTTGCTTGCCACGTGAGTATGTGTACCCAGAGCAGAGGTCACATGGGGGAAGGGAGCTGAGAAAAGAAAACCGAGAGAGTCTTTGCAAAGCCTGATTGAACCGTAGGCTAAGGCACCAAGGCTGCCCTGCAGGCTCACTTCCCTGAGGCCAGATGTCCCTTCTGGAATTCTGCCCTGCCTCTCTCCATTGCAGTTGCATGGTGGCTGCCGGCAGTTACTGTTGGCAGTATTGTCCTCAGGCAAACCCTGCTCTCCTGCCTGTGGCTGTCCTTCCTCGGCTACATTTCTGGCTTGGCCATCCTGAGCCTTACTGTTATCCTCTCCAGCCTGATGCTGTCCTGTCCACTAAGCACTGAGGCCCTTTGTCTCTGCGAACACCTGCTTATTTCTTGGAAGCAAGTTGAAGACAGAATCCTCATCCTGCTGGTGTTGGAGATAGGGGTGTGTGTTTGAGAGTGTGTGTGTGTGTGTATGTATGTGTAAATGGGGGCAATATATACTATTTTTTACGTTTTAAGAAGAATGTTTTATGTTTTATATTTTAAGAAAATAGTTTATATTTTATAGTAGATTTTAAGCACTTTACATACATTATCTAATCTAATAACCTTGAAAAGTTCATATTATAGTCCCCGTTTTATAGATGATGCTTGGGGAGATTGGGGAGGTTGAATAACTTGCATAAGATAAGTGTCGAAACCTGGATTCATGAGTTTGAATATCTTGCATAAGTGTCAAAACCTGGATTCAAACCCAGTCCAGCTGGCTCGAGGCTCACTGCTTTACACTGCTGTACACCCTGTGTGATTTTACTCTGAGCTAATTAAACAGGGTTTGCCCTACTGAAGGTGGTAGAATTGGAAAGCAGCAGGACTTCCGTCTCTGGCTTCAGATTGTGTTTCGTGACATGGAACCTGCCATTTATTGGTGCGGAGTAAGTATGGAATCAATGCAAACAAAAGGTTTGAGATCTTTTCTGTGCTGTGTCCACTTGAAGCATATTCCACCAGCTGGACTTTGCTGGTTTTGTGTCTGATATTACCTTACAGAAGAGGAGCAGGGCCATATCTCCCACTTGGGAAGGGACAGGCTAAGGGGTCTGCCTAAAGGGAGGGAGAGTTTTGAACAAGTTATAAATTGTTTTGAGATGTAAGACACATTAAGCCAAGTCAGATCCCTCAAGTACTACTTTTAAAAGCCTTCATAAACAATGTCTAGGCAATCAAAACAAAGTAATTATTCAGGTAATTTAGACAGTTCTCTGTCGGGTTGGCATTGGGGACAGGTCATTCTGATTTCATGAGTCCTCCAAAGGAATCCAGAAATTAAAATATCAGTTAATAATTTTATCAATAAATCCCATCTCCTTCTCTGACAACAAGCCTGCTGAGGCACCTGTTTATCTCTTTTTAAAAATTTATTTATTTTTGGCTGCATTGGGTCTTCGTTGCTGAGCACGGGTTTTCTCTAGTTGTGGCGAGCAGGGCTACTCCTCGTTGTGGTGTGCGGGCTTCTCATCGCGGGGCCTTCTGTGTTGCAGAGCATGGGCTCTAGGTGCACGGGCTTCAGTAGTTGTGGCACACGGGCTTCAGTAGTTGTGGCTCACGGGCTCTATTGCGCAGGCTCAGTAGTTGTGGCGCACGGGCTTAGTTGCTCTCTGGCATGTGGGATCCTCCTGGACCAGGGATCAAACCCGTGTACCCTGCATTGACAGGCGGATCCTTAACCACTGCGCCACTATGCAAGTCCCTGTTTACCTCAACCTTGGCTGGGCACTCCAGAGATGGATGTGAAGAAATAGTATCTGGCCCAGGGAGTGAAGAGCCCCAGCTTCAGTGGGGTTCTGGCCTTCCATCTGTTGCCACCACTTTTGCCTAAAAGCAACAGTTGTGGGGCTTGAGGTAGGTAAATGTAGGTGGTAGGGAACATGTAGTTGTTAATGTAAATGAAAATGTTGATGGGAGAGTGTAGTCTATAAAATCACCCATTTTGTACCCCTCTTCGCACCCTCCTTTCCCAAGGTATGGCCCTATACCTTGCCCCATTGCCTAGGCCCCAGCTACCCGTGCCGCAGGGCTAGTGGGATCTTAATTCCCCCACCAGGGATTGGCTCAGGTGTTCAGGCAGTGAAAGCGGGGAGTCCTAACCAACCACTGGGCCACTGGGGAACTTCACCGCCCCCCCCCATCACCTTGCCTAGGTCTTTGTAAGACCTGGCTTTGCGGGGGATTAATTGCCTTGGTATCCTAGAGCCAAGAGGATCTCAAATTCTCTTCTGCATAGATAATTCTGAGGCCAAGAAAGGACACGACTAGAGTGAAATAATATAGCTAGTGTCGCTGTTGCATTTTTCTTCCCAAACCCCCACTGCATATACAGTGAGGACTCAGTAAATGTCGACCGTGTGAAAGGGCTTAGGGAAAACAAAAATATCCCCAGAATTTGGCTTATTTGGACCTCCAACCTATCGACTGTATCCTGCCTATTTGGGGGACCACGCCGTTGCCCTGACAAGTGAACACCTCCAGACACTTACTCGGGAAAGGAAGCGGGAGGGAGCTAGTGTACCCCCAGGCTTTTCGGAAGGGCTCCATGGGAAGAAAGGCTGGCAGGAGGCCCTAGAAGGTTGAGCTGCAGGAGGTCGCGTGCGTGAAATCCCGCTTCCGGTCGGATGGAAGGGCGGAGCTTTGGGTCTCAGTGGACACCGGCTTCTCCTAGCAACGGGGCAGGCGTTGAGCAGAGCCGCCGGAGGAATGGACGAAGAGAGCCTCCTATTGTCTCTGGAGCTGGCGTCCGGTAGTGGGCAGGGCCTCAGCCCGGACCGTCGGGCCTCACTGCTCACTTCCCTTATGCTGGTTAAACGCGACTACCGTTTCGATCGGGTCCTTTTCTGGGGCCGCATCCTCGGCCTCGTCGACGATTACTACATCGCGCAGGGCCTGAGCGAGGACCAGCTCGCACCGCGCAAGACCCTGTACAGGTGGAGGCGGCGCCCGGGCTGGCTGAGGCCACAGGGGGATACTGAGGAGCCGGGGGCTAGCGAGGGCCAGGAAGGGGTGGGTGCGAGGTAGGATCGAAAGGGGAGAGGTCCAGGAAGCGAGTGGGCGAGGTCCTCCCTGGGAGGATACGTGGGGAGGGGCGCCAGAGAAACTTAGAGACTTGGTGGGTTTACAATGGACGTGTGGCAAGAACGGAGGCTGGGCAAGGTGAAAGTTTCTGGAGAATGAAGACCCAGAGTAGACGTCAGGTGGTGGACCTGCGTTTTCAAAGAGTCCAGTTTGGAGAAGGGTCAGAAGCCTTGAGGGGGGTGGGGAGCTGTTTGGAAGTGGGTCCTGAAGCATCTTTGGTGGAGGTGTTGGCTCACAGGAGGCACTCTAGGAAGTAGTGAACGAATGTGGAATGGGAGAGAAGGGATTTAGAACTGAAGAAATTTCCCTGGAAAGTGCCATACAGGACCATCCAGCCTCTTTTTGACTACCCCCGACGATGGGGAGCTCATCATCTTACAAGCATTCCGTTGAGGCTGCAGGAAGTTGGAGACTTCATTTATCTATCCATGCATCAATCCAACATTGATTGGATGTATCCTGTGCTAGACTTGGGGTTAAAAAGATGGCTAAGACTCACCCCTATCTCCAAGTTATTCACATCCTAGGAAGGGAGACCAATGGGTAACCCAGCAATTACAACAAAGTGTCTTAAACCTGGGACAGAGGTGTACACAAAGGGGTGCCAGGGTGGGACATTCTCCTAGAGAGTAATTAGATAAGATTACTGAGATCTGAGAGATGATCTGGAGTTCTCTAGGAAAGTGTCGGGGACAGGCATGCCAGTTAGAGGGAACAACTGCAAGCTTATTGGCTTGGGCTGGCTTTGGGTTTTTTGGGAGAATAGTGGGAAGACAAACATGGCAGTGGCAGCCTAGGGTGTTATGTTGAACTGGATGGAGAGGCCAAGCGGTTTGAACTTTGTCCACAGGCTATGGGGAGCCACTGAGGGCCTTTAGTCAAGAAGAGCCTGCTCAGACCTGAGTGGGTAGAATGGTCTGGAAGTGGGTGAGCATTTGGAAGTGTGTTGCAGTGTCCAGATGAAGGGGGACTGAAAGGAGGAGGTAGCTGAGGGAATAGAGGGGAGGGATTGGAAAGATTTAAGTGGTAGAAGTGGCAGGACTTGTGACTAAATGGGGAAAGGTGAAGAGGAGGTCAAGGTTGACCCTTCCTTTCAGCTTAGGCAGCTGGGTAAGTGCTGGTGCCCCCCACTGGGAGAGAATTCAGGAGGTACTAGGGAAGGCCTAGTGAATTTGGTGTGACGTGCCTATGGGGCAGGGTGGTAAGGAGGCATATTAAAGTACAGATCTGGAGTACAGAAGAAAAATTTGGACTGAAGATAGAGATTTGAGACTCACCCTATTCCAATCAGTTTTTATTTCTTTGGCACGTAGTATGTGCCAGGCATTGATCTAGGCATGGGGAATCCACTGCGAAAAGAGACAAAGTCCTTGTCTTCATGGAGTTTACATTTTAGTGTGTATGTGGGGGAGGGGAGACAGACGATAAATAAACATACACATATACTGCATACACTTAGCATTGGTGCTAAAGGAGACAGAGAATACAGGATGGGGTACTATTATAAATAGTAACATTTGAGAAGAGACCTGAAGCAACTTGAGAGAGTAAGCTGTGTGTTTATCTCAGGGAAAAGCATTCCAGGCAAGTGCAAAGGCCCTGAGGCAGGTGTGTGCTTAGTGTAGTGTGGAACCCTGAAGAGGCTAGTGTGGCTAGAGAGGAGTGAGTGAGGGGGACCATTGCAGGACATGAGGTCAGAGAGGGGCCGAGACAATTGTGCAGGGCCCTGTGGGGCACTGTAAGGACTTGGCTCAATGGGAAGTCACTGGAAGGTTCTGCACAGAGACACGATCTGGCTTAGATTTTAACAGCGGGGTGGGGACTAGACTGAAAGGGGAGCAGGTATGGACATGGGGAGACCGGTTAGGAAGCTACTGCAATATCTGGGCAAGAGTAGATGGTGGCTTGGACAAGGGTGGAAGCAGTGGAGGTGGTGAGAGGTGGCTGGATTCTGGATGTCAACTAGGGAGTAGCTGGCGTTCTAGGGGTCAGGTAGGTGAGACTGTGGAGAGAAAAGAGCAGTGAGAATAGATCCTTGGAAGTACTTAAGGCACTGGAGGAGGGAGAAGGGAGATGTCAAAGGAGATAGAAATGGAGATGCGTTTGTTGGCTTTTTTTTTTTTTTTTTTCTATACGCGGGCCTCTCACTGTTGTGGCCTCTCCCGTTGCGGAGCACAGGCTCTGGACGCGCAGGCTCAGCGGCCATGGCTCACGGGCCCAGCCGCTCCGTGGCATGTGGAATCTTCCCGGACCGGGGCACGAACCCGTGTCCCCTGCATCAGCAGGCGGACTCTCAACCACTGCGCCACCAGGGAAGCCCGCGTTTGTTGGCTTTTAGGTCCCATGGATGACCTTCTTTGGAGCAGTTTCTTGGGGTGCCAGGGGCAGAATCATGGTGCAGTGGTCAGAGAGTGAAAGTGAGGGAGAGCAAGGCCTGCCACAGAGCAAATTGTTCTCGCTTATGATTCAGAATTGGGGAAGAAGTGGGCGGGACAGGAAAGGGGAATTTTCTAGAGGGGCATGGATTTGAGGGCTGTTGTTTTATAAAGCTGGGGCATTTTCACGTTGTGAAGGAGCCAGTGGAGAGTGAAGGGAGGAAACGTGATCAGAGAGCAGGCTGGGGACGCAGGCCTTACATGGATGAGGGAGGAGTGGGAGGATATCCCCTCCTGGCAGGATGTGAGAAAGAAGGGAAGACCTCGGAGGAGGAGAGCTTCTTGGGCCTGGGCTGGGCTTTCCTGAGAAGTGGGGGGAGATGGCCATGCTGTCAGCTCAGCAGGCAGGCTGAGCATGAATTTGGGGCCTACAGGAGCAGAGGCACCTGCAACTGAGGAAAGTTCAGCTTCCAGAAACTCATTCAGGACCTCACAGTCCAGATATCTATCTAGGAAGAAGCTCTTGGAATCTTGGCATGCTGAATTTCATCACGTGTGGGGTGGGGTGCACCACAGGCACTTAGTGCTTCATAGGGGAAAGATATGACTCCCAACAGCTCTTCTTGGGCCTCACCTCTCTTGAGAAGGGGCGGGGGCAGGAAGCTGGAGTGAGAGGGGAGTTAGAATCGGGGTGATGGAGATGTTGTTGGCAGCCTGAACTGCATGGAATGGAGCCTCCTGCCCCCTGCCACAGAGGAGATGGAGATGCAGACGTCTGTGGTGAAGGGCCGCTTCATGGGGGACCCCTCACATGCGTATGAACACACCGAGCTGCAGAAGGTGAATGAGGGCGAAAAGGTCTTTGAAGAAGAAGTAGTGGTGAGTGAAGACAAGAGGAGGAGGAGGACCCAAATGAAAGGGACCTGGGCCATCCAAACCCCAGCCCAATGCACACTGCGGCAGAAACAACGTTTATAATCACTGCCACTGGGGCGAGCTGGGCCTGGGGTGCTGGGTGTGTAAGGCCCTGTGCCACTGTATCAGTCCCATTGCTTCATCCTCACAGCTCTGGGAAGTTGGTACCTTACTTTCCAGGTGGTAGAGAGGAGGAAACTGAAACATAGAGAGGTTAAGTGACTTGCCCAGGGTAACACCACTCCTGAGTGATGACAGGGTGTTAAAGTGGCTGGGCTGCTCTCGAGGGAGCCGTGCTATGGGGCTGGGGCTGGGAAGAAGGGGTGTGTGCTTTGCTCTGGGGCAAGGGGTGTGCGCAGGTGCTTATATTTTTGTATAAATGTGTATTGTACTAGGTAATACATTCACTTGGTTCACAATTCACAAAAAGGAATATAGTAAAGTTTCCCTCCTACCCTATTCACCAGTCACTCAGGTCGTCTTTCTGGGGGTCATTAATATAACCGTGTTGCGTGTGTGTGTGTGTGTGTGTGTGTGTGTGTGTGTGTGTGTCCAAGTCTTGCCACTCAAAGTGCAGTCTGTATCAGAAGCATCACCATGCCCTGGGAGTTAGAAATGCAGACTCTTGGGCTGGCATCAGGATCTGAATTTTAACATGTTCCAAGGGGATTTATTTTTAATTTTTATTATTTTTAAAATAAGTTTATTTATTTATTTTTGGCCGCATTGGGTCTTCGTTAATGCAAGCGGGCTTTCTCTAGTTGCGGCAATTGGGGGCTTCTCATTGCGGTGGCTTCTCTTGCTGTAGAGCATGGGCACTAGGCGTGCAGGCTCAGTAGTTGTGGCTCGTGGGCTCTAGCACACAGGATCGGTAGTTGTGGAGCACGGGCTTAGTTGCTCCTCGGCATGGGGGATCTTCCTGGACCAGGGCTCGAACCTGTGTCCCCTGCATTGGCAGGCGGATTCTTAACCACTGTGCCGCCAGGGAAGTCCCTCCAAGGGGATTTAAATATGCATTTAAGTTTGAGAAGCTCTGCTTCCAGAGACATTTTATGCAAGTACAAACCTCAGCCAATACCTCACTCCGACATATTCTCTTTTTATCTTAAAAAACAAAACAAAACAAATGGCAACATGTTATGCACACAGTTCTGCACCTTGCTTTTTTCTCCTAACAATATATTTTGGAGATTTTTCTACATCAGTGCCTTGAAGAACCTCTCCATTCTTTTTACCATTGTGTGAACGTACCATATTTAACCGGCGTCTCATTCATGGAAATGTCGGTTTCCAAGTTTTCACTCTGACAAGCGATGCCACAGTGAATAAGCTTGTGCATGCGTCATGTCCCATGCGTGCACTCGATTTGAAGGATCAACTCCTAGAAATGGGATTGTGCAGTAAAAAAATAACCAGCCCAAGTTCTGAAACTAGAGAAACCTGGGATTCAAAACCCAGCCTCTGCACTGGAACCCAGGTGATGCCGAAACTCTGGGTCTAGGTCTATGATGCTTCAGCTGCAACCCCGTGCCCGCCTGACAAACTTAACCTCCCCTCAGTTTTATTTTCTGTAGAGTTGGGATCATTATGTTTACTTTGCAGGCTTGTGCAGATTAAATGAGGTGACATATTTAAAGCCCCTGGCCTAGACACTTATTTAGTTTCAGTCTCCTCCTTCGTAATCAATTCTAGTCAGCAGCCCGTGGGAAACAGGTGGTTGAGTGACTTTGGGGGCTCCCAGTGACATGTTTTCCCTGTCAAGTGCTGCTTTTTCCCAAACATCTCTATGAAGTCCTTTTGTTCAGGGCTGCCCTTGATATTGATTATAACCAAATTTCATCTGCGTAAAAATAGTATGGGGTGATGCTTGAGAAATAATGTTAAGTCAAAGGGCAGGGCATGAAACTATATAAACTGTAACTCTAATTTTCCTTTGAATATAGGCATAGAAAAAAAGAATAGAAGGAAGTATACCAATATGTTATCAGCGATTACCTTTAGAAGGTGGGATTATGAGTGGTTTTCATTTTCTTAGGTATATTATAAAATATTTCTCTATTACCCAGATAGTCTACAGTGAGCATGATAGCTTTTATATTTTAAAAAGGCAAAATAAGCAACATTAAAATATGATAGAATGGTTTGTTTCTGCAAAGGTACATAAAAAACCATTAACGATGTCTGCCCCCAGTGAGGGCAATTAGGGGGCCAAGGATGAAATGAGAGCGACTGCTTTTTTTTTTTTTTTTTTAAGTTTTAAATATTGCACTCATCACCAATTTAAGAAAGGAACGGAGGGCGGGAAGGCGAGGACTCACCATCGTGATTTTCCATGGCCCTGGCATCTACACTGTGGTGACCCAGATCAGATGGTCATGCTGAGGCCCTTGCACCAGGGGTGACTGGGCACAGTGCCCTGGCAGGGTGGCTTGTCTCCTGTCTCCTCAGGTCCAGATCAAGGAAGAGACCCGCTTGGTGTCCATCATTGACCAGATCGACAAGGCTGTGGCTGTCATCCCCCGAGGTGCCCTCTTTAAGACCCCTTTTGGACCCATCCGTGTCAATCGGACCTTTGAAGGTGAATTCTCAGGCATCTCTTAGGGCCAGAAGGCATCTCTTCTTGAGCATAGTTGGACACGTGCCTGGGAGTCCAGGGGAGACTGCCCACTTTCTCAGAGAAAGAATAGCTGTGGCCACATCACTTGGGAGGATGTGCCCAATGACCTGGTATCTGTGCCTGGCAGGGGTACCCAGTCACTGGACCCTGACTCTTTTATGCCTGAGGGTGGGGGAGCATCTGGCCACCTGGGTCTGGGGCTTTGTGTGGTGCTGGGCTCCCCGCTTTTTCCTACCCTCCTCCTCCATGGTCTGTCCTCATTGCAGGATCTGAGCCAAGTTCGGGCTGAGAGAACCCTGCTCCCTTTTCACCCTTCAGTCCCCCGTCAGTAGCTGACTGACTCCTCTGCAACCCCCTCCACGTGGTCCCCAATCATAGAGGAAGGGGGCTGTGGGGTTTGGGAATGACCTTCACTTCCTACCTGCTGCCCCTTTTGTAGGACTGTCCTTGTCTGAAGCCAAGAAGCTCAGTTCCTACTTCCACTTCAGGGAGCCTGCTGAGCTGAAGAACAAGACCTTGCTTGAGAAGGCTGACCTGGACCCCTCCCTGGACTTCATGGACTCCTTGGAGCATGACATCCCCAAAGGTAACAGCCTGTTACTTGGAGGACATTGGATTTGCCCCAGGTCAGAGCAGTGGGCCGTGCCACCTGCCATTCTCCTCTAAGAGTGGGACCTAGGGCCTGGGTGGGAACTGGGGGTTCACTGTGGGGCCTTGAGGATGGGGCTTCCCCAGGGCTCAATACAGGGCTCAGCTCCTAGTAAACAGCTGGTAAGTGTTTGCAGCTGAAAGGATTGTCTTCCATGTGCTTCCACAGACAGGAAGTCTCTCAGTGCTTCTTTTGATTTTCATACCAATCTTGAATGGAGGCAAATTGGGAATCTCCCCCCGACCCAAAACATCTCTGAAAACACCCCTGAAAATACTAGCCATACATACATCGCAACGGTTAGTTTCAGGGTTAGATCCAATGCTTGGCACACAGCTGGTGCTCAGTGAGTGGGTGCTGACCGACCTGCTGAGGTCACCTGCTAAGGAAATGAGTTCTATACATTTGCCTCCTGTTAAGTGGTTGTACTTTTTAATCATAAAACATACAACTTCAGAGGCCTTTTTAAAAAAAGTATTTGGCTGTGTTGGGTCTTCATTGCTGCGTGTGGTCTTTCTCTAGTTGCAGCGAGCGGGGGCTACTCTCCGTTGCGGTGCGTGGGCTTCTCATTGCGGCGGCTTCTCTTGCTGCAGAGCACAGGCTCTAGGTGCGCGGGCTCAGTAGTTGTGGCTCGTGGGCTCTAGAGCGCAGGCTTAGGAGTTGTGGTGCACGAGTTTAGTTGCTCCACGGCACGTGGGATCTTCTCGGTCCAGGGATTGAACCCTTGTCCCCTGCATTGGTAGGTGGATTCTTAACCACCGTGCCACCAGGGAGGTCTCCAGAGGCCTTATTGTGCTTCAGGTCCCACCTGGCCCAGGCATACAGCCAGCAGTTGGTGGAGTCACAGAGACCCCATTTCCTTCCTGGGGTCCACCAGTAGAGACGGGCATGTCCTTGGAAGATGTTCTTGCTTGGATGCTGCATCCCAGGACAGGTGCCAGGCTCTGGGCATTCGGGGGCCAGACCCAAGGCACTGACTCAGCACCCCTGCTTCTTTCCCTCCCCATGCTTGGTGTTCTGAGAACTGGAGGGATCTGTTGTTGATGATGGCAAAGATAATGATACTAGTAACTACTCATAAAAGCAATGACACTGCTCACCGTGTGCCAGACATTGTACTGTCCTTCCCATGCGTTATCTCATTTTAATCTTCACAGCTGACCTATGAGGTAGATACTATTACCCCCATTTTATAGATGAAGAAACAGAGGCTCAGAGAGTTAAACCCAAGGACATAGTTAGGTGTTAGAGCATTAGACTCCAAGGCTCTGGCCTTAACTATGGTGTCAAGTAGATGGTGTTTCATTTTAAGTGGACATTGGGAATGGCAGGACAATAGTCACCCCCACCACTAAGGGGAAACGCTTCTGAGGAGCAATGAGCAACCCAGTCGGGCTGGAACTCAGGGTAGGGGTGGGACGGCAGTAGTTGTTAAAGGAAAGGGCTTTAGAACCAGAAAGCCTGCGTTGGAATCCTGAATCTACTGCATACTAGCTGGGTGACCTCAGGCAAGTCCCTCAATTTCCTTGTGCCTCAATTTGTAAAAGGGGAATAATACTTCCTACCTCATTGGGTTGTTATGAGAATTAAATGAGTTAACACATATAGAAAACATTTATAATAGTGCTTAACACATTAAGGACTCAAGTAAAAATTAATAATTATTACTGATCTTGTTGTCGGTAGCAAAAAGGCCTTAGAGGTGGGTTGGGCAGGCCTAGGAGAGCCTAGAAGGCCAAGGGGTAGGAGACGTAGACCAAGGCAGTAGGAGCTGCTGGTGGCTTGTGAGCAGGTCTGTGATAACAAGGCAGTGGTGCATGGATGGATGGAAAGGGGCAAGCCAGGGATCTGGAGGCTGTTTCAGGGGTACTGCAGTGTCCCAGGGGCTGGGCCGTGGGTCCCAGGTGGGTAAGGACTGCCAGCAAAGAGTGGCTACTCTGGCCTCTACCACATGGGGGCTCCAGAGTGAACCCTCCTTGAGCATGGAAAAGGGGGTCCTGGAACTCTGGGGGAGATGAAAAAGGTTTACTGGGGATGGGCATTTCTCAACCACCAGACATACTTCCCAGACTCCCTCCTCCAATTCTTTGCTCCCCGCCTGGCAAGGCCGGAGGGGGCTGCACATCCCTGGTTGATACAGGGAGCCAGGAACACTGGTGGTGGGACCTGGCGCCATGGGCTGAATGGTGGATGGAGAAAAGTCCTCTTAGAGCCCCTAATCTGGCGGCAGCAGCCCCTCCTTCCTGATTCAGTATGTGGCTGGAAAGCTCTGTCTGGTGCTGACTTCTCAGCCTTCTCACCTGCAGCAGACTGCTCCAGGGCCAGCGGATGAGGCACTCCCTCCACAGCGCTGGGTGACTGGCGGGGGGGGGGGGGGGGGGGGGGGTAACACAAGAGCGCCTCCTCCCCCTTGCGCCTAGACTTCTTGCCCTAATGGTGGGCCTTAGGGCTGAAGCGTCAACCAATGATTCAACACCCCAGTCCACCCCCGCACTTTGCCATAGTCCTGGAGCCTTAGGGGCTGAGGGCTCCTGACATCTCCTGTGTGTGTGGGCCTGAGGGGAGGGATGCTCCTGACCTGACCTTGGGAAACTCCACAGCTTCTGGGCCTCCAGCTCCCTTCCTCCCAGAGCCAACACCAGAAAGCCTCCAGGAATTCGGGCCCAGCTTTTTCTCATGATGTCTTGATGGGGGCCATGGTGTGGGGGTAAAAGTGTGGATGGTCGGGGGAGAGCAGACACTCTGACTTTGCTCCCAGACTCCCTTCCTTATCTTCCAGTGAAAGAGCAAAAGGAGCGGCTGGGAGGCTGCCCCATCAGGCAGACAGCAGCCAGAATGGCTGGGCTGCTAAGTGAGGCCAAAACCCCGAGTTCCCCGGGACACCAGCACTGGCTGGAGGGGTGGAATTTGGGAGCCGTGTTTTCTGCCCAGGTAGGATCAGTTTCCTTTCTGGGTCTGAGGCAATTGTTCAGGGGAACTTCATGTCATCTGTGAGCAGGTATGGCTTAGATTGGCCCTGCCTGGGGCCACTAATGCCCTCCTAACTGTGCCTTGGGGTCTGCGGAGTTGTGTGGGAGTAGGGCTTTGGGAGCGGAACCATCCTCCTGGTGGATACAGGGCAACAGCTAAGAGTTCTCTGAGCTTGGGCTCTTGCCAGATGACACATGAAGTACCAGGTCAGGACGCCAGATTTCTAGGCAGTACTCTTGCCATTCAATGCTCCTTAATCTTCCACTCTATCAGCAAAGAATAGCCACTGAGCAGCTACTATGTACCAGGCACCAGAGACGCCGCCGGGAACACGACACCATCTTTGCCTCACAGAGGTTTGGAAAGATCAAATGAAACAGAAAAGTAAAATACAAGGTGCCTCACAAGCGAAGTCGCAGGTGTCCTGGGAAGCAGAGCGAGCTGGGTAGAGGGCAGAGCGCCTCTCCTTGCTCCACTCTGGGCCGGAGCTGACAGATCTCAGGAACTGCTCAGCACAGGGCCGCTGAGGCTCCAGCACAATGCCCAGTTCAGGCAGCAGAGGGCAGCAAGGGGCCTGCTTCCCTGGAAAGCAGCGGGGGACCAGGGGGACAGCATCGAAGAGGGCCGGGGAACACGGTGTCCGGGATCAGCCTTCTCTTGGGGTGTGTGCAGGTGGCACCTCCCTTCCAGCCCTGTGGAAGCCTGGGTGACAGGTGCTCGGTCTTCTGGACCGGGGGGCCTGGCCTTGCTCATCAATAAGACTGGGAACTCTTCCGCCTGGTTCCCCACCCCGCCCCCACCCCCTTCCCATGCACTGTGGCCCTGGTGTCACGGGAGTGGCTGCTCTGAGAAGGGGCCCATGGCCATTTCTGTGTGTGTGACAAGTTGTGTGGTGCTGGTCTGAGGACCGGTTTAAGCCATCTGCTGCCCCTGGACAGCCCTGAACCCCAGCCTGGTCCACTCTACTCCTCAAACTTAATCTCAGAGCTTTGCTGCCTTCCTTCCTGGCAGGCAGGAGAATGTAACTATGAGGAGCCTACCCCAGCCGGAGGTTTCCATATTGGCAAGGCGGGTGAGGCCCTGGAACTTCCTGCTGGTGCAGGAGGGCCCATTCTTGATTTACCAGCTTATATCCCTCCCACCACACCCTCGAAGAAGAGCGCTTGTGGAGAAGAGTGGTTGCCAGGGGACCGGAGGGGAGGTCTGGGGAGACTTGGGAGAGACCAGGGGCTGTGAATGGAAACACCAGGGCCGCAGGAGGCTGCTTTCCCTGGAGTCCCACAAGTGGTGGCTGGCTGGGCCCAGCCTTTCCAGCAGTTGCAGTGAGAAAAGTGGGTGAAGGTGACAGCAAGCACCTGGCTTCCCAGGTAGACACTACGTGACTCCTGGCATGTTGAGTGTGTGTTTCCTGGGCGACAAGCTGCGCCAGGGACAAGGAAAGGAGTGTGACAGGAATGCAAGGGAGGGAGGAGGTAGTGTCATTGGCTGGCCGGCCACTTCCCATGCCGCTCCTGTACTCGGCCGGCACCCTGGGCCTGCTCAGCACCGGCCCCCACCCTGGAAGCAGCAATGTATTTCTCTAGCATCCCCATCAGTTTCTCTTTGCTCTTGGGTGGGGTGGGGAGAGCCCCTGCTGATGAGCCTGGGCCCCCCGGTGGCCAAACCCTAGGTGGGCAGGCTGGTGCCAGGGGAGGCCAGGACCCAGCCCTTGCCCAGGGTGTGCCAAGGCGCCAGCAACAGGGAACTGCTGACAGTGGTCTGGGCCGGGGGACTCCAGGATTCCAGTTCTTTCTCCAGGGCAGCATCTGGCTGCAAGCTGCCCTCCCCAGGTGGGCAGAGCCTGACCTTTTTCAGTTCAAGGGGGGCTGTGTGGCCCTGGTCTCCAAGGGTGGGGAGGGACACCCCAGACGATGCTCTGGGAACTGGCAGGGGGGGCTAACAGGGGCTGTCTTCTGGGGGGGGGGCTGTGCTTCTGGCCAGACGCTGAATGCAGTGCACTGGGAACACTTTGTTCTGTCACACCCCCTCTCCGGTTACCCCTAGGCCATCTGTCTTCTGAAACGAGTGACTGGGAAAGCAACAGGCCTTTAAGGCCTCTAGAACTCTGTGGGCAGGTCTATGAGTTGGAGATATGCAGAGGAAAGCTGCGAGCTAGGGGAAATACTCTCCACTTCTCTGACCAGGAAAGATACTGCCCCCATTCCCAACCTAGGCAGTGCCCCACCCAGAGCTCTGGGAACCCAGGAACACCTTTCTTCTTAATGCTGTCTGGCCAGCACTGAGCGGGCCTGGGGGAGCGGGGTCAAGCCCACACTGCTTTCTGCTTCATCATCTCACTGCATGGGTGGTGGCACTCGGTGCAGGCCACTGCACAGTGCTGAGGTGGCCTCCAGGTGGCCTCTCCCTAAGCAGCCCAAGGCCAGCTGACCTACACACCCCCCAAAAGCTCTGGCTTTGACCTGGGCAGGCGCTGGCACCCTGAGTAGGGCTGAGCTGCCATCAGAGCCAGGGGTGCCTGGTGGTCAGGTCTCTTGGATTCAGGGTGGGAGGGTGGGACCTGAGCTCCGAGGCTGCTGGGTGTGGAGTGACCATGGTGGGCTGTGGCTGGAGGAGGCCTGGGGGCAGAGGGGCAGTGGAAGCTAGGCAGCCGGGCTGACCTGGCAGCTGATGAAGGCCTAGGCGCAGTTCTCAGCGCATCACTGGCTGGTCCAGCACCAAAACCGTCAAAGCATTTGCCTTTCTGGCAGGGCCTGGGGCAGAGCTGCGGCTGGGCCGGGAGAGGCCTCAGTGCGCAGGGGAATAGAAGTTCCAGATCTGCATCCAGAGGCGATTTTCCCAGGCTCCTTCCTCCCACACAACGGCTCCCTCCCTTGGTTCTGGAGCTGGATCAGGCCCTTCCCGCCAAGTCCTCACGGCTGCACAGCTCAGCCCCAGGCTGGGCTGCTCCCGTCTGGGGAGCAGAAACCCGGGCAGAACCCAGGACAGACAAAGGCTTATTAGTTGCAGCTCAAGTACCCTGCAGCCAAGGATGGCTCCCAGTCTACCGGCTGCTAGAAAGGGCTACTGAGCTGGGAGGCCTGAAACGGCCCCACTTCTATGTGAGCCTGGTCAGGTCTCATCCATCTCAGAGCAGAGGCTTCTGGGCTGGGGAAGAGAGCGCAAATGGCAAACAGCAGTGAAGCGCACCAGGACTGAAGGCCACCAGTGAGCACCCCTAGCGCAGGGTGAGAGGGAGCCTGGAGCCTCTCCTAGCCCAGCCCCAGCTCCCCTCTGCCTGTGCACTGTGGATTCAGCTTCCTCCCCCACGCAACCTTTCACTAGACTTGCTGACAGGAACAAAACTGACTGCTTTGAGTTTTACCTCTTTTCATTTCCTTTGCCCTCCCTCTGGAAGTGGTTTTAATGAGCAGTGAAACGGCTCAAAAGCAATCAGAAGGAGTAAAGTGTCGGGATAATTAAACTGTCTTCCCTTTTCCCATTGGACCTTAATGCTCGGGCCTGGCTGCCCGGAGCCTGGGGCCTCTGCATGGCCGGCAGGGCTCTGCCTCCACAGTGCCCAGGCCTTGCCTCCTGCTCCTCCTCAGGGTCCTGGAGCATCCAGATGGAGAGAGGCAACACCCTGGTGGTGCTGCGCAGCCTGCTCTGGCCAGGTCTCACCTTCTACCACGCTCCTCGCACCAAGAACTATGGCTACATCTACGTGGGCACTGGCGAGAAGAACATCGACCTGCCGTTCATGCTGTAGGAGGGCTGCCTGGGGAGTCTGGAGAGTCTAAACAGTATTTTCATAAAGTCCAGTGAATTTGGTCTGTTTGTTCTGCGCTGCTGCCTCCCCTCATCTCCACCTCCATCTGGTGTCCAGGCTGAGGAGAGGCCCAGCTCAAATAGAGCAAGTGGCAGAGGGTTGGAATGTGCTAACGAGAGAGAAAGGTGGGAGGAAATGGCAGGGGGGAGGTGACAGCCAGGAGCCCTCTGAGGAGGGCAGCTTCCTGGACTCAGATGAGAGCTGCACATGGGCCAGGCAGCCTAACTTACCTCCTCCTTGCAGCCCCCCTGGCCAAAAAGCTAACAGCTGTCAATAGAGAGGAAGGGAACCTGTTTGGCCCGTGAACTCCCCTGTTGCATTCACGTGGCCCATCACAAGAGATCAGTGACTTAATGCTCAGTAACTGGCCGGAAACGGGTTGAGCCCCCCGCACTTCCCAAGCAGTGGGCGCACACCCAGTGGGTGAGTACAAGCCTGGTTTATAACATTCCTGTGGGCAAAGCTCCTGTCCACCAGCAATGAGCCCAGGCCAGTCACAAGACCACAGCAGCTGCCTGGGGACTCGACTGCCCCACCTGCACCCAGCGCCCAGCTCTGTTGCAGAGCAGGCCCAGGGCACTAGTGTTGGACCTGCTAGCCCTCGTGCCATCCACGTTGGAGGAGCCGGGCCACCCTGGTGGGATGGGGCGGGAGTGCAGGATGAGCTCACGGCCGGCTCTCGGGAGGCCGTGCTCTCAGTCAGTGATACAGCACCAAAGGCCTGCTCGCGTAGGAGACGTTGTCCTTCAGGAGGGGGGACCCCACAGCCATGCGCACCTTGTTCCAGCGGTGGCCTTTGTTGTAGATGGGCTTGACGGAGCGGGGAGACCAGCGGGTGAGGTACCTGTGGAGCGAGGATGAGAGGTGGCTGTGGGACCGTGGGCATGGCCTCCTCAGGCCCAAGCCGCGCTTGGCCAACCAAACCCTTTCACCAGTTTTCCTTTCTTGAGAAGGGCTTTTCCTGGGAGCAACTGCTGAATATGCTGTAAACAGATGGGCTGGGCTCCTGCTGCCGCAGGTGTGTGTGGCCAGGGTCAGGCAGCACAAGGCCACACGCTTCCTAGATCTTTATGAGTCGTCAGTGTTTGTGTGTATTTGCTGGGGGAGGAGGTGGAGGAAGAGGCTGCTCAGAGAGCAGATCATCCCTCTGTGGCCCAGTCACGGGGAGAGGAGAGGCTGATGTAAGGGCCTGGAGGAATCCTTCCCTCTCCCCCACTTGGCTCACTCTGCCACCCCAGCCTTCAGGGAACAAGCCTAGGCAGCCATAACTCGTAGAGGATCCCTGCCCCTCACCCAACCCATGATGGGGGCCAGGAAGATTCTTGTAAGTAGGAGGGGGTGGGGTGGGGAAAGATGGCTGCCACCCATAGTCCTTTTGCCTCCTTTGGGGATGGCAGCAGGGCCCTGATAGTTCCCGGAAAAGTGGCTCATGCCGGCTGGGACTGGGGTTTACTCCGTCCAGAACGAAACTCGGATCCTGTCCAGAGAGGCCCACCCTTCGTCCTGAAAGCTCAGCCATGGCAGAGGCCAGGATCCTCCCCTGCTTCCACACGAGGTTAGGGCTCAACCCAGCCGCCTCTAGAGACCCTCAAATGAGAGGTTTTAATTAAAAAAATTAATAACCATGGCTGAAAATTTTTAGCTAAGAGTGAAAAAATGACTGCTGATTTATACACTTCAACTGAGCTCCCCTGGACCTGTGTCTTCTGCTCTGAGCTTTGAGAGGAAGTAAAAGCTGTGGGTGGTATTGGCCTCCATGCCACGTGCGAGGTGGGCCAGCAGGAGAGGGCTTCCCCATGTCCACTGTGGCTGTCAGTGCCCCAGCAGGGAGGCCTCTGTGCAGTAGGCTGGCCCCAGGGATGCCTTTGGTGGTGCTGGGACCTGGCAGGCCCCTGTGCTGGCATTTCCCAGGCTTCAGAAGGGTGGGTGAAGAGGTGGGGTGTGGAAGCAGCCTCCCCCAAAGGGTTGCTCCTTGGGTTTGAAGACCCCAGATCCCGAGGCTCACCAGGCTCTCCATAGTTGCTGCCCTAAAGGCTCCCTGCCCCTCCCACCCTGGAGAGACCCCAGGGAAGCTGGGATTCAGCTGGCCCTGGGCCTGATGCTTGTGCCACAAGGAGCAGCCACCTGGCAGGGGAGGGGGCTGAGGGCCTCCGGACGGCTCTCTGGGAACACTCCAGCTCTAAGAACCAAGGCTCCTTCCTCCTACCTCTCCTGAAGGAGTGGGGAAGGAGGACGCATGGCTCCCCCGGGCCCGGCCGGTGCATGGCAGCTCAAGGACCTCTGGATGGAATCATAAAGTCCCTTGTAAGGAATCAGCCTCCCATGTAGCCAGGACTCCCTCTCCTCCCCAGGGTGGCCTTTGCAACCCAAGAGCCCCCACGCATCATCAATCCGGTGTCACGTTAAAGGACACCGGATATATGGGAGGGAGCCTGGCTTTGCTTCAAAGGCCTGAGGGAAGGATGGATTGTGTCCTTAGGCCTGCTGCTTGTCTCTTAACGAGTCAGGGTAGGGGGCGGCTCAACCCCCAAAAGGTCCGCAGCACATTTGGGAAAGACAGGAAGAGGTTAATATGTCCCGTTCCTCCGGGGCTGCTGGCAGATGGCCCAGCTAGCAGTGTGGGAGGTGCAGGTGGAGATGGGCAAGGGGCCAGGGTGTTGGCGAGGCGTCAGTGAAGACCCAGCTCTGGCCCTGCACCCCCAGCCCAGCAATCCATGGCTAGTATTTGCCTGGCCTCTCATCCTCCATGCCTGGGTTCTGTTGGGGATCAGCCTAGGAGATTTGCTGGGGGTGGGGGATCTTGCTTTGCTTTAACCACAGAGTGCAATTCCAGTGGCAGCGGGACAGGCTGAAGGCAGGGGGTTTATTGATACGATACGGGAGAACAAGAAGAAATACCAACATCGATTTTACAGACCTGGATCTACTCTCAACCAGGGGGTATTATAGTTCTAGGAGTATGTGAGTGTGGTAATGTCAGAGACAGCTGTTTAAGTGTTAGACAGGAATCTATTTCTACACCAGAGGGGACCACCCTGCTTAGGCTGAAAGGCAGACTGACTGATTCTAGGACCTAGGGGACTTCCTCTCCTCCTCTATAAAACCTCAGGACCTCATGGGATACCATGTGCAGCTGTGCAGGTCGTTAACTGCACAACTCTAGGGAGCACCATTCACAATCTAGTCTACCTGGATGCTGCCTTAAAGTTTTGCAGTGTACGATTTGCGCAGCTATGTACAGTGGCCCTGCCCCAGACAGCCTTCCCATTTCTATTTCTAAGGCCTCATTTTGCCCTTTAATAACCCCAGTGCTATTACAGAAAGTTTGCAGAAGTGCTCTGACATTCCCATAGCAACTCAGTATGATGTCATAAACAGAAGATTAGCACATTCTAATGCCCAACAACGACCTTCTTACCCTTCTTACCCCTGTGCTAAGTGCCCTACTGGGGAGGGACAAGGAAAGAGGCTGAGGCCGGCAGGGGAGAGTAACAGAAGCGTACACAGTGGTCGGACTGATGGGGTGGGTGCTTAGGCTGGAAGGGATGGAATGCTCCAGCTTTCCTGAACTGTGGAACGAACTCCAGGAGAGAGCCTCCCCAGCCCAGGTTACCTGCTTACCTGTTGAGTCGGGGTTTGCTCTTTGGAACAAATCCTTCTGGAAGCTTAGGTCTGTGATTTGGGAGCAGACCTGAGTGGAGAGAAAAGCATTTAAGGGGATGGTCTCTGCAGCTCCCTGTGTAGCTCTTGGGGGCTGGAGGGAAAGCCCAAGGGGGTGGGAGGTTGGCACTAGGGGGTGAGTATAATGAAGCCTCTGGATACCCATTGCCCTTTCAGGAGGGGCTGGAACACGGGGCAGCTGGAGGGTGGAAATGGTGCCCACAGCCCGCTTCTGCCCCTCTTAGCCCAAGGTGCTTTCTACCTGCTCGGTGGGCCATCTTCACACACTCCTCAATCTTGCGGTGCTCTTCCTGGCACAGGCCCGTGACCCTTCGGGGCAGCATGCCCCCGTGTGGCCGGATGAACTGACTGAGCAGCAGAACATCCTAGTGGAAACGGAAAACAGGACATGAGGGTCCTCTGGACAGGCACTTGCTGCTGGGGAGCCAGGGCTAAGTGGCCTCCAGGGGAGGCTGCTGTACCCTGGCACTGCCAGAGGCTGAGGCTCCCCCGGAACAGACCTGAGGCCACTCCCTCCCCAAAGAGCTCTGCACGTGGGCCTGCTATCTCCACCCTAACAAAGGTTCAATCCCAACTTAGCAAGATTTCCTGACCCCATTACCAACCCCAAGAGTCCTCTCAGCTCCTCCATGAGATAAGTCTTCCGATAGACTAGGTTAGAGAACAGGAACTCTTCAAGAAGGTTAACAAGATTTCATGCACCCACGGTATCTTTCCTGGTGATGAAAGGTGTGTTCTCCTCCTTGGGTGGCGTAGGGGGTATGTCATGTACTTCTGCACAACAGGGAAAACCTGTACCATTTCCGCCCCCAGAGTCTACATGCCACAGCCCAGAAGACCCACAGAGAGCCCCTCGACCTTGTGCCATGCCCTCTGAAGCCCCAGGCAGCAACGAGCTGAGGATGGGGCCAGGTTGCAAGGTTAAATCCCACATCTTCTAAGCCCCCTGTGACCAGATGTAAATGGATTCTTGGGCTTCCTTTGAACCATCAGACCGCTTTGGATGAGTCAAGGAGAGTGTCAAGAATTAAGAATCAGAATCAAGAGAGACCACGTCCCCTCCCAACTCTCACAGCATGGCTGAGAGGGTTAAAGAAAAGTCGCCCACCTGACCCGGAGGGGCCTGGCATGCCTATCTCCATGGTCCTGGTCCTCAAACTGACTCGCTGCCCTGGCAGGTACCTCGCTGTATAACGGCAGGTTTGTTTTAATCACTGGAAAGCTCCCGGGGGACCCAGGCCCCCAAATGCCACCCCTGTAATCTCCAGACTCTGATGAAAAGAACTTGGATTGGATTATCCAGGGATAATACACTGGTCTCACAGCCCCAGTGCCCCCACTGCAGGCTGCCAAAAAGGCTGACAGCTTTGTGCAGCTCAAAGTGGCAGTGCCCTGAGCGGAAAGGGGTAAAAGGAAAACAACTTCTTCAGCCTTTACCTTGGAGGGGACTGGATTTCTTCTGCTTGATAAACAGAGCCAAGTCCATTTCCTGGAAATGGCTCGTAGGAAGAGTGCCCCATGGTGATCAGGCAGGTGTGGGGTTCACCTCTCTATTCACAGCTGGGATTCTAAGTATGGCCAGGACCCCACTAACTTCCATGTCACAAGAAGCTGAGAGCAGTGCCCCGTGGCCTGCAAGTTCCCTGTTACTCCAGGTGGCCATCAGCGGAAGGGCCGGGACAGGTCAAAAGAATACCCCCACCCCCACCCCCACCCCGGGGTGGCCTGAAGCCAAGGCTCCCAGCCCAGGAGATTAGTTGGGTCATTCTGTTCAGATCCCGTGGACATGTGGCCTCTCCTGCTCTGACCACCTGACCGGGATCTCTGCCCTTAGTCATCCCATTCCACAGAGGGGCATAGGGACAACCTGCAGGTCAAACTGGCCCAGAGTCTGAATCACCTGAAACCTAAAAACAGGGTTGCTTAATGTCACCAATAGAATGCTAAAGGACAAGTATGGATTTCTCTAGGGCTGCGTCCTTTCCCCCAGGCCCGCCCCATCTCTAGACATGATATAGAGTAGTAGCTGGGATCATAGGCTCTGCCTGGGTTTTGTAGCCCCAGAGCGTGCATCCCAGCTCTGATACTTACTAGCTGGGTGGGTGATCTGAGGCAAGTTCATTAACTTGTTCATTAACAAGGTCATGCCTCAAATTTCCTCATCTGTAAAACAAGGATGAAAATAGTACCTACTTCACAGGGATATTGGGAAAACTAAGTGAATTATGCCCCATAGGTGCTTACACACAGAGCAGCACCCCGTACAACTCACCTATTGTTGTTCACTCTTGTCATCTCTCTGTGAAACAACAGCTCTAGAAGACCTACAGCAAACAGGGGTCTCTGTAGCTCCAATATGGAAAGAGAATGATATATCCCCAGATCATAGTAAGGACTCTCCAGAGATGTCCTCATTATAAAAGGAGGAAAGCCAAGCTCAGATTCTGATTCCACCCCCCTGGGAACACAGCCCTACGAGACTGGGCTCCAGGGCCCTGGTGGTCTGAATCAACCGCAACCAGACCATGAACTAAGTCAGTGACTCTCCACCCTCGCTGCACATTAGAATCACCTGGGGAGCTTTAAAATATAATGATGGCTGGGCTCCACCCCAGGCCAACAGAAACATCTGGAGGTGGAGCCTGAGCATTTTTAAAACTGGACAAAATGCTTCTGTCTTGGTGGTTCCATGACATGCTGCTTAAGCCCACAGGGAACACGAGCTCCAAGACGCGCAGACATGTGTGTCTGTGCCCAGACTCACCTCGTAGTTATACTTGTGTTTCAGGTTCCAGCGGCAGATAGGGCACTGGCCGGAGGGGTTGGGGGGATTTGGACTTTCCTTGGGAGTCCCTGTGATTCGGCCTTCAATCTAGAAGGCAGAGAAAGAGAGCCTGTGAGGGAGAGGGCTGTGCAGAGCCTCTCATCCTCAAACAACCCCCCGAGTGGTAGGAGTGCTGGTGAGACTTCATCTCTGGGGGCCTCAGGCGAGTAGCTAATGGGTCTCTCTGCCTGAATTGTGGTGCTGATTCCATAGCTGCTGGACAATGGACCTTGGAGTAGCCACAGAGATGGGTTTGATGGTCTGCAGGGGTAGTAGAAACTGAACTTAATGCTGGTGGCAAGAGGGAGGGGTTTGCTCTATCAGCTGAATGCTACCTTTCCTTCCTCAAAAAGACAAAAACTCCAGAACATTATGCTTCCCTCTCTCTCCTTTGGGAAAAAGCAATAAATGCACATGGTAGAAAGTTTCAAACTGTGCAGGGATGTGGAGTCGAAAGGAAGTCTCCCTCCCATCCTGCGTGTCCTTCTCAGAGGAAACTGCAGTTTCCAGTTTTATCTGACAGAGGTAAGTTTTTGCCAGTGGTTCTCAACCAGGCAGGGTTGCCTAAAAACAGGGTCCAGGGGACACTGGACAATGTCTGAGACATTTCTGATCATCCCCACGGGGGGATGGAGTGCTACTGGCCTCTAGCAGGGAAGGTGCTCACCACCCTACATGCACAGGACAGCCCTCACTCACAACACAGAACCAGCCAGTCTAAAACGCCAGCAGCACCAGGCTGAGAAAGCTGGTCTAGGCCTATACAAGCAGACAACTGTGTGCGCTCTCCTCCTCCCCCCTCTCTCTAAAAACACAGAGGGGAGGATACATTCCCCTGCCCTCCTCCTCTTATCACTCTGGATTCCACCTCTCAAACCGTGCTGAGGCCACATGTGAAGTGACCTCCTCCATGGCTGTTGTATCCTGTGACACAGCCTTGGAATTACTAAGCTCAATAAACCAATGATCTGGGCATCAGCTCCAATTGCAAGAAGGGGAGTTTGGAAAGCCTTGCTGATTGAGGCCACAGATTGTGTGATGTTGGGACAGGTCTGAGAGACTCTGGGAGGGAAGCAACACTGTCTCCCAGGGAAGAACTGGCAGAAGGCAAAGGGGGCCAGAAGCAAGGCTTGGCCATGCAGGGTGCTGTTACTACACAGTTATGCCAGAAAGGGGAAAGTGCGCTAGGGAAAATGTGCAGGTACATGGAAGGACTTGGGAGGGGGTCAAGGTGGGCCTGGTGGGGGAGAGCTAACACTTATTGACTCCCCACTATAGGCCTGGCTCTGTGCTAATAATGGTCCACATGTATCATCTCATTTAACCCCACAACCTAGTGAGGGCAGAATCATGATCTTATTTTACTGATGAAGAAAGTGAGACCCCGGAGAGTAATACCCAAAGTCAGCCATGGCAGCGCCTCTCCAGGCATGGCTGGGTTACCTCCCCCAAGGGCTCTCATGGGGCCACATACTTCTGTGTTCATTCCACAAATAGCAAATTCATGCCCCACAGGAAAAACACTCTTCACACTCAAAAGCCAGACGTGCTTCTGTCCACCAGCATGGAGTTTAAAGGGTGAATACTTGTTTTGGCTTTAGATAAGGGAACCAAAAAAGGTGCCCTAAGGGAATGGGATCCCCCTAGAAAGAACTGTTTTGGGGCTAAGCAGTAAAAAGGCTGAGGGCGTGTTCTGGGGAAGACCCAAAGACGGAACCCTAAGGCTTGTCCTGGGGATAAGAAGGCCTTAGGGAGGACTGGTCTTGACTGGCCGCCAGAGGGTTAAATCCCTGCTTGACATGGAAGCTACAGAGGCTTCTGGGAACTCGGTGGAGTGGTTGAGGATTTCTTGGAGGCGTGGAAGGCCGTGTGAAAACAACGTTGTCTTTTAGGGATTATAGGATAATCTAGGCCCCATGACTCCCAGAGGAAGGGAGGTGAGATAGGCCCAGTGAGGGAGGGGGGAGTAGGTGGGTGAAGAACTGTGCTAGCTTTCTCACCAACAGAGAAGACAGGGTGCCAGCTATGAGCCCAGGGCCCAGAGAGTGTCACCTTCTAACTACATCACTTAAGGAGTAGTAGCTTAGTCATTCTAGGCAGAAAGCAAAGATCCAGGCTCCTCGCCCGGGGTCTACTCTCTCTAGTCTTGTCATTACCTTAGTTTTCCCCTTTGGAAAACTGACTTATCACCCGCCAAAGAACATATCAGCAAATACCTATGAGCTCTTGTCATACAAAGGGCCACTTTAATCAAGTAACAGATGTCTTAGTCCAGGCACAGCAACTGTTCCTGATTAACCACACTCTCACACACAGGTTGAAAATAGTAGACTGTGGGATTTATGGTCACAGAGGGAGCAGATCCTGAAGCCAGGAGTCCAGTTGGGGCCTCCCACCCTCCCTCAGAGGAGCAGCCAGGCAGCTCCAAGCATTAAAGATGTTAGAAGTGGCCAACTCGACGATACTTACTATAGTTGTCTTCCCTGCTTGGATCTCCACCACTACAGAGATAAAGGGGAAAAACTAGGTCAGCCATTTAATAAGGAACAGGGAGTTTCAAGTAACAGCTCAAACTTTACACATGCAGAAAAACGGAGCCCTCTCTCTGCACTCTCCCACAGCCCTGACCTGGAAAAGGAAGTATGCAGGGTTCACCTCCCAGTGCCAAGGCTCTGTGCCCTGGAGGATGGGCGGGGGCAAGCCCAGATGCCCACATCATATTATCTGTCTGGGATTAAGGGTCTCCACACTGTTTCTGCCTTTCTGAGATTAATCTTGGTTCCATCCAAGGTACTTGGCAAGACCTTGCCCTACTGTGGCTAGCAACAATGGCCTAAGAGATGAGGGTTGAAGGTGGGGGGTGGGAAGTGGGCAGAAGCCGCTAAAAGACCTTCAAAAATACCCATCGCATATGTTCTTTCATTAGGAGAACCAGACAAATATGGTTCCTGACCTTGACGAGTTTGCAATCTAAGATACAGCACTGAGCTAACACTGCTCCAGGGGTCCCACGGTGGCTAGGTAATGAGACCAGTTCACTCCTAAAACATCCTGAGAGCCTTGTGTACAAGCTGTACAAGGGCAGCTGTGCGAGTCAAATCCTCTCCCTGTAGGGGTGCATTTTGTTATCCACACCGGAGAGGGGTGATGGGAGAGGTGGGAATGAGGGGCCTGCAGATATGGGGTCCAGGCAGAACTGCAGAGAGTGCTGCAGTTCCGCACTGAGAGGGCCTCCCTCAGCTCTTCGCTGAGGCAGTCAGAAGAGAACCCGAGGGCAAGACAATGAAGCCGCACGCACACAGGCACGCAAGCCAGGCTGTACATATGTCCTCTTACTTAACCAGGATGCAGAAAGACAACTTCAACAATATCCAAAGGAAGAACCAAGCTAATAACCCACATTCGGCAAATAGAATCAAATAGAAAGTTCTTGGAGATTCTCCCTGGTCTCCCAGTTTCTTTAGAGAAAGAAGCCATGGCTTTTAGCATAGGAACGCATACCACAGATGCTCCATAAAGGCTAGGGAGCAAAATACTTCTCATAATGCCCTTCTGACTGCTAACTACTGTAACAGAAAACATGAGTGCACATACTAGGCTGCAAACTGTCTCCCCAAATAGTAAAACCATATTTTAACAGTAGCTTGGCTACCACAATTCGTTCTACTCAGCCCTAGCCAGATTAGAAAGAGCCTAAGGTTAACTTTGTGAATCTAATGAAAGTTACGGACCTTGCCCTGGAAACGCTTCCATAAGTGTACACACAATTAGACATGGATTACAGGAAGCTCACACACCCCTACAGCTACACACCTAAATGGTAATACTGGTTTTCCCTCAGGGATGGGAGGAGGTGATTTTCTGAAGTTTCTAAAATAAACATGTACTGCCTTTGCAATAAAAAATAAACAGTAAAAAGAGAGAACGAAAATGTCTAAGAAAAAAAAGTGAGGCAATTCTAACCCACCCGGAGGCCCACAGCAGCATCTGTGATCACTGAGCTTTGTGACTGACACCAAACTGGACACAGATTGCCTGGAATTGTCCCCCGTTTGTTTTCTGGGCAAGGCCATTCATAAAGACTCATTACTTCAACCAACCAACCTGAGAGACTCTCAACTTCAACTCCACACACACAAAGGAGTAACAATGGCCAGAAAGGCCCCGAGGCTTTCTCCAGAGAACACTGTATACTAATCAATTCAAAGACAAACTAGGTTTCTCTCCCTAAGAGAAAATGTGTCACCGCAAAGATCAACTTGTTTCGAAGAGAGACCAGCCTAAATGGGATGTGGGTGAGACTCAAACTGGTACTCAGTCTGGTGGCCAGCACAGCTGCAGGGAGATGGTCACTGCACTGTGTCAGCTACAAAAGTAGGGAGGCAGAAGGACGCAGCCCTAGCCCAGCAGGGCTGCCAGGCACCCCGGAAACTTTGCAAATTTGCAAAAACCAAGTTGGAAGAGGGACGGAGGGTGACCCAATCTGAGCAACAACAGGTGGGGGGTGAGTTTTTAAGAATCCGGATAGGAAACAAAAGGAGAGACCCACTCTGGTACCACTCAAGTCAGCGTGAGAACAGTGCCCTGAAACGAAGCGGACAAACATGTGCTTCCCCTCTAGGTGGAGGCACTTGGGTCCTAACCATCAAGTAAACAAGTCTAGCAAAACACACATCACTCCCGGCAAAGAACCAAACCCTGAAGTCATTCCACTGGCCCCTGGAAGAGAGATCAAAGCCCGTAGCAAGCTCCACTGTTAATGAGCTCCCCACACAGCAACTCTGAGCCAGTGAATCATCTCACTATAAGTCAGTGGGTAAAACAATAGGCAGATGCTTATCTAATAGAGACAATTCGTCAAATGAGAAGGAATGACTGGAGAACTCATACAGGACAGAGATTGGTCAGGGCGGTGTCTCAGTGCAGGGGCAGAGGGCCCACAGGAGCCTGAAGAGGCCCTAGGAGATTTCAAGTCTCTGAAAACAGGAGTTAGGAATCAAAATAGTATTGCTTTTCAGCATGCATACAAAAACATGTCAAAACCAAACAAAACCTGATATCCATTTGTTCCTGGCCTCCTCTCCATTCAACAGAAGTGGGGGTGGCTAAGAAAAGCTGGACTAAAAAACTGTTAGTCACTAACTGAAAACTTGTTTAGGAAAAGATGGAATTGCTCTTGTGTTCTGAGATATGGCTGTATCAAGTAAACTAAGGAAAGATACGAAGCAGTTTCCTAAACTAGAATTAAGGGCCAAAATCTTCTAAGATAGGCACTTCTCATACACATCAAATAATCTGTGCCATAGGAGGCAACACATTTGCTGAGTACCCATGGAGTGTACAGCCGGGCTCCACCCACTATGGAGAGCTCCAGCCTACTAGGAGACACAGTCTTTGCCCTAGAGGAGAAAAGAGAACTAAACCAAGCAAGGGAATCTCACTCTAACAAAGTCCATGCCTCATAAAGAGGTCCTTTGAGTACTTCAGTAAATACTCACCTAGGATGGAGTCCAAGATAACTGAAGTGTGTCTAGAGCAAACAGCATCGAGGTGAGATTGCAGTGAACGCAAAAAGACCTCAATGGCCACATAAACACAGACACAGTGAACTGCAGCAGGATAAAGACCCAGCTGTTTAGTAAAGGAGGAAGTGAGGAGAGCAGAATGACGAGGAGTGGAGGGCACTGCTGCAGGAAGTGCCCAGAGACCAAGGTCCTTCTTGGAAAGGATCCATGGAAACCAAGTCCCAAGTAGAGTATGAAGGGACGGAGTAACCGAATGGCAACGTGGCTAAACGGTAGCACCAACAATCTTCAACAATCTTATGTAGGGTCAGGGAGTAGAGCGCATGTTTGGGAAGTATGGCCATTGACTACTTCTCTCAAACTCCTTCCTCGCTCAAGCTCTGCTCCCTTCTGTTCATCTTTAATTCTGCCACTAAAGTTTTCTGATTCTCTCATCACCTACCCCTTCCTTTTCCCTTGGACCTCTGAGGGAATGTCTCTCTGCACTATCCTTCAAATGAGGAGTCTTACTGCTACATAAAAATCTCCTTCCACTAGAGGTTACTCTGGACTATGTCTTTTTTTTTAAAAAATATTTATTTATTTATTTGGTTGCACTGGGTCTTAGTTGCGGCAGGTGGGCTCCTTAGTTGCGGCTCACCAGCTCCTTAGTTGCGGCACGTGGGCACCTTAGTTGTGGCATGTGAACTCTTGGTTGCAGCATGCATGTGAGATCTAGTTCCCTGGCCAGGGATCGAACCCGGGCCCCCTGCACTTGGAACAGTCCTAACCACTGCGCCACCAGGGAAGTCCCTGGACTACGTCTTTTGAATTCTTTAAAGGCCCCAATTTGTTCACTCCTCTCTCAAAGCTTTTACCTATAAGAATGCCCATCCTGCCAGGCATATCCTTGTCTGAAATGCTAAGTCCTCCAGAAACCTCCCTTAGGAAAAGATGAAGAAAATTCCCTTCAGCCTTTATTCCTTTTCAACACACTCTGCTCTGAGGGTCTGATAGATCATTACTGTTAATTCAGATAGTCATATGTGTTTATTTTTCTTGTTTTAAATGCATTCCTTCACAAGGGCTCTAAGAGTGACAAGGCAGGAACAAGGTCTAACCTTTGCTAGGTCTGACAGTGTCAATCATGAAACTAAATGGTCTCCAGCAAGTTAACTGACAAGAGCTTTCAGGGAAGGGAGGGAACCATGCAGAAGCCCTGCTATGGAATACCAAGGTGATGGTATTGGAGGGAAAAGTGCTGGCTGTTCTTCCAACTCTACTACTTACTAGTTGTGTGATATTGGGCAGCTACCCAACACCTCTGGACCGGATTTCCTCATTTGTAAAAATGCCTGTAATATTCACCTTTAAGGATTGTTGAGAAGACTGAATAAGTGTACGTGGGAAACCTAGCAGTGTTTGCAGCAGGCACTTAGTAAACCACAACTTCCATTTTTTGTCTTCCTTTAGTCTTGCTTCTTCTGTAATTATCTTTTTTGGTTTTGTGTGTCCCTCTGTCAAACTTCAGACCAGGCTTTCTCAACAGCAGCAGGATCAGTATTTCAGGCCAGGTGGTTCTTTGTGGTGGAGGGCTATCCTGTGCACTGGAAGATGCTTAGCAGCACCCCTGGCTTCTACCCACCACATGCCATGAGCACCAGCTGTGACAACCAAAAATGTCTCTGGACATTGCCAAATGTTCCCTGAGGGACAAAACTGCCCCCAATTGAGAATCACTGCTTCAGACAGAGAGATTCTATAGGCAGGAGGAGTGGTGCTGAATGCCCATGAACTCTGACTAAAATTAAGGAAGTACTATCTGATACTCTGAAAAGTAGAATGCTTGAATATTTTCAGCAAGACACCCACTTTCCTCTCCATGACTTTAAATTCTATGTGTACAATATTATTTGTGTGTCAAATATACCAGCTGGGACCAGTCAAAATTAGCTTTATGTGTAATTCTTTATGCCTTACACATAATGGATAGAATATCAAGTTTTTTTTGTTTTTTTTTTTTCATTTAAAGGCTTTGGAGATAGATGGTTCTCAAGAAAAATATAAAATATGGTAATGCCTTCATGTAAGATCACATAAATTCAATTATTTAGCCTTTAGGTCTGACAGTAACACAGAGAAGCTACCAGGTATTTATGGCAAGGAAGACTTCAAACACCCATCTCATCATGCAGCCCAGCATTTCACAAACTCTCCAACTGAAAAATTCTCATCTCAAATATTCCTTTGTAAAAAATCAAAACTCTTCCGCTTGCTTATCCTCTGGGGACATAGCAAAAAACTGTTTTCAACTTTTGATTTCATAAAGGATAAGTAAATTGCAGCCGTTAGTGTTTGACACTTGGTAGACGCCCTCAAAAATGTTATGGGTGTATGCCTGTTTTGCAGCATGGGAACAGATAGAACACCTTATCCAAGACACCTCTTTGTTGTCTTTCTTTATCAATGAATTAGTTTATCTTATGCTAACCAGGCAGTATCTGGATTTTGTTGTTCTTTCTAGCAAATGTTCCATTTTCCCTTCATAGCTAAATTTTTCAAACACACCTATTCATTTCTTCATGAACCATCTCTCTCATTTTCCCAAACTGGGTTCCTTGTATGCCACTCTATTGAAATTGCTGTTTGAAAGCTAAAAAAAGACACCTTTTCTGAGACAAATCCAATGCTCTCTTCATTAGGCTCTTCTTTTTGGACTTTTATGGTCCCCCTGGCAAAAATGATCTCTATTTTCCTCTGGATTCTTCTCAGCTTTAGTTAAAGGATATGCTGGTCAATACTGCACCAGATCTTAAAAACACACACTCACACACACACAAAACCACTTCACTTCTATTGCACATCACTCATCCTTTCCTGCTTCCAGCAGTGCACAAAGACTATGTCCTGAAAGACCTCTTCACTCTGCCAGATTCCATCCTTTTATGAGCCTGTTAAAGACACGCCCCCTTCATGAAAACTTCCAATTCGGTTTGCTGTTGCCGGTAACCTAATCTCCCTGTACTTCCGCATGTAAATACCTAATACCTAACTTGCATTTATTGGAGTGTATCATATCATCTTATTAGAACCTAAATTCTCAGGAAAAGGGTTGTATTTTTTTTTCTCCAGAATCCCTTAACAGCTTGAAGTACAGCACTTGGCCTTCAGTAAGCTCTCGGTGCAATACTAGAATCAGACTGCTTTTCCATACTTAAGATTAATGAAAAGCAAAACCACCATCCAGCATATGCCTCTGTTTCAACTGTTCAATGGTCTTTCCACCTTAGCGTCCACTTCTCAGACTAGCGGCCCAGGCAGAAAAAGCTGCCATCAGATTACAGCATTTTCAGATGAGAAACTGGAAAGGGAGGCCCGGGGGAGGTTATCCAGATGTCCTTCCCCGATGGCGCAGGAATTCTTTAATGAAGGAGGCGGCGATTCGGCGAATACGGAACGGAGAATTAACACGCAGACCCTAACCAAAAACTTTCCTGAACCCTGAGACAGGTTTCTCTTCTGCCCCTGCTAACTAAGTAGGCTTTTCTCTCCGATCTCCATCCCCCTCCCCCGTCCCCACGCATGAGGACAATCACGATGGGTGGGAGGTCAAAGTAACAGCATCAGGGTCTGGAAGGGAACTGCAAGCACTCTCGGAGCCCAAGCATCTCCGGCGTTTCGGAACCGCCTGAAGGAAAGGGAGGGAGGGGAGCACGGGGGCAGAAGGAAGCAACCTTTGCTTCTCCTCTTCAACGCTGGGAGGTCACCAGGACCCAGGACTCACCTTCCCTGAACCCGCGAGCTGGAGGCCGGGCCCGGCTGGTCGCGGCCTGGCCTGCCAGGAGCCCTCTGAGCACCCGTCCGCAGCCGGACACCAGCACATTGAGGGCCACCATCTTGAAAACCAACGCTGACCTCTTGTGCACTTCCGCTTCCGGAACGGCGCGCGCGCAGCCGCAGTGGTGGGCCGGAAGCTTGCGCCCTGTGGGCTTCTAGCTCCGTTATTCTTGTCCGTTACTTCCATTTCCTCACCTCTCCCGCTTTGAGCAAAACGGTGCGGCGTTGTGTGAAGCCTGTGCTTTGTTCCGAGAGTCTAGGGGGATCTTTAGCTCCTGTCTGCCAGTCCTCGAAGTTCCCAAGGTCGCTTTCGTTCCCTGGCGGGCTTCTTCGGTAAAATCACATGCACTGCTCCTATTTCTTTAAAACTTTTTCTTCTCTTCAAGTGAGATGTGGATTTTCAGCTTCTTGAGGCTGGGCTTAAGTCTGTACCAGAGCAGTTGAAATGGTTAGAAACAATGGTTCTGGAACATCAGGTATCCCGCAGACCTGGGATAGAGTTAATACCACCCCCACCCCACCCCCCGCGCGTCTTTCATTCTCATAACTTGGCGCTTCCCTTTGGCCCCAGGGCCTTTGCTCAGCTATTTGCCTGCTCTGTGGCTACTGGTAAACTTATTTCTCAGGGCTCAGCTCAAACTTCACTTCCACATTAGAGTCTTCCTTAACCTCCCTGTTACTTGTTCTCAGCACCAGATACCTCTCCATCTTAGTGCCCCACTCAACTGCAATTTTGCATCTGTTTGTGTAGTATGTGTCTCCTCACCAGACTGTAAGCTCCTTGACGGCAAGGACATTGTTTTTTTTGGTTGACTCTCATAGCTCCAGCATCCATTATGCGCTTGACACATAATGAGTGCGTTATATACTTGTTGAGTGAATGGGTAGAACCTATTTTATTACCGTTTTTGTGAAGATTAGATGGGATAAAACATAAGTGCTCAATAAACGTAATTTATTAATAGCACAGTTACTGAAATGGCCTTTGTGCTAGGTGCTTTTCATAAGTTTGACATACTTGCCTAATAAAGAAGCTTGTAGTACCAGAAAGAAAACACAGCTGCCCAGTTTTCTGTCTTTTGGATTTGCGGGGTGTATAGGATATTCCCCTAGAGCTGCATAAGAAAGGAAAGCCATTCACAGCTCAATTCTTCCACATTGTGGTTAGGATGTTCTTTTCCACACCGGAAGGGGGATTTTCTAGTTATCCTACTCTAATTCAAGGATGGGAAAATCAGGCTCATTAAATGGCAGAGCACATTCCCTGATGAAGGGGAGGGAAGGAGTCCATCTGACAGTTGGGACTGCCACGCTTGTGGACTAAGAGGATGCAGAGCAGCTGCTGCATGGGGAGCTTGAGTGGTGTCACCAGAGGTGAGGAGAGTGGGAGAAACGTGGCATTGGTTTTCCTTAAAACATCAAATTCAGCAAAAACAGGTCCTGGGAAGGGGAAACTTACCAGGTCCTGGGAAGGGGAAACCCAGAGAAAGGTCAATCTCAGTGAGTGAGATGGACACATGGATTAGGAGTGGAGCAGAGGGTTTTGGTGGTATATAGGTCCAGGTGTTCTGGCCAGGATAAGGAAATCCTTGGCTGTTCTTGTAGCTTCTATATACTTTCCTTTTGTACAGTTGACCTTGAGCCCTTCCTGCTTGTGCCATACCCCTTGTTTCTTTACAAGTCCCCAACTTCTGGGGATGACTGGGACCACGGCAGTAACAGAGCCCCACCCGGGGTTTGTTTTGGACATAGTGAGCCAAAGTATTTGAGTGCTAACCCTCCCTTTGTTATATCCTAATTTAATCAAATTTTATTTTAAAAAGCAACTTATATTTTCTACAATGACAAGTAACATGATCATAGTAGAAAAAATATGACAATAAAGAGAAAAGAAATATCCATAATCCATAGATAAGCATTATTTGCATTCAGCAACATGAAATAATACTGTGTATATTCTTTGTTTTGTAATATCTTATTTTTCTGAATCCTTGCGTAATTAGCCCTTACATGAAAAAAGAACTCTCTGAGGCCAGATTTTGCTCCAGAGACTAGCCTTTACTTTAAAAATAAAATTGTTATTGAAGAATAACCTATATAAGAAAGTATACACATTATCAGTATACAACTTGATAAAATTTCACAAAGGGAACACATTACTCACACCAACAAGTAGAACATTCCTAGCACACCAGAACACCCCCTGGTGTCCCCTTCCAGACACTACCCCCTCAAGGGTAATCATTATCCTGACTTTTAGCACCATAAATTACTTTTTCCTGCATTTGAATGTTATATAAACAGAATCTCATGTAGCATGTACTCTTTTCTGTCTGCTTTCATCTGCTCACCAACATCATGTTTGTGAGATTCACCTGTATTGTTACATATTGTTGTCATCAGTCATTCTCATTGTCGTATAATGTTCCATTGTGATTATACTACAATTTACTTATCCTTTCTTTTGTTGATAGGATTTAGATAATGTCCAGTTGGGACTGTTACAAATAGTGCTGTGATGTACATTCTTCTACATGATTTTTGTGAAGACAAGAGCAAACTTCTCTTGGGACTATATCTAGGAGTGAAACCGTTCGGTTATAGGGTATGTATATACTCAGCTTAAGTAGATTCTGCCAAACAGTTTTCCATAGTAGTTGTACCAGTTCCCAGTGTTCCACCTCCTTATCAATAATTGATATTTTTTGTGATTTTTCATCTTGGCCATTCTGGTGAGTACCTAGTAGGATCTCATTGTGTTTTTAATTTAGATTTCTCTGATGCCTAAATGAGGATGAGTCACTTTTCATATGTTTATAAGCCATCTCGATCTCCTCTTTTGTAAAATGCCTTTTCAAGTTCTGACCCATTTTATATTGGGTTGCCTTTCTTATTGATTTGTAGAAGTTCTTTATATATTCTGGATACTTGTCCTTCATTGGATGTGTGTATGGCAAATGTCATCTGCCTCTCTGTGGGTTGCCTTTTCATTCTTCTGTATTACAGTTGACCCTTGAACAACGTGGGGGTCAAGGCACTGATCTCCACGTAGTCAGAAATCCGAGTATAACTTGTAGTCAGCCCTCTGTGTACAGGGTTCCCCCATATCCAGGGTTCTTTTGTATTCATGGTTCCACAATCGGGGAACCAACCAACCAAGGATCAAATGGTACTGTAGTATTTACTATTGAAAAAAAATCTACATATGAATGGACCCGTGCAATTCAAGCCTGTGTCATTCAAGGGTCAACTGTATATTTTTCGATAAGCATTGTTTTTAATTTTAACATAGTGTAATTTATCAGGTTTCTTTCCTTTTTGGTTGGCTTGTTTGGTTTCTTATTTAAAGTTTTTTCCTTGTCAGGGTCATGAAGATGTTCTCCTCTGTTTTCTTCCAAAAACTTTATTGTTTAACTTTCACATTAGATCTGAACTCATCTGGAATTGTTTTATTATGTGGTCTGAGATTGGGATTAAGATTCATTTTTTTCCCCCATAGCGAAATTTAACTGACCCAGCATCATTTATTAAAAATGTCATACTTCCATGGGCTTCCCTGGTGGCGCAGTGGTTGGGAGTCCGCCTGCTGATGCAGGGGACGCAGGTTCGTGCCCCAGTCCGGGAGGATCCCGCATGCTGCGGAGCGGCTGGGCCCATGGGCCATGGCTGCTGGGCCTGCGCATCCGGAGCCTGTGCTCCACGGCAGGAGAGGCCGCAGCGGTGAGAGGCCCGCGTATCACACAAAACAAAGACAAAAACAAAATGTCATACTTCCACCCATTGCATTTTATCTGGTATAGATCTATTTCTGGAATCTCTGTTTGATCTCGTTTTCTGTTCTTTAGCACTGTTTTTGTTTTTTATTTAAAAAATTTTGGCCGAGCCATGCAGCATGCAAGGTCTTAGTTCCCTGACCAGGGATCAAACCTGCACCCCCTGCAGTGGAAGCACAACATCCCCTTTAGCACTGTTTTAAATGGCTGTATACTATTTGATTGTCTGCAAGTACCCTAACTTACTTAACCAATCCCCAATTACTAGGCATTTAGGTTGCTTTTAATTCAAACATATTTTCTAAGACCTATCTTCCTACTCCCAAAACAGCATCTTTTCATTAGTGAGTCTTATATACCGCTGTCCCCAGTTGGGTATGTTGTGGTTTTTGTTGTTGTATTTTCAAGTACAACTGTACTGTGGGATATAAGGGAGTGAGGGCCCTTCTCTGGGGGGGCTGCAAAGTGGTAGTTGCCACCCAAAGGAGAGGTCTTTTCAGGAGCCAGAGTTTCTGGGACTGTTGGCAGAGTCACTCTCATGCACGGGAAGAACTATTTCCAGCTGCAATAGTAATCCTGGGCCTTGAAGGGCAGCAATGACACTGTGTGAACACGTATGAGAGAAGGGAGGCTGATGAACCATTTCTTATCCTGACACAATCTTCTGTCCACCTCCTCCTCCCAGGAGCCCAGCCCCCTTGTTTCCACCCCATTTTCCAAGGAAATCTTCCTTCTTTCCCCCACCCCTTGTCCTGGACCCTTGAGAGAACTCAAGTCCCAAGTAAACCGTCCTAATGAAGACGTTCAGGGAAACATTCATAACAGATGAACCCAGAAGTGTTCATTTAGCCAAGAAAAACTTAAACTCGCAGCAGAGATGATCTGGTCTAAGTGACTTGCTGCTGGCCAACAGGACAGCCGTCTCAGGTCAGAGCAAAAGCAAGAGTTAGGAAGCCATGGGTGGATCAGCCTGTCTGTGGCTTCGGGGCTGAGGAAGTTCTGGTCCCAGCTGTGGGTGAGTGTGCTCTTCCAGCCTTCCTCCCACCTCGCCCAGGAAGAGTGGGTCAGAGCCAAGAGCCACACAGATGTTCAGATGTTCGCTGTGAATGAGCAGAGGCAGCAAAAAGGCACGGGAAGGAGAGAGCTGATGGGGTAGAGACAAGGGTGGGAGGGGGCTGCGGGAGAACTGGGAGAAAGGGCTGGCAGAGCCAGTGACAGTCCTGTTTGCTTTCTCCTAATTAATGTGGTTTCCTTACAACCCTTCTGCTGATTCCAGCTGGTCAACTCAAACCATAACAACACGTGGCCTGATGGCCAGGGCCAGGAGCTGAGGCTGGGCGCCTCCCAACAAGGGTCCGGTTTCCTCTGCCCCCACTGCCCCTCCTCCCCAACTGGCTTTGTGCAGATGAGGGAAGGGACAGCACTTCAGTCAGGGTTGAGGTGACAGCCAGGGACTGCTGGTTTTGGGCTTGCCTGGCTGCTCACCTGGGTTTCCCATGACCTTTAAAAAAGGGGCAGTTCCCTGCTTGTTTGGGCTGCTGCCTCCAAACAGCTTTGAGTGGGGGTGGGTGAGGAGACCTTGACAAAGAACCCCTTGCTCAGCGGGGGCCTTTCTACCTACATGTGTGCCCTGTTTGATGCAATGGGCCTGGAAACAATCAGGGTGTGTCCAGAGTCCTTGCTCATTCAGTGTTTTCCAGCAACTTTTCAGTGTTGTTTCTTTTCCTCACCAGGACTTTACTCTGTCCAAATTACTCATCTTATCCCCTTATTTCTTCATTGATCCATTTCAAAAGCACTTTTCAATCGAGCAGCTACTATGTGCCTTTTGTGAACAAATGATTACATGTATTGGGGGAACACTCTCCAGGGTGTTGATAAAGAAACATTTTGTAAACTAGATGATTAGCCTGGGGTTTATTTGCTTTCTCTCCCCTCCCTGCTCTTCCCTTCGAAAACTAAAAAAAAAAACCACACATCAGGAAAAGTACATAAAGTTTAAATGTACCATATAACAGATTAATTGTAAAGCAAAAGTGATTCATTTCGATGCTGGATCACTACAGCATGCTGCTGCCCTGATACGGATAAGGGGGGAAAATACAAAAGAGAAGTGGGATTGGTGAGAAGCAGCTTTAGGGGCCTTCAGCACCCCAGAACCTTTCTGGAAAGTGAGGCCAGAGGCAGGAGGCCCCAAACAAAACTGCCAGAGGACAGAAAGCCTGCAGTGCCCTTTGTGTGCACTCCCCAGGCCCAGGCCAGAAGCCTCTCCAAGTGAGTGCACCCTAGTCCAGACCCCCCAGTGCTTGGCTGGATTTGCCTCACCCCAGCTTCACCCAGTGGTGGGGGCCAGTGAGACCCACTCCACTCAGTTTCCTCCCAAACCAGGCAAGCCCTGGTTGTGACTGGGCATTTCTGCAGAGGGCTGGATGACCTTTCAGAAAAGGCCTTCATGTCCCTGTCAGGCTGAGAAACTCATCAGGTTTCTTTTTCCCAGTGCCTCAATTCAGTTATTGTATAAGGAGAAGGTTTTTAACCCTTTAGAACACTTTGGAATTGCTGGCACACTTTTGCTACTGGGTATAAAATGGCACCTAGGGAGATGCTGTCCCCTGCATGCACATGGGGACACCTACAAAAGCAAAAGGAAGGAGCTGCAGACTGAAAATCAGGCTCTGCTTTAACCAACTGGCGACCTGAAGTCAGATACTCACGCTCTCTGGGCCTCAGTTTCTCCATCTGTGAGGAGTTCTGTGTGGTTCTAGAATTCTGGTTCTGTGAACATTCCCATCCTTGTAACCTGGAATGGCAGAGTTCAGTCTTCAGCTCCCACCTCCCCACTCTGCTCTCTTTCAGGGTCTCAGCCACTCTTGCCCTTCAGCTTTCACCTTCAGGCTGATAAGAGCAGCATCCACAGCAGTGCTTCTGTGAGCTCCAGCCTCTGGCTCCGACTACCTACAGAAGTTTCTGTTTGGTTCTTCTGAAGGAGCTTAAGTACACACCATGTCTAAGTAAGGCCACCACCACCTTCCTGATAAATGCTGTCAGCGTTGTCGGTCTCCCTCTCACTTACAGAGTCACCATTGACTGCCCTCGTCCAATTTCCAAAGTTTTCATAAGTTTCATGAATTTCAAAGTTATCTCATGATTTCCCCCTCTTCCTTATCATTTAAATTTCCACCATCTTCTAATACCTCAATTTGTCCATCGTCTTCAGTTTCCCCATCTCCAATCTACTCTACTGTCTCTGTCTGATTTTCCTAAACACCCCAATCACTTTCCTGCTCCATGGCATCTCATCGCCCACAGCTGGAGTCTGAATTTGCATTTTTAAGGAACTGGAAGACTAAAGTCTGAGAACTGCTGACTAAGGGGAATAAAGTCCCAACTCTGCGGCCTGACGTGAGTGACGTGACGTGCCTCCCACTACCCTTCCTACTCTTTTCCTCCCTCTTCTCCCGCACAGACTCTCAAAACCCACCCCTGCTCATTTTCCTTCCCTCCTCCACCTCCATCATGTTCCTCTTCAGGGGTGCCCTCCCTCATCTCCTAGTCGGAATCCCCCACTTCTTTCAAGGCCTGGCCCACCCCTTACCTCCTTTGTCTCTTTCTGCATTCTCTCTCTCTCTTTCCTTCCTGCCACTTCAGTGCTTGTCTGCCTTCTATCTCTGGCTCCTTAGTTACATGCTATTCCACATTAGCCAGGACTCTCTCAGTTTTGACAGTCATCCAGTTTGTAGAAGGACATTTGCTACCTTTTAGAACCAACCTAGGATGGGCAGGGTTCAGTGGGGCCTCCGGACACCTGGAGCCAGAGACTCAACCACCACCGGGCTCTTCCCCTCCTCCTCTTGTCTCTGTTTCTCTCTGCACTTTGCCTTTATTCCCTTGTTCTCTCCTCAGGAGACTGCCAGCACAGGGGCTGAGTCACTAAGATTGGCAGTCCCCAGTGGAACTTGATGGAGAAGCTGCAGGAAAGGCAAAAAGAAGAGCAGTTTCCCCAAAGAAGGGAAGTACTGTTTCAAGAGAAAGAGAAAGTGCTGGACAGAAAAGCCAACAAATGGCCACCACCGTATTAGTTAGGAGTCACGTCAACTCTTCATGGCAGAAAACTCCAAACAGCAGCGACTTCAATAAGACGTCAAAGGACTCTGAGACCCAAGCTCCTTTCAGCTGGTTGCTGTGCTATCTCTTAGTCCTAGATGATGGCTTGAGCTCCAGTCATTCTGCCCTTATGGTCTAGGGAAGAGAAAGGAGAAAGACACAAAGAATGGCCCTGGAACTCTCTGGTAATCCAGTGTTTAAGACTCTGAGCTCTCACTGCCGAGGGCCCGGATTCAATCCCTGGTTAGGGAACTAAGATGTCACAAGCTGCATGGTGCAGCCAAAAATAAATAAAGAGAAAAAAAAATAGAATGGCCCAACCTGCCGTCCTTGAAAGACGCCTTCTGGAAGTTGTCCATGCTTTAGCTTATATCCCTTATATTGCCAGAACTGAGTTATATAGCTATCCCTAACTGAAAGGGCTTCTGGGAAATGTCTTAATTCTGGACAGCCATGTGCACAGCTAAGAATCAGAGGTGCTGTTACACACTAAGGAAGAAGGAAAGAATGGATGTTGGAGGACAGTAGATGTGCCATGACCCTAATCCATGAGGTGCTTTGAGGGGGCATTTCCCGCTAATGGGGACATAGTGCTATCAAGGTGGCCTGCTCCGTTTGTGGACAGCCCAAACATGCCCCTCTGTGGCTTATACCTGCTGGTCCTTGCTCTGCCCTCTGACCCTTTTCTACGCCATGGTGTTTAAATGGTTGGAAGACAACACTGGCACCCAAGTCTTTGGTCTGATCATCCTTAACTTCTATCTTTCTCTTATAAGTTCCAGACCTCAGCGCCCTGGTGTGCAGCTGGGGCTGGTCAGTATCCTCCTTAAAATGTGATGCTCTAAGCTGGGCCCAGTGTCCCAGATGTTGTATGATCAGTACAGGATATAATTTGGGCTCTTGGCACCCCCATTTCAACACCCTACGTCTGTTAAGGTCCCCAGATTGAGAGAGAATGTGCCTGGCCCGATGGGCTTGTCCTCTAACCTCACACTCATCCTGGTGCTAAAGAGCGCACACTCTGTAATCTGCTCCTCTTCCAGACTGACCCCAAAGCGGGACTTTACAAGCATCTGTGCCAATTGCCATCTTGCTCTTGCGGGCCCTTCATTTAATATCTTGACTGTCAGCTGGTGGATCTGTTTTCCCTTCCGACTTCTGTGAGCATCAGGGGCCATGCCCTCTTCATCTTCCATGTGCCCCATGCAGCTGTTTATTTTTTGTCTTCCTTTGGGTAAATTTATTTCCCTAAGTAAGGTGCCAGATCTCTCAGAGCAATGGAAACCCACACCCTGGATTCAGAGTATGTCACAGATTGGGCTCCTGAGAAGTAGACTCGGAGGCAGAGGTTAGCATGCAGTGGGTGTTCTAGGAGAGCTCCAGGATCGGAGTCTGCTAAAGGGAAGGAAGGGGGATCGGGAAGAGGGAGGGGTCAGGCTGCAGTGGGGCTCAGTGAGCTGCCGCAGCCTCTCACAGGGAGTTCTGATGCTAGGATGATCCTTCAGGATTGACTCAAGCAGGGACAGGAGGGTCAGATCTTTATATCCACATGACAATCAGCCATCGGATGTGGGCAGGTCACCCCCACTTCAGCCAGGCAGTCTCCACAGGGGTTGGCCGCTCAGGCCTTCTGCCTGCAGCACACTCAGCAACTGGAAAAATACGCCCTTTATTCCTGAAGTGGGGGTCTGAACAGTGCCTCATGGAGTCTGCCACAGAGTGGAAGACCTGGGGGCTCTAAGTTGCCACTAACCAGCTGGGTCAGCTGGGGCCAGTCCATTCACCTCACTGAGCCTCAGTTTCTCCTCTTGTACAAAATGATGTCTGGGGAGTCACCAGGTGCGATGGGCTGAGAGTGATCGGAGTTGGTAGGAGCTCTGTTCAAAGCCTGATCTGAATCCAGAGGCGATCCTCAGGTCCCACGTAAATCCCTGACCTTATCTTTGTTGCTGTGGACATTATCAGAGGGTCAGGGAATCACTTGGGTCCCAGGCCAGGGATGGGCATCTAGGTGAGAAGGGGGCTACTTTAAGGAACAGCTGGCAGGGGCCCCTGGGGAGCTCTACTATTTGGAATGATTTTCCTCAGAGTCCTGGAGAGGACTGGTAGGGGGGTGGGCAAAAGCCACACAGTGGTTGTCAGAGACTGAATGTTTGTGTGCCCCCCACCCCACATGTGTGCCCTAACCCCCAGTGTGATTGTATTAGGAGGATAGGCCTTTGGGAGCTGATTAGATTTAGATGAGTCCTGAGGGTGAAGCCCCAGCGATGGAATTAGTGGCTTTATAAGAAGAGGAGGAGACACCAGAGCTTCCTCCGTCTGCCTTGTGAGGCTACTGTGAGAGCAGGACCATCTGCAACCAGGAAGTGGACCCTCACCAAGAACCAAATCTGTTGGCACCTGGATCTTGGACTGCCCAGCCTCCAGAACCGTGAGAACTAAATGTCTGGTTTTTAAGCCACACAGCAGTATACAGTATTTTGCCACAGCAACCCACACTGAGTAGGACAGTGGTAGTGGGGTGGGGGGGCGACGGCTGAGAAAGCCTGGGGAGTCACTGCTGATAGGAGAGTCAGGAGACCTGGGTCTCAGCGCTGGGTCCACTCCTGACTGGCTGTGGGACCTGGGGCGTGTCCCTGAGCTGCTCTGGACTCCAGTGACCTCACTGGAGAGTGAAAGGTGGGGTGTGAGTCTCTGAGGTCATATCTGACTTGATGGCCCCATCCTTCTAGAGATGAAGTACATCCTTTGCACCTCCGTCCCGGGGCTACGATGGGTCGGGGGAGAGGCTGGGAGCCAGGGGAGCTAAGCTTCCTCCTCTCTTCCTTCATGTTGGCCCTGCTGTCCCTACAGAAGCCACTGCAGGCCCCTCAGGAAGCCTGCCCTTGGGTGGAGGGGAATGGAGTGAGGTTGGAAGGTGCTGTGGGCAGTGAGAAGACTGCAGGGCCAGGAAAGGGCAGTCACAGCATCCCCTCAGCACTGTCCTTCCGGGCTGGTGGCAGTCTCTGGGTGAGCTTTGGATCTGACAGTTTCTGGGTGAATTGATTAAAGTTAAGGATATTAATAATAAAAGAATGTAAACTAGATTTTCTCAGTGACACGGGTCTCATGACCACGTGGTATGTGCTCTATGCACAGCTCGTGTGTGTGTGTGTGTGTTTGTGGGGAGGGGGGAATGTCTGTCATGTTTGGAAAAATGCCACCTTTTCCCTTTTCTCAGTTTCCTTTTGACCCCTGAGAAAGATTTTCGGTTGTATTTATCACCACAAGCTACCAAGCCTTGGAGCATGAGAACCCAGGCGAGGAAGTGGAGCCAGCCTCTGCTCAGTCCTGTGGGTGGTTGGAAGGTACCCGGGCACAGGGTGAGGGAAGAGGCCTTCTTTGCTCTCCCCTATCTAGCCCATCTGACCTTTCCCTCCTCTCTGAGAAGCTGCATGTGGGCTTGAGTGGAGGCCAGGGGACGGATGGGATGCTCTTAGGGGGGCATCTAGCTCAAGACTTCCAGGCCAGGTTGGTCCTGGGATCTCTATGGGGACCATACCACAAGCCCAGCTGCCCCTGTCCCTGAAGGCCTGTGCATGTCACCTGCCTCAGGCCTCCAGGCTCCCAGATCTGAGGGTCTCTGACCAGTGGACTCACCCCTTGTTCTCACACCAGTCCTGGGAAGCAGGAAAGGGCAAGCAGAGGAAGTTCTTCTTTCTGGAATGACCTCCCAGCTCAAGAGAGGACTAGTGACTTGCCCAAAGTGACACAGCAAGTTAGAGAAAGAGTCCTAGTCAATCAAGTGACCCTACATCTAGAAATAGAGACATTGTGTCAATATTTGCTCTATCTTGCTGGGAGAGGGGAGGGGCTGGAAAAATTCTTTTTGGCTGGTCAGGTAGTTCTGTGGGGCAGAATATTCCTTGTGGTTGTTCCCATGGTCACCTAAGAAGTGCCTGCTTTGCCCTTTCCCCCTCTTCCCCCCAAATCTGCCCTGGGAGCTGGTGGAGGGAGGGAGCAGAATCCAGGAAGGAGGGAGAGAGAAGCCAGGATGGAGAAGGCAGAAAGGGAGGAAAGGGCTTGGGGACAGAGGGAGCTGGAGAATGAGCAAACAAACAATGTCCTAGAAAACAGCTTGCTTCCCCTTTCCAGGCTCCCTGCCTGCCTGCCTTCCCCACTGGAGACGGTAATTTAGAATAACGAGTCATAATTTGATTACATTCTCTTCCAGTCTCAAAGGGTAAACAAGGATCTCCCATGGAAGGAAGGGACACGCGGCTTAGGCTGTGGCACACTCCCTGGGGCCTAGACAGGGGTTACCCCTCCTCCTGGGTACGCCTGAAACACGTATTTGAGTGGCTTCAACCCCCGCATTTTCTATCAGGGTTTACATTCTCCGTCTGTCTCCTGCCCCTTCTTCCCCTCTTCCTCTTGGCCCTCCCCAGTAATGTCCTCACCCTGAAGCCTGCATACCGTGTAAATATTTAAACCCATCTATTATTTCCTGTTTATTAGCCGTGTAAATGCTGAGTTCATTTATTGTGCATCTGTCTCCCTGTAGCATCTGAGAAGGAAAGGCCTGAAGGCAGGGCCTGTGTCCACCCTTCCCTGGAACAGCCTTGCTCAGGCCTGTGGTCAGCTGTATCACCAATTCCGGCTGTGGTTTCACTTTCTCCACATTTAAAAAACTGTGGTAAAATATGCATAATGTACAATTTCTCATCCTAACCATTTTTTAAAAAATTTATTTGGCTGCTCCGGGTCTTACTTGCGGCACGCAAGATCTTCATTGCCATGTGCAGGATCTAGTTCTCTGACCAGGGATGGAACCAGGGCCCCCTGCATTGGGAGCACGGAGTCTTAACCACTGGACCACCAGGGGAGCCCCCATCCTAACCATTTTTTAAGTGTACAGCTCAGCTGTGTAAAATACATTCGTAATGTGCAACTTTCACCACCGTCCTTCCCAGAACTGTCTTCGTCTTGTAAAGCTGAAACTCTGTACGCATTAAACACTAACTGCCCATCCCCCTCTCTCCCCAGCCCCTGGCAGCCACCATTCTACTTTCTGTCTCTCTGATGTTGACTTCAAGTACCTCATGTAAGTGGAATCATACAACATTTGTCTTATTTCACTTAGTATAACGTCCTCAATGTGCATCCGTATTGTAGCATATTGCAGAATTTTCTTCCTTTTTAAGGCTGAATGATATTCCGTTGTATGTATAGACCACATTTTGCTTAGCCATTCTTCTATCGACGGACACTTGGGTTACTTCCATGTTTTAGCTCTTGTGAATAATACTGCTTTGAGCATGGGTGTACAAATTAGCTTTTATTATTTTTTTTACAATAAAAGTTACCTATTCCTGATTGCTTACTATGTGCTCAGGACCGTGTAGACCTAATCACTTAGTTATCACAGGTACCTCCCAGGTGGCAAATATTCTCTCCACGAGGCTCTGAGAAGCCAAGTAATTTGCCCAAGGCGAGGAAAGGGGAGTGAGAGGACCAGCATCTCTGTGTGCTCCAGCCATGACATTTTATTGCATCGTGTTGATGATGGACTTGAAGAAGGAGGCCAGGGTATATTACCTGCCCTGCACCCCCCAGAAAGGGCAGACACTTTCCCTGATCCACTGCTCAGTTTGAGAATCCATCCTCCTGTCTGCATGATTCTGTCAGGCAGGGGTCTCCCCCCGGGCTGCACATCTTTTTTTTTTTTTTTTTATTCAGACATAGCTCTGCCAAATAGGCTGTCCAACTGTCTACTCTATCCACTTTTAGCAACTTGAATTTTAATTAAAAAATAAAAGTTTCAATGTTATTTAAAAAAAAAAAGAATCACGTGTGGAGATTTAAAAGCAGACGGCCCCTAGGGCCGGAGCCCAGGCATCAGTCGTTTTTATTTTTTATTATTTTTAAAAATTTTTTGGCTACACCGCAGGGCTTAGCAGGATCTTAGTTCCCCTACCAGGGATCGAACCTCGGCCCATGCTTTGAAAGTACCAAGTCCTAACTACTGGACCGCCGGGGAAGTTCCCAGGCATCAGTCGTTTTTTCTTTTTTAATTAAAAAAAAATTTTTTTATGGTATAATTGACATATAACACTATATTAGTTTCGGGTGTACAACATAATGATTTGATATTTGTATACATTGTGAAATGATCGCCGCAATATGCCTAGTTAACATCCATCTCCACAGATAATTACAAAAATTTTTTTTCTTGTAATGAAGACTTTTAAGATCTGTTCTCTTAGCAACTTTCAAATACCTAGGCATCAGTATTTTAAACTCCCCCCCCACATGCTTCTTGGTGCTCCCAGGGTTGAGAAGCACTGGGTTAGAAGATAGGAGAGGAAGGGGACAGAAGTATTGACACCCTCCCCCCACAATTCAGCCTCTTTGTCTTCCCCTGCGGCCCCGCCCACCCACCCAAGTCCAATGGCTCAGAACCCCTGAGATGCCTCCTCCTCTGCCTCCAGAAATTCTGTTTAGTGTGTGTGTGCCTCACAGACAGGATAGCCTGGATACAGGGCCCTGCAGGGCCCCAGATGGACCTATAAAGCCCATCCAGACCCCAGAATGAAAACAGTTGCTGACACTCTGCAGGCTGCTGGCATTTTTGTTACCTCCCATGGGGGGTGGGGGAGAGGGTGGTGAAGTGGAGGGCAGGGGTCAGTACATCATTAGAAGGGTGGGGAATGGAGGGAGTGGGGAATACGGGGCCTCACAGGGCAGGGCCAGGGAAGTCATCATCCATTCCTGCCCCCAGCCCTTTCACCATGGCTGTAGCACATCTCCCTTTGGTGTCCCTGCAGCAAGACCCACCTGTCCCCCCAGTCTCCCTGAGCTCCTGTTAAATCCAGGGTGGTGTCCGGGGCCCGGAGAATTTCTGGGTTGGGCTCTGCCCTAAGGTGTCCAGCCTCAGGGGCTGCTTGGTGGGGGCATATTGGGGTGAGGGGGATCTGTCAGCCTGTCCTGGATTTCTTCTTTTGAGCCAAGAACCCCAAGGTCCATGTGGGAGTAGCAGTTGGCCAGCTCAGTTCCCACAACAACGTGGAGGATGGGGGCAGGGGCACAGCAGAAGGAGGGCTGCCTTGGGCACTAGAACACTTGGGTCCGGCCACTGCCATGCTTCATGACCTTGGGCAGTCAGTTCTCTTCCCTGGGTTTCAGCACCTCCATCTGCATTATAAAGGGGTTGGCCCAGATCCTTGGTTCTCAAACTCACTGCACATTGGAATCCTTTGGGGGAGGCTTGAAAACTACCCTTGACTAGATTTCATCCTCAGAGACACTGATTTAATTCGTATAGGTTGTGGTCTGAGCATTGGGATTTTTAGAAAATCCTCAGGGGATTCTAATTTATAGCCAAGTTTGAGAACCATTGCTCTAGATAACTGCTTCCTGACCACGGCCCCATCATGGCATCCATAGAACAAGGTAGTATTTGTTCTATGTTACCAGAGGTGATCACAGAGGGTGCTCCAGCTGCCCACGTGCCTGGCTGTCCCTAAGGACTGCAGGGCTCAGTGTCTCTGTATCAACAAGAAGCTCTTGTGTCCTTCCAGCTGAAGTTTATTGCCTCATTGGTCCTCCAATCGAGGCATACATGATATTCGTGCTGAAGTCCCAGGCACTTTACAAAGTTATAGGTTACACGTGGGGCATCTTCTTGCAGCATCAATTTCCTAGAAGATATTAGGAGAAAAATTATGATTCACCTTGTAAGTAACTTAAGACATTAAAAAAAAATACAGGTTCAAGAGGGAGGGGATATAGGTATACTTATAGCTGATTCACTTTATCGTACAGCAGAAACTAACACAACATTGTAAAGCAATTATAATCCGATGAAGATGTAAAAAAATAAAATAACACAATATAATAACAGATATATATGGCTATATCCTGGAGTAGAATGCAAAACTCACATATATTTGAAGCTAAAAGATCAGATGTCAAAAGAATTTGACCATTGTGTCAGGAGGCATGGGGGCGCTGTACTCCCTGACTTGGATGACAGTTTGAGGAAAACACTGGAGAAGCCTTGAGTCAGTCTGTGCATTGGTACATGGATCAGAGGCGAGGAGAAGCATTAAGTTCTGACAGTTCAGGAAGGCTATCTGGAGGAGGTAGAATTTCAGGGAGGTTCTTGGGGAAAGGGGAAGAAAGGAACTGGTTGGAAGAAGGGCATGGCAGGGCTCTGTAGAGCTTGCAGCAGGAATATAAGCTCAGATAATGCCTTTCTTGCCCTTGGCCTATGAATTTTAAAAATTCCCCAAAGATCCCTCCAATACACACTCCTACCCTAGTCCACACCCTTGAGGCTGACCTGGCCCTCAGACCGCCTGCCTGGAGTAGCTGGCGCAAGATTGCAACACCAAAGCCCTCTCTCCCTTGCCTGGCTTCAGTGGCTGCTGCTGAGTCATATTGCAGAGGTAGCTGCTGACCACCCAGGCAGGAGAGCAGCCCAGTTGCCCCAGTGCCCTGCTATTTCCTCCTACCTATTGGCTCTAGTCCCCAGGCCTGACAGAAGCCCTCGGTGCCGCAGGGTCGAGAAGAGACTTGGGGAAGGAGAAACTGAGTCTCCTCTGTTTCTCCTGTGAAGTCTGCCTGGCAGACTGCCCTCCCCCGCCTCAGTGGCTGCCGAGAGATTGGGCACAGCCCAGAGAGACGGAGAGAGGGACACTCTTCCCAGTGGTGAGGGTGGGTGCTGCAGGGCCTGAGCCCTAGGTCCTCCGTCCAGTAGCCTGGCTATCAGAGAGGGGGTCATGAGCCCCAGATGCCACCAGCTTCTTAGCAGAGGGGCTGCTCTTTCTCCTTGGCAACTGGGCCAATAATGCCCTGGGGCACTGAGCATCCTCTCCAGGCATGAGGACTGACCCTTGCTTCTGTTCATCCCACCTCAGGGAGGTAGTGCGGTGTACTTGGTGACAACATGGACTATTTGTAACTTCACTGTTTATTCACCATTGTGTCCTAAGTGCCCAGACAGTGCCTGGCACATAGTAGGTGTTCAGTAAGTATTTATAGTATAAGCAAAAGGAGCCTGACTCTGGATTTGAATCCCCTTGGTAGATACCGTGGGACTTCTCTGTGCTTTACTTGCTTCATTCTGTAAAACGAGGACAGTAATAGAATCTACTTCATAGGATTAATATGTAAAAAGCCTTGAGACAGTGCCCAGTATATGCTAAACACTCAATAAGTGTTTGCTGTCATCTTAAATCTCTCACCTTATTTCCAGTCTCTCCTCCCCCATGAAAGGCTCTCTTTGCTCTCCTCTGAGCCCCTGCTGGAGTTACGGTCGATAGCAATGGGGACCAGCTGGACCTGGCATTAGCCACCTTTGGGGCCTAGGACAGCGTCCAGACCAGCCATGTGTGACGTTCTCTTCCTTTCTCTTCCCTTAACATGCCTGTGGGTGAAACACGGTTCAAACACACATAGACAGGATCCTGCTTTGTGTGAAGGGCAGCAGGGGCCCGCAGACCATGAGGCTGACCATCAAGGCCCAGGGTTCCCCCCTAGCATGTCACGCCCTTGCTTACTGCCCCTCCGTGGTTCTCTGTCTCCTGCAGCATAAATCCAGGACCCTGCAGGGGCCCGAGTGGCTCCCAGCCCTCTGCTTCCCTCCCCTCTCCATCTTGCCTGTGGTTGATACTCTTGGGCTCCGCAAGCCGGTCACCCCAGACGACCTACCCTCCCCAGCTGGCCTGCAGTCTCCCAAAATATAAAGCATATGCTCTCCAGAGACAGGCTGGCCTGGCCACCACACAAATGCGATGGCCTCAGCGCTGCCTGGAAAGCTCATCCCCTTCCCTGCTCCCCCTGACCTCATTTATTACTTTTTTCAAAGTTCAGCTCGAACATTAACTAACTCCTTTAAGTAGCCTTGACTGACTTCTGCATCCATCGGGCTCACATATGTCCTTCCCAGCGTCTCACCGATGAGGACCCTCAGTGTACTTCCTTGTTCAGGCACCGCTTTTCCCCAATGGATGGGTAACTTCTGAGTGGGCCAGCGTCCCTGGTGCCTAACACAGGGCTTCCAGTGTAGTGAGCTCGGGGAAAACTTATGGGAGAAGAATGAATGGATTTCTTGGGGTGTGTATTTACTGGTACACATCAAAGCTGAGGGTTGTTGTACCCCGGGAGGGTGTAGGGCCCCTCTGGTGGGCTGGGACACACTTGGGAGCACGGGCGGTTAGTGGGAGGGGTCAGGCCACTCTGGGCTGGGATTAGCAGTCTGGGAGCTGGAAAGCCCAACCTTCTTGTCTCTTGACTGTTTCCTGGTGGCCTTGCTGGGGCCTCTGCCTGCCAGGCAGGGATTTGGGGTCAGATCGACATTTGTCTCTCTTCAGGAGCTGTGTTGTTCCCACCTTTAATCTCTGGCATGGGTGGCCGCTCCAAGCTGTAGCCATGAGGGACCCCCCAAACGTAGTCTTCTGCCCTTAGGGCTCTCAGCTCAGGTGCGAGTCAGAAGATGCTGAACACCTTGGAAGGTGATTGTGTCCAGCCCCCCACCCTCCAAGCAGGCCTGGACCGAGAGTGGTCCTCCCTTTCCTGGAAAAATCTCTGCAGAGGGAGATTCTATAAGGCAGCGGTCCCCCACCTTTTTGGCACCGGTTTTGTGGAAGACAATTTTTCCACGGACGGGGGTGGGTGGGGTGCTGGGGGTGGTTCAGGCAGTAATGAGAGCGATGGGGAGCTGCAGATGAAGCTTCGCTGGCTCTCCCGCTGCTGCTCACCTCCTGCTGTGCAGCCCAGCTCCTAACAGGCCGCGGACCACTCCATGGCCCCGGGGATTGGAGACCCCTGCTATAAGGCTTTTTCTCCACCTCTCAGCCCCAGGCTCTGGCTGGGCTGAGCCCTTCCATCTCATTTGTGCTGTGGCCAGGCCAGGCTCTCTCTGGAGAGCATATGCTTTATACTGTGGTCATGTGAGATAAAGTTGGGAACATATGCTCTGGGTTCACACTGTGTTCAAATCCCAGCTTTGACACTTGTTTGCAGTGATGTTGGCCAAGTTCCTTCATCGCTCCATGCCTCAGTTTCCTTATCGGTACAATGGGGATAATACAGGGTTGTTGCTAGTTGGTAAGGTTGTTGTGAAGATTAAATGAGGTAACACATGAAAAGCTTTTAGAGGAGCACCTGGCAGGTAGTAAAATGCTCAGTTAACATGAGCTGTTATTATTATACAGCAGCTCCTTTCCTGCTCCAGATCTGGCCCAAGTTCCACCCTCCCTGTCTATCTTTCCACATCCACACACTTACCTTACCAAACCAATTCAGACAGACATTTCCTAGCCGTGCTCTATGTGTGAGGTCTGAGCTGTCCTGTGCTAGGCATTGAGGGAGGAACAGATGTGATAATTTGGAGTTCCTGCCCTTAGGATGCTGTGAATCCCCTGGACAAATGATGTGGTGTGCATGGCAAGCACCTATGAGGCTGGAGATAAAGGATGAATAAGACAAGTTTCTGCCCCCAAGAAACTCACAGTCCAGACGGGAGGCTGGTTTGGAAACAGACCTGGCAGAAAAACGAAAGGGCCATTTAATACAGAAGCTGCTGCCACTTTTTCTGCTTTCTAGGAATGTACTGTGTTTTGTCTTGAGGAAGTGGTTCTTTTGTGGGGAAGATACAGCAATGGGCCCTTTGGGAGAGACAGGCCTGGCCTTGAATAGGTGAAGATGAGGTCAAGAGAGAAAGTTTTGCATATTACAAGATGTTGAGGAAACTGGCATGTCTGAGGCAGCTGGGCAGAGAGAGGTGCGGGTAGGGCCCTCTAAAGAGGGCCAGTTGGTGGGGACCAGCAAAGACATCTCTAGGCAGAATGAAGTCTCATCTTTTATTTATTTATTATATATTTATTTATTTTATTTTATTATTATTATTTTTTGCGTTATGCGGGCCTCTCACTGTTGTGGCCTCTCCCATTGCGGAGCACAGGCTCTGGACGCGCAGGCCCAGCGGCCATGGCTCACGGGCCCAGCCGCTCCGCGGCATGTGGGACCTTCCCGGACCGGGGCACGAACCCACGTCCCCTGCATCAGCAGGCGGACTCTCAACCACTGCGCCACCAGGGAAGCCCCTATTTTTTATTTTTAATTTTAGCTGTGTCATGAGGCTTGTGGGATCTCAGTTCCCCAACCAGGGATTGAACCCAGGCCACGGCAGTGAAAGCACCGAATCCTAACCACAGGACCACCAGGGAACTCCCAATGAAGTTTCATCTTGATTTTAAAAAATTATTATTTTTTTCTTAGTAAGTAATATATTTGCATATATCAAAATTTTAAGTGTACGAAGGTGTAAACAATGAAAAGTCTCCCTCTGCCTTGCCCCCAGCCACGAAGGTGACCACCAGTTTCTTATGTGGCTTCCCAGAGATAGTCTATGCACACACAGCAAATGTATATAAATCTATGGTCCTTTCCCTTTCTTTCACAAATGTGTCCTTCACAGTATCCTGCACCCAGCTTGGTATTTACTTAGTGATCCTTCTCTGGGCAGCAGGGGCTTTTGCATTATTATTATTTTTTTACAGCTGCACAGTGTTCCATTGTGTGTGTACTGGGGCTTATTTACCCAGATGCCCATTGTTTCACCTCAGTGTTGAAGGTGCTTCCCGCTCTGTGCTGTACTTTTCCACCGTACACTTGAACCTTCACTTAAGTCTGCCACATAGATGTAGGCCTGGTGAAGCTTAGGAGCAGCTCACCAAATGTCAGAGAGCTTCATGAGGAAAGACTTGGGAGAAGCCCCCCATCCCCCAGCCCTCAGAGATTCGGGGAAGGGCTCTGCGGGTGGGGCTCAAGCCTTGCATTGGATGTTACAGGAAAGGGTAAGTCAACGAGGTCCATGGTCAAGGAGTCATCAGATTTGCGATGCCCAGGTTACAAATAACAGCAACATATTGTGCATAATTAGAAACGCAGACAAATATGATGGTGCCGGCAGAACTCCAGCCAGAGCCGGAAGGGACCCCAGAGACCACTGGGCACTCCTACCTCATAGTCGTAATAATACAGACAGTTAACAGTTATGAGCCAGGCAGCATCCTGAGTGCTTTATATCGATCCACCTGTTTGCTCCTCACACTAACATTTGAGGGGGATGCTACCACTACCCCCACGTCAGTTAAAGATGTTGAGACACAAAGAGGACACATAATTTTCCCAGGTTCACAGAGCAGCTGGGTGAAGAGCTGGGAATCAAAACCCAGGAGTCTGGAGTTTCTGGTCTGGAACCTATGCTCTGAACCTTGCCATGTCCCCCCGCTTCACAGGTGAGGAGACGGAGTCCAGAGGGGCAGTCACACAGCAGGTTGATGGCAGAACCGGGGGGCTAGAAGCCAGGACCCCATTTAGGACCCTCCCTCCAGCACACTGCCTCAGTTTGCCTGATGAGCCCAGAGTGGGGCGGGGTGGTGTAGGGGGAGGGGCCAGCAGGGGTGTGGCTCTGGGGGTGGGGGAGGCGAAGACAAGGCTGTGGTTAGCTCTGGGTGGCGGTGGTGGTGGTGGTGGTGGGGACAGCCTGGTGCCTGGGGACATGCTGGACGCCTGACATTACAGGTTGGTCTGGGCTGTGTCCCAAAGACATGTACTGTCGACTCGAGATCTATCTGACTCTTGGTGCTCTTCCAGCTGTGGTTTGTCCACAGAAAGTGGCCCAAACGAACTCCTTGCCCTGTCCCCAAGCCCACCAGGTCTCTCCCTCCACCTGTCATCAAAAGCATGGCTTTACCACATGAGCAGGACCCACCGTGTTTTGGGGTGGGAGGCATTTACTCAAGAAAACAAAGACACCACATGCAGGTTAAAGCTGTGTATGCAGTGAGGACTCCATAAATGTTCCTGGTGGTCCCCTGTCAAGGTCTCATGGAAGCGATTTGGAGATCAAGGGTGATAGCTTCAGGACTCTCTGACTTCTTCCAGGATGGGGCACTTTCAACAACTGTCCCAGTTAGACTAGGGAGCACCCTACCTTGCTATGCCTCGACCCCCAGTCACAGCCCAGGTGTCTGTCTGCCTCAGCACTGAGTCCACTGAGGTGGGTCTATCTCAGATCGAGACATCAAGCCCCCTCCAGCTGAAGACTGGGAGCAGGGCAGTGTCCTCCCTGCTTCCACCACACTCTGCATGCCCTCCCATGGCTCTGCTCCTGTTGGCCTTGCCCAGGCACTGTGCGCACCTCGAGGGCATCTCAGCCTCCCAGTCCCTGGTACAGTGCCTGGTACTTGGTAGGCACCTATTAAAGCCCATGGCACAGAGGAGTGAGCCCACCAGCCCACCAGGCTGTCTTGCAGGAACGCCGTATCCTCGTCTCTTCTCTAAGTCTGGCCCTCGCTGAGTACCCCCTTCCTGGGAGCTTGTAGTTCTATCCAGCCTGCTTTTTTTTTTTAAAAGCAGCTTTCTTGAGGTGTAATTCACATACCATACAATTCACCCACTTTAAGTGAGAATTCAATGGTTTAGTCTAGTCACAGAGTTGTGCAACCATCCCCACAGTCAGTTTTACAACATTTTCATCACTAGCCTGCCTCTCTTTTGGCTGCACCCATCCTCCTCAGCTTTCAAATACCCACAGTCTTCCACAATTAAAAAAAAAAGTCTCCCTTGACCCTGCTCTGCACTCTCCAGCCATTGTGCAATATGTTTCCCTCTTTCTGTGACTAAACCTGAATGAGTGGTTCACACCCTCTGCCTTCATTTTCTCAGATTCAATAAACATTTTTTAAAAAGCATCTACAAGGTACTATGCCAGAAGTTTTCATATACATCATCTCATTTAATCCTCATAAACATTTTGTGAGCTGGGAATTATCTCTATTTTAAATGTGAGAAATCCAAGGCAGAGAGGAAGTGACTTGCCCAAGGGGCTTGGCCGGGATCTGGTTCCAGGTCCATGTGAATCCAGAGTTGGTGCTTTGCTCTACTGCCTGTGGTCAAGTCCAGCTGCACAGTCCAACTGCTGACCTTCTCACGCATCACATGGGCTGGGCGCTCTGCACATCCTACCACCCCTCAGATGACCTTGCTGTGCCAACGAGATTGATGTCCTTCATGCCAGCTCATTCTCTTCTCTGAGCCTTTGTTCAAGCTGTTCCTTCCACCTGGCATCCTTTTCCTTCTTCCTTTCTACCTTGGAATATCTGAAAATTCTTTTTTTTCTTTTGGTCTTAGATCTGGCTCAGATCTACTCTCTTCCTGAGAACTCCCTATATCTTTGGTTGAGCCTACCTTCTCCTGAGGGCTATGGCTTGTTTGTTCCTTATCTAACAGCTTGGTCTTTTTACTGAAATAGTTTTAAATTTCCTGGGACTCTGAAACCACATTGGTACCCTACAACCCACAGCTTGCTGTGTTATGAAAGGAACAGATGCTCAGTAAGTGTTCTAGAAGAAAGAAAAGAGGGAGAGAAGAAAGGGAGGGAGGGAGGGATGAAGGGAGGAAAGGAGGGAGGGTTTGGAGGTGATATGGTGGCAGTGATGGTGGGAGTCTCAGGAGATATGGATGGGAAGGTGTTTTCAACCGTGAAACCTATTTTAAGGGCAAAATAAAACTGGTGTCCTAGCAAGGGGCCTCATATATGCTATGTGCTCCGTGATTACTGTTTGTATTAAGCTGAATGACCTCCACTGAGACCCCGCTCCTGGACATGGTACTTGTGTCCTCCTCTGGGTAAGGAGTCTCCAGAGCAGGGACCATGTCTGTCCCTGATCACTTTCCCGGACTCAGCACAGGGCCTGATACATGGCAGACCTCCAAAAATGCTTAGCAAAAAAGTGAATTTACCTTTCAAATAGCTCACCTGAATCCCCCAAGATGTGCTGTCCCATAGGTGTCTTTGGGATATATACCAGCTCAGTCATCTCATTCATTCAAGAAATATTTATTAAGCACCTACTATGTGCCAAGCATAGTTCTAGGTCCTTGGTATATGGCAGTGAACAAAACAGAGACATTTGCCTGCCCACATGGAGTTGGCACTCTAGTGGTTGAGAGAGATGATAAAGAAGAAACAAAAGTAAGTAAATTATAGGGTATATAAGAGACCTATAAGGGCTTTGGAAATTAAGAGTTGAATAGGATAAGGGGAGAAGATTGAGAGTGTTGATGGAAAGGTTGGTACAGAAACAAATAGTTTGGTCAGAGTAGGCCTAATTGAGAGGTGAGATTTAGGATCAAAACCTGAAGGAGGTAAGGGAATGAGCCATGAGGATGTTTGGGGGCAAAGCATTCCAGGTAAAGAAAACATCAGGAGCAAAGGCCCTGAGGCAGGAAAGTGCCTTGAATGTTTGAGGCTAGTGTGGCTGGAGCAGAGGGCACAGGGAAGGTGGTAAGAGGGGAGGGAGGGGGCAGAGGTCAGATGTGTGGGTGCTGGAGGCCATGGTACGGGCCTGCCTTTTATGCCGAGTGGGAAGTAACACTGGGGTGTGTTGAGCAGAGGAGGCAAGGGGTTGGCTTGAAAAGGGTCAACTCTAACTCTGGTGACTGTGTAGAGAGTAGATTGTAGGGCCCAAAAGCAGAAGGAGAGAGACCTGTGAGAGGCCCCTGAACTAAACCAGGAGAGAGGAGATGGCAGCTTGGCGGTTGGGAGTCGTGGGGTTTGAATATATTTTGAAGGTAGAGCCAACAAGACCTCCTGATGATTGAAAGCAAGAGGTAGGGGAGAGGTGTTGATGGTGGCACTGAGATATATGTCCTGAGCCATTTGTTGGAAGGATGGAGTTGCTATTAGCTGTGATGGGGAACCTGTGAGTGAAGTGCATTTGGAGGGAAAAATCAGGGGTTTGGTTTTGGACACGTTGAGTTTGAGACCCTAGTGGGCACCTAGGGAGCGCTGACGCATAGGCAGTTGATTGCTCAGGTCTAGAATCCTTTGCTCTGGGTGGACTTGGCTCTTTAACACCAGCGCAAGGCTGCTGACAAGCACCGAGAGTGCTGGTCCCATAGACTAGGTCTGCCCAGTGCATGGGGTGGCCCTGTTTCTGAGGCTTGGTTTCCTCATGTGCAAGATTGGTATAATAATACTCATTTGGGGGCTTGCTGTGGGGGTGTGTCAAATGAGACAGTAGACGTAAAGCACTTAGCACAGTGCCTGGCATAAAAGGAGCCCTCGAATGGTTGTGAAAAAATAACGAGGAGTCAACCTGGATTGGCTACTGCGGACCAGTCATCAAATGTGTTAAGGGGGTGTGGAATGAGGGGTGGGGAGAGGAGAGGCTGAGAATGGGGTCAGAGCCCGGAGGGGGGGTGGGGGGAGGGGGGAAGGGGGGACGTGATTTCATTGTTCCAGAGGGACAGGAGCTTGTTGACCGGCAGGAAAGTGTGGGCGTAGCGCCATCCAAGTACAGGTGCTGGATCAGCTCCTTGGCTTGGGACTGAGCAGCCAGTGCTTTGAGTGTCCCAACCAGGATGATAACAGGCAGGGCAGGCTGTGTGGTGGCCTGGGGACACCGCCCTTTTGCAGTAGTACCCATAGGAGATATTAGCCAGTCCTTGGCTTTTTAAAGCCTACGTCTTCTAAGGGGGAGAATCCAGGATTTTCTCAGCTTTTCTTTCAGGCCCAGCACAGGGCTTGGTGTGTAGCAAGTCTTCAATGAATGTAAGCATCTGTCCTTCCCTCCATAGCTATAAAATGGTGGCTAAGAAACCATATTTTCCAGAATTGCTGTGATGATGACATGCGACAGCACGTAAGCATCTTTGCAGCAGTGATGACATTGAACCCCCGGGATAACTGAGTCTCAGAGATGTTCAATAACCTCCCCAAGGCCACAGTTACTATGAGGTGGAGGGAGATTTGAGGCAGTCTCCCTCAGCAGGGGGTCTTCAGCAAGTTTAGAAAGTGAGGAGGGCAGAGCTGGGCAAAGAGGAGGGAGAGTCAGGCTCCATCTGGGTAGGGCATGGCTTTCAGAGCAGGTCCAGGTGTGGGGTGAATGAACTGGATGCAGTCACTAGTGAGTGAGACCCCAGAAAGTGGGGCAGGGTGTGGAGTGAGGGGAAGGCATCCCACGCAGCTTCCTGCAGCTCTTAGAGAGGAGGAAGCCAATGATTTGGGGTGTGAACCAAATCAGGGAACCCTCTGGCAGGGGAGGTACCATCTTCCCATTGCACAGATGAGGCTGCTCAGACCTGGAGAGGGTAAGGACCTTGTTCAAGGTCACACAGACCAACAGTAATGGAGCCAGGATTGTGACCCAGCTCTGCTCAACCACAAAGGCTACCCTCTGTCCACTACACTATGTGGTTGTTGTCGTGACCCCCAGGCAACAGGGGGATGGACAATATCAGATGACTTTTTGCAGATCTCTTCCAGCAGAAACATTCTCTCAGTCTCTGTTCCCTGGTCTCCCTTCACACTCTCCCCTGCCTCCTCCCTCTCTCTTCCCTCCTCATTACTCAACCCCTAGTAACCCCAAGGGCAGGCAGACGGTCTGCAAGGCTGGAGGAGGAGGAGACCAGCTCTTCTGGGTGACGCATATGAACCCTCTGCAGCCTGCCCGCCTCCATCCCCCCCCCACCAGCACAGTGGGGAGGACCCCCTCCCCCACCCCATCCTCTGCAAGCATCCATGGCTGAGGGGTCCTTCCCAGAATTAGCCACCAAGAACAGCTGGAGCACGGAGGCGGAGGTGGGGGAGGGGATGGAGGCTAACAGCTTCCAGATGTGCCAGGGCATGAGAGAGCCGAAGGAGCCTCCGGTCCAGTGGTCTCCTGCCGTGGCTGGGAGGCTGGGATGAGCTGGCTCCCGTGTCTGGGACTTCCAGAACTGCCAAGGCAGCTGGGCAGATCCCTACTCAAGAACCGCATGCAAATCCATGTGTGCAGGGCAAGGGAGACTTCCGTGCTGCACCTGCAGGGGCCCCTGGGAAAACCCTTGCAGCCCATCTGCTCTCTATGCCTTTCTTCTTTTAATTAACATCCAACTATTACTTTATTTATATTACTATGCTTAAGTTACATGGAAGAGATAATTGAGAAGTTCTACCCCATTTTGGGAAAAGTTTCCAATCAACACCAATTATGTGGTGACAGATAACTAGAACTGGTGACATCTTTGGGTCAAGACTGACAATGAAGCATGGGCTCTGGTGCTGTGGTTCATCTCCAGCAAGACTGCCGTGATGGGCAGCACAAGCAATACGAACATGGAAACTTTAGGGTTGCTCCCAAATTTGGATCTCTTCCCTAAAGCTGGCAAATCGAGTAAAATAACTGGGTTAAAAAAAAAGTTTTAAAATGAAGCCCAAGTAAGTTTAAAACTATACTTGATACCTTTTCCTTCCAAAATTTACGTAAGCACACTTTTTCTCTATTAATATTAATCCTAATACTATAGACCTTGGCTACACTGCCAGTGGTGTAGGCACAGAGCAGGGGCTGCATTCAAAGCACCTGGAATCAAATCCCAACTCAGCCACTTACCAGCTATGGGACACTGCTCAGCTCTCTTGGCCAAGCAACGGTTTCTGTTTCATGACGTTATTATTAGGGTTGAATGAGTTAATCTATACAAAGCACTTAATGCAGTGCTTGGCATGTAGTACATTCTTACTATTCAGAGAACACCTACCTTGTTTCAGAAGCTGTGCCGTTTTATCCTTGCAATCTGGAAATTAACTATGAATACCCCCACTTTTATGAGAGGAAATTGAGGGTCAGAGAGGCTAAATCACCTGTCCAGGGTCACACGGGTGTTTAAGTGGCAGGGCTGCGACATAAACCCAGACCTATTAGACCCTAAAACCCAGGCTCATTATACTGGGCCCCTCCCTGCATGTTTCTTTACTATTTTTCCATCAGTAGTAAAAGGTCCCAGACCTGCTGGGGGCTGGGGGGCATGATTTTCAATCCTACTTATCTGAAGGGAGGACTGATTCAGAAAAATGGGCAACAGCTTGGGGGTTCAGAGGGGCCCTGGAAGGAGAAGCCAAGTGCCCTAGAGGGGGTGCTAAGAACAGGAGATTTCAGGAATGTGGGAGGAGCGGGGTGGACGGGGTGGGAGGGTGGGGACAGGGGATCCAGAGGTTGGAGGAGTCTAGGTTGTCCTGGGGTGCCCTCAGAGTGCCCAAAGCCTCCTGAGCAAAGACCCAGGGTCTGCCAACTGCTCTTTCTCCCGGTGTGTGTTTCTTGCTTTGCCAATGCTGCTCCCCTTCTGCACGTCTTCTCTTTGGCCGGGGTGGGGTGGTGGTGGGGTCTCCAGAATTCCCCTTTGTGGGATGGAGAGGAGGACAGGAGGAGGAGGAGGACCAAGAGCAAGGGGGCTGGAGCGGGCCAGCAGGGAGGCCTGCCATTGGCCCAGCTCCCAGGGCCTGGGCCCGAGGAGGGAACTGCCTGCCCCTCGCCATTCCCTCCCCCTGCCCCCCAGGGCTCCTTGGCGGCGAGCCTACCAGCTGGGACCCTGCCAAGCCAAACAGCTGCCAGGGGGAGAGGAAGAAGCATTTCCGAGCAGAGAGGCCCCTGTGGGCTCCAACTCAAGCCTAGAATCCCCCTTTCTCACCGCCAAGTGAAAAGGGGAGTCTGTGCACATGCACACAGGCATGCACGCATGGCACCAGGGAGCCCGGGTTCAGGGCTGAGGGCCTGGCAGTCTGTGGGAGGAGGGGATGGGGCAGGGTGTCTGGGAGCAGGCCTGGGAGGCTCAGAGGGACAGGGCCCGTGACCGTGCCAGGTGGTGTGCGGGTTAGCAAATTAGGTTTGGCGTACTCAGAGGCTGGCGAGGGGTCTGGTGGTTTGAATAGTTTTCTCCGCAAATTTATATCCACCTGAGACCTCACCGTGTGATCTTTGGAAATAGGGTCTTTGCAGATGTAATTAAGGTGAGGATTGAGATGAGGTAGTGCTGGATTAGGCTGGGCCTTAAATCCGATGAGAGTACTTTTAGAAGCAGAAAAGAACATACAGAAACCCACGGGAGAAAGCCATGTGAAGATCCATGTGAAGACGGTGGCACAGATGGGAGCCCCAAGCCAGGGAACGCCTCAAGCCACTGGAAACTGGAAAAGACAAGGGAAGATTCTTCCCTAGAGCCTTTGGAGGGAGCATGACCCTGCTGACACCTTCTGGCCTCCAAAACGTCAAGATAATACATTTCTGTGGTTTTAAGCCACCTAGTTTGTGGTAACTTGTTATGGCGCTTCTAGAAAGCTAATACAGGGAGGCATGTGGCAAAAGGGGTTGGTGAGGCCACGGCTTGATAAGAAAGCCTTGGAAAACAGAATGAAAAAGATGTATTATTCATCGTGCTACTCTTCTGTGCCAGACACTTTTAAAGATACGCATCTCAGTCTTTACAATGACCCTGCCGGTAAGAATTATGATTCCCATTCTACAGGGAGATTCAGACCTAAGTTTGTTCCATTTAGTTGCGATTCCAATATTGGATCCTCCGTCTCCTAAGCCTGGCCTCTTCCCACCTTCTCTCAAGGGAAGCCTCAGCAGTTTCTGGGCCAGATGATTCGTGCTTCAAGTCGGAGGGAAGGTCACTGAAGATCAGGGAGGGGAACATATCATGCCTCACTGGGGAACTGGGCAAGGGGTCATTACCTCATTGCTCTGGGGCTTCCTGTGACTAAATGCCCTGCTTACTTTTTACTCCCCACTCTTCCTGGAGTCCTCAGGGACATGTCTGAGGGTCTAGTCTTGTCCCTGAGCTTTAGGGAGGGGAGAGAGACACCCCCTGTTCACCTCATTCCCGCTGCTTCAACCACCGTTGCTACCTCCACTGTTGTCACCATCCCAGCAATGCCACCACCTCTGCTATCACTGCCAGCCCTCTGTCACCACCACTGTCACCTCCACCACCGTGAGTACCCTCACCATTACCACCATGAACACCACCTCCATCACCATCACCACCACTGAAACTGCGAGAATGAGTGCAACAGCCACGTCCACGTCATCACCTCCATCACTTCCCCTCTGCCCCTTCCGTCATCACTACCACAATGGACATCACTGTGTGAAATAACGGACAGGTCAGAGGCGGGAAGGGGACTCGGGAGATTTCCTGTGACAGGACAGCTGAGCAGAACTTAGCAGGGGAGAAGTCGGAGTTGGGATGTATCTGGCTGACAGATGGGAGCAGTAGAGGAGGGTGCCCGAAGTTCAGCCTTGTTGAGACGGGAGGTGAGCCTGCCTGGCTGGTGAAAACACTTAGTGGGACAGGCTGTCTTTGCAGGCATGTGTTCGGGCAGGTGGAGGTTATCTGAGCGACATGTCCTGGCCCTGCCTGGCTCGTGCTAGTCTCTAGGGGATGTGAATTTTGGCGGGTGCCTGGCTCCTGGCCACATGCCTGGCCTGGCCGTAGCAGTGAGGTCATGCGAGTAGCGGTACCCTGAGTACTGGGGGGTGGGGAGGGAAGGAGGGCCCGCCCTGGTTGGGAGAGGAAGGCCTCTCTCCCTGGGCTGACCCTACCAGAGATGATGATGTAAGCAGCCTTGACACTCCATTCCTCCAGACTCCCCGTGCCTCTGCCTGCCCCTCACTGGCTCTGGGTGCTGTGGGCACTCTCTGCCATGGGCTCAGAGTTTCGCTTTCCCAGGAGACACCTGGCTAGTCACCTGGTTCAGCCACTTGAGGGAATACAGGGACCGGAAGGCTCTGTTCTGGGGGCAGGGAGAGAATTGACTATCGGAGAGAGTTATCCCATTTTTCCACTCAGCTGGGCAGCCCCTCCTGCCACATGAGGCCAAGTGAGTGTGTATGGTGGTAGGGGAGGACAGCAGAGTGTTCCAGAAGCTCAGGTCACAGCTGCTCCCCTTACCCCTTGCCTGCAGGCCCAGCCACCCCAACTGCCTCAAGGATGGGACTGGCCAGTTCTGGGAACAGCCTCTCTCGATCCTTCCAAACCCCTAAACAGCTCAAATGCCTGGCTAATCCCACCCTCTAGGATTGCACTTGAGAGCTTCTGGAAGCGGGAAACAATACTATCGCGGGATGTGTTTATCTCTGCATCAGGCGTGAGAGCCCGCCAGACAGGCTGGCGACTGGAGAGGCTGAGGGGCCACTGAATCCCAGAGGCCGGGGATTGGAGGGTGAGGTCAGTGAGAGCTCGGGGAAGGGCCCAGGCTCTTCCCACACCCTGGGAAATGGGTGTGACGGAGCTGCCTCCCACTTGCCCCCTGCAAATCACTCCTCAGGGGAAGGCCTTTTGCCGGGTTAGGAAAAACTTTGGCAGTACATGGAGACCTTTTGATGTTGATTCAGTAGTGACAGCCGGTGTTTATTGAGCACTTACTACATATCAGGCCCCTTCCAGGCACTTTATATGTGTCAACTGATTGAGTTCCCTCAATATCACTGTAAGATTAGTACAATCACTGCTATCCGTATTTTACAGATAGCATCCTCTGTGGCTGGGGGCAAACCCTTGCGCTCTGGCCTTTGTTTCCTCATCTGCCCTTTGCAGGCATCAGACTGAACCGGCTGCACCCCGAAGGCTTTTCCAGGTGACATTTGTAGTCGAGCTACCCGTTTGGAACTACTCCTGTTTCTCGGGTCTCCCTGGGATCAGCCTGGCTCCTGGGAGTGGCTGGGGGTGCGGGGAAGACAATGGCCTGGAAGACCCCTGTGTGTCTGGACAGCTCTTGTGTGGCCCTGTGGCAATACCTCTTTGATTCTGCTCTATCAAGAGGAGCAGGGGTGTCACAGATCAGAGACAATAGCCAAAGGTGCTTGCTCACACACAGACCCCGTCTGGGTGTGGGAGTAGGGGCGAGAGGAGGGTCTGCTGGAATCCGGTTCCCACCAGCTCTGGATTCCCCCTGGTCTCCCCCAGCTGTGCCGCCTCCCCCATCAAAGGCAGTGGAGGGGTTGGGGCAGACCATTGGCTCTCACCACCTTCCCATCTCATTTTCTCCTCTGGTCCTCAGAGCACCCAGTGGGCAGCATCTCAAATTATCCTCCTCACCCCAGCAAACCACCCCCTAGACAGCCTTTCTATTTATCCAGTAGACATTTACTAAGTGCCCACTCTGTGCCAGGCACCATGCCAGGTATAGGAAGACAGGGACGGAAAGAGCTTGATCCCTGCCCTAAGGAGATCACAGCCTGGTGAGGTTTAGGCCAAACGAGTCCCCCATCTCTTACCCTCCATACTTCATCTCTTAGGCACATCCTCATGCTTTTGGGGGATCACCAAAGGTGGAGGACAGAGGTGGAGAGAGGGATTCTCTAGGGTTTGGAGGTCAGAGGAAATCTGGGGCACCAGAGCAAGCTGCAGGAGTTGGAGACAGCAGGCCCCGGGAGGGGCACATCTGGCCCTGGGACCCCTTTCTTCTTGTGGCTGCCTGAGCCAATGCCTGAGTGGGAAGAGGATGGCGAGCACCATCTTCCTCCTTGCTGGAGGAGATGCCCAGCAAGATAATAACCTGTTTGCTGAGCTGGAATTCTGAGACCCGTTAAGGCTAACTTGGCTGGGCTGAGGAATTTGTCTTTCTTCTAGACTGCCATGGGTTGAGCTACAGATCAGCACTTTCTACTACTAAAGAAGAAGAGGAGATGGATAGAAGTCTATGACACAAGGACTTAGCTGGGGGAGAGGCGGGGTGGCGAAGACTGGAGAGAGTGCCGGAGAGGGACTGGCATGTGTGGAGGCCCTCGGGCAGGCAGGACACTGAGAATGACTCAATGACTCCCAGTTTTCAGTCTGATCAGCTGAGTGACTGGTGGTTGCATGTTTTGAGCTAAGGGACCCTGAAGAAGGAGCAGGTTTGGTGATCAGCACAAGTTCAGTGTTGGACTAATTGAGTCGAAGGGCCTATGAGCCATCTATGTAGCGAGGCTCACGGAGATACGGATATGGACTCAGGAGACAGGTCTGGGCTGGAGGTTTATGTTGGGACTTGTAGGCATGTGAGTGGGAGCAGTAAAAAGTGCGAAGAGAAAACACTAAAGGCACAGCACTGAGAACCCTGGGAAGATGTTCACCCTCATTGTGTGGCCTCCTGGTCCTTGTTTCCCCTTTGGAGCGTGGTCTTTCTGCCATCTCGTGGGGCGATAAATCAGATGATCTGCTCACCCGCTCTAGCGTTTAGAAGGATCCCTAGAGACCTGTTCCATCAGCCCCTCCCTCTCACCTGCATGGGATGGCCCAGGGCTGGCCATGTGAACTGGGCTCAGCTGGGCCAGACTCTTCCTTGGGACTGAGTATCTTGAGAGTCCTGACACTAGCGTGGAAGAGGCCTTTGGAATTCAGCCAAGTAATTTATATCTCATTTCCAAGCTAGGTACTCCAGCCTCCTAGTCCATTCCCTGAGCTACTTCCTCAATATTTTCCCAATAGATGCTATTTTTGGGGGGCTTAACAAATGCCAGAGTTGGTTTCTGTGACTTGCAAATGAAGAGGTACCTGCAAAGGAAGAAGAGCCGGAAGGGACTTTGAAAGGGCCAGAGGAAAACTAGGGGAGTGAAGTTTTCACAAAAATAAGCAAAAGGGTATATTTTGAAGGAAGGAGTAGCCAGTGGTGTCAATTTTTATTTAAAAAATGTCCAGTATGTCTAAGTAAGCATAGGAGGAACAGGCAAGAAGGAGACACAGCTGTTAACAATGATTAACAATGGGGGTGGGGAGGCTCTGATAGATCTTTGTTTTGAAGGAAGGAACCTAGCTTATACTTGCTTAAGACAAGAACAACAAAGAAGTAACTTATTGGCTTATGGTCACTGAAAAGTCCAGGGATGGACCTGTCTTTGGCACAGCATGCGTAAAGTCATCAGGACTGGCCTCTGCTCCCCTGTGTCAGCTTCCTTCTCAGGCAGCTTCTGACAGACACACATCCAGTTAGCAACTCCAGAGCAGAAAACTATTCTCCTTCCCACTGGCTTTAGTAAAATCCTGGCATTGGCTCTGTTGGCCTGGTTTCGGTCATATGTAACTTCCTGAACCAATCAGGACGTTTTGGTGCTTGAGTGGCCAGGCCTGAATCACATGTCTCCCCCTGGAGATGGGGGTGGGGTGAGTCATCTCCATGCAAGCCATTTCTGTGGAGGGCCTGGGTATTGCCCGAAAGAAATCGAGACGCAATGATCAGAAGAGGGAGTGGGTCCTGGGCATGGAAATCAAATCTGCAACCCTGTTTACCAGGAGGAAGGGTACAAGAGCTGGCTAGATTTGGATCCCTGGGCCATCCCTGGAGGGCAGGGGGCAAGGCCCATGGAGGCACATTTCCCCAAAGCAGTGGGTACTGGGCAGGCATCGAACATGAAGGTGGCCCTGGTGGTGGGCAGATGCAAGAATAATGAAATAGCTTAGTGGGTAAGTGGATGGGCTGTGAAGTCAGAGAGCTGGATTTGAATCCAAGCTTTGCCATTTCCTAACTTTTTTACTTCTGAGTCTCAGTTTCATTTCTGAAAACTGGATTAATAACAGAGGTAGAAATAGTGCCTACTCCTTAGGATTCTTATGGGAATCAGATGGAATAACCTATATAAAAGTTTAGCTGTGTTCCTGGGAGATAGTGCTCAGCGAATGTCTGCTATTATTAGAGGGGTCTTGTGGGTGTCCCATGCCCTTGAGAGGCGGGCAGGCCATCTTTGGAGCCCCCTTCCTCGTGCCATCAGAATCTCCCCAGTTCAGGCCCCAGAATTCACCAATGGGCTCTGTCACAGCCCAGCCAGATTCCAGTCCCAGCGATGGGGAAATGAGTGGGGTCCTGGTGGCAGGGTGTGGTCAGGGGTGGATCCCCATAGGGCTGCGTGGAGGCATTGGGGAAGATGCTGGAGGGTCAGGGGTTGAGGAGGAGAAGGTGGGTGAGGAGGGTGAGGTAGACCAGGAAGGTGAGGACAAGGCGAGGGGTGATTTTGGGCAGAGCCAGCAGGGGTCACTGCAGATCTAAGTAACCTCAGGCAGGTGGCCGGGCCACCCAAGGTCCCTCTCACATTACCACCTGCCTTCACCGGGATGCGGAGCTCTGGCCAGCTCTGGGCAAAGGGGTTGGCGTTTGACTCATGCAGTTCCAGGAGGCCGCCTAGGGCGTCTGCCCTTGCTGCCCTCCGAGGCCTGCCATCTCTTCTCCCATGGCGGCCCTTCATGGTTGGGTGTGTGCCTGGCTCTCCGCCTCACTGGACCCTGAGTTCCCACAGTACCTAGAAAGTGTCTCTCGAGGTGCTTCCCTATAAAGAGCCCTGAGAACAAATGTGTTTCCTCGTCTCACTCTTCCTCACGGAAGGTCTCGGCCCAGAGACGTTGGAGGCTCCGAGCAGTCCTTCGAGCAAGAAAACCTGTCAGACTTCGTTTAGCCCAGGTTTCCTTGCTGATTCCTTTCGCCACAAGGCGCTTCAGGAAACACTGGCTTAAGGCATCATCCTGGGCGGAGGGCAAATGCCCCCAGGGAAGGTTAATGTGTCAAGCTCATCCCCGCCTTCTATTGCAAAGTAATATGTAACACATGTCTGTTGTAGAGCAATGGAAAAAAACAAGTGCAGAGAAGAAAGTTACCTCCCCTATCTCCTGCTCCTGAGAGCCACCTCAGAAAGCTCTGGCCACAGCCCTGCCTCTTCTAGGGAGGAGGTGACCATGGCATTCCGCCTAAGGCACACCCACTTCTGTTGGGGGAGAAGCCGCATCTGAGAAGGGCCCTTTTAGAGGTCATCTCATCCAACCCTCTGTCTCCACGCTGCATAATTCCCGCCTCCCCTTCTCGTAGACTTTCCTAGGGGAAAGGAGGATGTTGGTGGTGGTTCAGAGGGTGCTGAGTGGCATGGAGGGAAAGGGGTATCTGGATCATGAAGGTAGAAGGAGATCTTCCTTTATAGGTGGGGAAACAGGCTCTGGGGACATGACTTACTGGGGTTTCACAGTGAGCTGGTGGCGGAGCCCGCAGAATCCTGGCTCCTGGCCAGGCGTCCTCCCCACTGCTCGCCCGGCTCTCCACGCCAGGAGCTTGTAGAGGGCCCTGTGCCCTCCGTGCAAGGCTGCGGTTTCCGCTGTGGACCCCGGCCACCCGGGGTGTGTGGGTGCCGTATGCGCGCACCACAGTTGTGTAACCAGCTCTGGGCTGTGTGCACGCGCTTGGTAACCTGATGCAACAGGGAAGTTGTGGTCCCGTGAGCTGGGGTGTGGGCGCTTGGCTGGGACCCAAACCACAAGGAGTATTTGGCTTTTGGCTGCGGAGGCCGCGCATGGGGAGTCGCAGACTTGTCTACGTCAGGGCTTGTCTGTCCCTGGGTGCCCACATCCTGGTCCCTGTGGGCATGAGGCTTGAAATGGGGCTGCCTGGTCAGCTGATGCTCAAGGGGGTGTTGGTGCGGAGCAGAGGGCCTTGCTCCATCCTCATCCTGTTTGCCGGAATGCCTGTTGTGCTGGGGGTGGGGCGGGTGGGATTTCTCCCTGTGGTTCCATCTCTTCCATGTCTTCCTGGTTGTAAACCCCCCGCGACCCCCCAGTCCTGGAGCCCTCACTTCAGCGTCAGGTCATTCTGCACAGCAACATCTGCCTCACTCCCTCCACCCTCCTGAGTCTCCCAGCCCTCCCCACCCACCCCCATGGTCTTTCCTGCACACTCCCTGCTGCTGTTGAGGGGAAGCAGAGTGGGGGAGGATAAAAAGAACAGCCGCTTTGTGGCCAGGCCAGATTTGAAATTCCTCTGCCATTTCTGAACTGAGTGACCGAGAATGATCTGTATTCTCCCTTAGCCTCTGTGTGCTCATCTGAAAGATGGGGGCAGTGATACTTCTACCACAGAGCTGTTGGAAGGGATCCTAGGATCTAGGGAGGGACTCCAGGAATGGAAGTTGCTCTTTCATTCAATCTCACATGGATTGAGCATCTGGGGACCCTCACACCCTGCATCTCCATCACCAAATGGGGCAATGGGCACTTTGGAGAGCCAGGGGCCCTGGAAGGGGATGGCCGTGAAAGCAGGCACTCTCCCACTTGCCCTGGGCCTGGCAAGGGCCTCAGTGGACACCTGTGAACCCTCCCTCCTCTCTTGTCCTAGAGGGAGGTGAGGCATGTGTGTTTCTTCTGCCCCACCCCACCCGCTCCAGTCCCTTAGAGAAGCAACATCCTTGGGGGTGGCCAGTGGGCTGCAGGGCTGTGGGTGGGGTGGGGAAGAGGAGCATCTGTGTTCAGCGTCCTCACCTCCATCCCTGTTTGGGCCACGCCTGGCCCCCTGGAGCTCCTCCGCAGTGCTCTCAGAATGCCTCACGTCTATATCACTTTATCCTACACTGACTGCCTGGTGTTTTGATGATCTGTTTGTGCATTTATTTTTTTTTTAAAAGATAACTTATAGTGCTTACTATGTGCTAGGCTTCACGTGTGTTAACTCATTTCCTCCTCACAGCAGAGGTAGGTGTAATTGCTATCTCAGAGAAGGCCCCGCTGAGATTCGAATAGATTGCGCTGTCCAACCTCAGTCACTACCATATCAATCTGTTTTATTTTCTTTAGAGCCTTGATCATGGATAGTTGCCCATCTATGTATGCATTGGTTTGCCCATTGTCTGTCTTTCTGTCTAGAAGGTAAGCTCCATGAGGGCAGGGATTTCATCTTTCTTATTCACAATCCCAAAGCCTTGACTGGTGCCTGACGCATGGAAGATGCTCAATAAATATTCCTGGAAAGAAGGAGCCACTGACCCACCTCAGTGGAGACACCTTGAGGGTGTGCTCTGTGGTTGTTCATTTCTGTTTTCCCTGCTCTGCCCAGTACGGGGCTTGGCCCAGACACAGTGCTCAGTAAGCAGTTTGTTAAATGAATAAATGAATGAATGAATGAAAGGAAGAAAATCCAGAAGATTCAGTTGTTGCTGCTGTCCCCTCCAGACTCCAAGAACTAGTGGAAGATCTTCAGCCACAGGAAATGTGGGGGAAGAATGTATTCTTCCTGGATCTCTGTTTTGGTTTTCTGTGTGATTTTGTTTGTGGGCACAGACTGGGTACACAGGGGGAAAAGTATAAGAAAAAGACTGGAAACAAAACAATCCCTGGGAAATGACTCCTGGGATAATTGCTTAATGTCCAAAGGCAGGAGGAGATATAAACAGAGTGTATGTGTGTGGCCCAGAGGAGGCTCCTAGTAAATGATAAATAAATGAGTGAGTGGGTGAGTGAGTGAGTGGGTAAGCTGAGCTGACTACACAGTGAACTCCCTGAAGGCAGGCCCAGGCCATAATTTTCTTTGTAGCCCCAGCCTCCAGTACAGGCCCAGAGTTTGGTACATTTGCTAAATGAATGAATGAACGTTAGTACCAAGGAGCATGGGAATGAACAGAAAGGGTTGGTGCTGCAGAGAGCCCCAGAGCCCTAGTGGACCAGACCACAGATGCAGATTCCAACCCCTGGGTCTTTATCATAGGAGTCAGGGTCTGAGAAGTAAGGAAGGGGTCTGGTGAATGCTAGGAGCCTGGCTCCCACCCATTCATTCTTTTCAGGTGATCTGCCTGGGATACTATGTAGATACTAATAATAATTATAAAAAATAATCAGAGCACATATTTACTGAGCACTGACTATGTGCCAGGCTCTAAGCTCTAAGTAATTGAATTCTTTCAGCAACCATATGAGGTAGTGTACTATTTCCCCTATTTCATAGAGCAGGAGACTGAGGCACAGAGAGGTTATGTGAATGTGAACGTCACACAACCAGAAAGTGAACACACAGTCATTGCTCAGGCTCTGCTGGGGATAGCTGTGCTCCCGCCCATGTGGCTAATAAATGATGTTCTCTGGGTCTTGCTCTGGCTGCATCACCTCTCCAGGCCTCCGTTTCTTCATCTGTGGAATGGGAACAACATTCTGATGTGCTAAGAGATGGAAGTCAGAGGACTTTGCCAGCTGTAAAGGGGCTACAGGATTCTTTTAATGGGAATTTTCCTCCCCCTCCTTCATGATCACCTCTAGACCTGGCCTCCTGCCATTAGTATGCCAGGCTAGGCTACAGCACTGGGGGGTCTGGTGAGACAGACTAATCCACTTTCCATCCATGGGTAATTGTTGTCTGATTTGGCCTCCTCTTACCTTGTATTTCCATTTTTATTCTCTACCCTCTAAGCCGTGACTCACCTCCAGTCCCATCTTCTTTTCCCTTAATTAGTGCAACAGCTTTCACACTGGCCTTCCAGCCTCTGGGTTCTTCCCCATCCCCATTCACTAATTTGCTTAACATGTAAATCAAAACCTGTTATCTCCTGCCCTCATGCCAAGAACTAATTCCATACTCTTTTTGAAAAAATATATATTTTATTTATTTATTTATCTTTGGCTGCGTTGGGTCTTCATTGCTGTGCAGAGGCTTTCCCTAGTTGCAGTGAGCGGGGGCTACCCTTCGTTGCGGTGCGTGGGCTTCTCATTGCAGTGGCTTCTCTTGCTGCGGAGCTCAGGCTCCAGGCGCGTGGGCTTCAGTAGTTGCAGCACGTGGGCTCAGTAGTTGTGGCACACGGGTTTAGTTGCTCTGCGGCATGTGGGATCTTCCTGGACCAGGGCTCGAAACCATATCCCCTGCATTGGCAGGTGGATTCTTAACCACTGCACCACCTGGGAAGTCCTCTTTTTTTTTTTTTTTTTGCGGTATGCGGGCCTCTCACTGCTGTGGCCTCTCCCGTTGCGGAGCACAGGCTCCGGACGCGCAGGCTCAGCGGCCATGGCTCACGGGCCCAGCCGCTCCGTGGCGTGTGGGATCTTCCTGGACCGGGGCACGAACCCATGTCCCCTGCATCGGCAGGCGGACCCTCAACCACTGCGCCACCAGGGAAGCCCTCTTTTTTTTTTTTTTTAAATGAAATGAAAGGGCCTTGGTAATATGGTCCCTGGAAATACTTCTTTTCCAGCCATCTCCAATGCCCTACAGCCATGCCTATGGCTGGCAGTTCCTGTAATAGAGCATGGTTTTCATGCCTCTTTGCTGTTCCTTCTGCCTAACAGGTCCTTCCCCACTTTGTCTCCACAATGAATGCCTACTTATTCTTTTTACCCTTCAGAACAAAAAAGACATTGTTGCTTTTCCTGGTTATAAAAGTGATGCATGCTCATTATAAATAATTCAAACAATATAGAATGCACTAGAAAAAAAAAAAAGGAAATGTTTCCTCTTCCCATAGTTCCAACAATTGGAGATAACCACTGTTAAAGTACTATGAGTATAATCATGAATTTTTTCTATGCATATGTACACATATATCTTGAAATATGTATAAATACACACATACTGACAAAAATGAAACCATTCATGCTGTTTGATAACCAACTTTTTACACTAAGTGAAATATTTTGGACATCTTTTCCTGTGAGTGAGCAGCTCTACATAGTAATTTTTTTTTTATTATTCTTTAAAACTCAGTTTTAATTCAAATGTGTGCTGTCCTGGAAGGCTCTGCTGGTTCTTTACTTTTCCTCCAGTCCCCATACACAGTGCCCATCCTTTGAGGGCTCATCATACCTTGTACTTCTTTCTTTGAAACCTTTCCCTCTTGTAAGATCATTATTTGATTTAAAAAGCAAATGCATAAAACAATAATTATAAATCTGTGGGGGGGTTTGTTTATTTTATTTTAATTTTGTAAAAAATTTATTTTATTTATTTATTTTTGGCTGTGTTGGATCTTCGTTGCTGTGCGCGGGGTTTCTCTAGTTGTGGCGAGTGGGGGCTACTCTTTGTTGCAGTGCGTGGGCTTCTCATTGTGGTGGCTTCTCTCATTGTGGAGCACAGGTTCTAGGCATGTGGACTTCAGTAGTTGCAGCATGCAGGCTCAGTAGTTGTGGCTCATGGGCTCTAGAGCACAGGCTCAGTAGTTGTGGCACATGAGCTCAGTTGCTCCGCGGCATGTGGGATCTTCCTGGACCAGGGCTTGAACCCATGTCCCCTGCATTGGCAGGTGGATTCTTAACCACTGTACCTCCAGGGAAGCCCTAAATCTATGTTAATGGGCACATGATGTATAAAGATATCTTCTGTGATGATAATATAAAGGGGGAGAGATGGAGATGTAAAGGAGCAGAATGTTTATATATTGAAACTAAGGTGGTATTATTAAAACTAGGTTCTTATAAGTTTAAGATGTTAATTATAATCCCAAGATAATAATTAAGAAAATTATAAAAAATATACAAAAAAGGAAAAAAGAAGGGTGTCAAATGATACATTACAAAAAGTCAACTAAATACCAAAATAGGCAGTAATGAAGGAATTGGGAAAAAACAAACAAACAGATAAGACATACAGAAAACAGCTAAATGGCAGAAATAAATCATTTTTAATTAGTAATCACAGTAAATGTAAATGGATTAAACTCTCCTATTAAAAGGCAAAGATTGGATTAAAAAAACACACAATCTGCTGTCTACAAGAGGCTTACTTTAGATATAATGGCATAAAGAGATTGAAAGTAAAAGGATGGAAAAAGATATCCCAAGCAAATAGTAGTCAAAAGAGAGCTGGAGCGGTTAAATTATTGTCATACAAAATAGACTGTAAGTCAAAAAATATTAAAAGAGACAAAGGGGCTTCCCTGGTGGCGCAGTGGTTGAGAGTCCGCCTGCCGATGCAGGGGAGACGGGTTCGTGCCCCTGTCCGGGAGGATCCCACATGCCGCAGAGCAGCTGGGTCCGTGAGCCATGGCCGCTGAGCCTGCGCGTCCGGAGCCTGTGTGCCACAATGGGAGAGGCCACAGCAGTGAGAGGCCCGCGTACCGCAAAAAAAAAAAAAAAAAAAAAAGAGACAAAGAAGGCCATTATATATTAATGAAAGATTCAATTCAGCAAGAAGATATAACAATTATAAATCTATAAATACCTAAAAACAGAGGCCCAAAATATATGAAGCAAAAATTGACATGACTGAAAGGAGAAATAGACAAGTCTACAATAATAGTTGGACACTTCAATACACCACATCCAATAATGGATAGGACAATTAGACAGAAGATCAATAAAGAAATAGGGTAACTGAACAACACTATGAACCAATTAGACATAACAGACATATACAGAATACACATTCTTCTCAAGTTCACAGGAAACATTCTCTAGGATCAACTGTATCTTAGCCACAAAGTAAGTCTTAATACATTTTAAAATATTGAAATCATACAAAGTGTCTTTTCTGATCACAGTGAGATGTAACTAGAAATCAGTAACAGAAGGAAAACCGAAAAATTCACAAAAATGTGGAAATCAAACAATATACTCTTAAACAACCATTGAGTCAAAGAAGAAATCATAAGGAAAATTAGAAAATACATAGAGATGAATGAAAATAAAAACACAACATGCCAAAACTTATGAGACGCAGAGAAAGCAGTGCTCAGAGAGAATTTTATAGCTGTAAATTCCTACATTAAAAAAAGGAAAGATCTCTAATCAATAACCTAAGTGTGCACCTTAAAGAACTAGAAAAAGAGGAGCAAAGTAATCCCAAAGCTAACAGAAGAAGGCAAATAAATGCGAGCAGAGATAAACAGAGAATAGAGAAGCAACATGAAAAATAAACAAAACCAAAAATTCTTTGCAAAGATGAACAAAATTCACAATCTTTAACTAGACTGACTAAGAAAAAAAGAGAAAATGCTCAAATTGCTAAAATCAGAAATGAAAGTGTGTACATGGCTACTGATTTTACAGAAATAAAATAGATTATAAGAGAATATTACAACCAATAATATGCCAACAAATTGGATAGCTTAGATAAAATGAATCAATTCCTAGAAACACACAGAATTCCAAAACTGACTGAAACAGAAATGGAAGCTCTGAATAGACCTATAACAATGGAAAAGGTTGAATCAGTAACGAAACCCCTACAGAAGGGAATTTTCTCAACAGGGCAAAGAAAAGTCAAGGACCTTTCACTGGTGAATTCTACCAAACATGTAAAGAATTAACACCAATCCTTCTCAAAATCTTCCAAAACATTGAAGAGGAGGGAACATTTCCAACTCATTCTATGAGGTGAGAATTACCCTGATACCAAAACCAGACAAAAACACTACAAGGAAAGAAAATTACAGGCCAAAATCCCTTATACACATAGATGCAAAAATCCTCAACAAAATACTAGCAAACCAAATTCAGCAGTGTTTAGAAAGAATTATACATCATGACTAAGGATAGTCTACTATATGAGGGGTGGTTCAATGATGGTTCAATATATGAAAATCAGTCAATGTAATGCACATTAATAGAACAAAGGAAAAAAAGATAGAAAATCATCACAATTGATGTGGAAAAAGCATTTGACAAAATACAAAAAATTTCATAATTAAATCTCTCAAAAAACTGGCATAGAAGGGAACTTCCTCAACATGACAGAGGCCATACATGAAAAGTCCACAGCTAACCTCATTTTTAATGGTGAAAGACAGAAAGCTTTTCCCCTACAGTCAGAACCAAGACAAGGATGCCTGCTTTTTGTCACTTCTATTCAACACAGTAACAGAAGTTCTAGCTGGAGCAACCAGGCAAGAAAAAGAAAAGACATCCAGCTGGAATGGAAGAACCAAAATGATCCGTGTGCAGATTTCATAATGTTACCTTACCTTATACTATATATAAAAATTGCTTCAAAATGGATTAGTGATCTAAATTTAACAGCTAAAACTTTAAAACTCTTAGAAGAAAACAGGGGAAAATCTTCAAGACCTTGGATTTGGCAATGATTTCTTTAGTAATGACACCAAAACACAGGGAACAAAAGAAAAGATTAATTGAACTTCATTAAAACTAAAAACTGTCACTAGATTGTACACTTCAAATGGTTAAAATGGTAAATTTTATGTTATGTATATTTTACCATAAAAACAAAAAGTTAAAAAAAAAAAACAACTAAAGTAGAAAAAACCCCTTCAATTTCAATTCAAAAGTTTACTGTATGGTTCTCCCTTTCCCCCCTACCCCCATCCACAGTGCCCCTCATTGTACCTTGTACATCTCTATTTCCCATTTATAAGGTCATTATTTATTTACAAATTGCTTACAATTTGGCATGTCTTCCTGACCCCACCATGAGTTCCCTGCAGGCAGTAGCACAGTGTTTAAGGCCTCGAGCCCTGGAGACTGAGTTCACATCTTGACTCTGCCTGTGACCGCTGTGTGACCACTGGAAAGTTCTTAACCACTCTGGGCTTCTATGTCCTCATCTATAAAATAAGGGTGATGATAGCACCTACCTCATAGGGCTGTGGTGAGGAGTCAATGGGCTCATACCCCTCGAGGTCTTAGAAGGATGCCCAGCCATACACAGGACATGCTCAATAAATGTTAGCTATTATTATGTGGGCCTGGCGAAAGGTAGATGGCTATACACTTTGTAAAATGAATGCTCAGCAACAATCCCTGCTCTCCTCTCTGCCATCCCTGGGGGCTAGATAGATAAAATCTATTTCTGTGTGTATATATTTGAATGTTCAAACATGTGTGTATGCACCCCAGGATGCGGAGAGGAGGGAGCAAACCCCTTGCCCCTCTTCCCTCGCCTGTCCTCCTGGGCTCTGGCTTGGTCCACCTCCCACGGCCCAGCCCTAGACTCCCCTCCCTGCTGGGCTGGGGCAGGAAGATTAGACAAGCTTCCCTCTCCTGGTCCTTGGGGTATTGTCCCCAGTGGCAGCAGGAGCCCCTCTCTTCTCTTCTCCCTGGCTTTTGCCTATCCTTAAAGAGGGCCCCTGGGTGTGCCCAGGTTGGGGAGGATGGGAAGGGCTCCAATGTTAGGGTTAGAGTCAGTCCCTGCTGCCATATCAATCAGGGCCCTTTCATTAGCTGGAAACAGCTGCACCCGGCTGCCCCAGCAAGTCCAGACGGGGATTCCCTGCCCTTCCCCAGCCTGCCCCTCTTGCCCCCCTTCCCCAGCTGACAGTCACTCTCACCCTTCCCCGGATGCAGGGGACAGGCTGGGGCAAGCCAGGGACACACTTAGTTTCCCTTCCCTGCTGCCCCTCCCTAGGGTGATACCCCCCTCCCCCCCTCCCTCCACCCCATCTGCCCTAAGTCTCTAGGACCTGGCTGGGGTAGGGGCTGGAGCGCTAGTCAGGAGAGGAGTCCACAAGAGGCTGACCGTGGTTGGACCTGAGTTCCTTGGGCAAGATGCTTTAACCAGAACCCTGGAACAGCAAGGTGGGGGTGGGGGGATCCCAGAGCACAGAGTGGGGAAGACACTCGCCCAGGGTCATACAGTGGCTCAGCCAATACTAGAACCCAGAGCTTTGGAAGCCCATTTTTCTTTCCTTTATCCCACAGCCTCAGTTTCCCTATCTGTGTATTGAGGGACTGCCTGGTGGGTCTCCTGACTCCCTTCTGGCTCCGACACTGTGGGCCTCTCAGGGTCCTTCCTCTTCCCCTCCTTGTTTCTCCCTGTTGAGGTGCCGAGGTTTGTTAGTGGAGGTGGACGGGGTGGGGTGGGGTGGGGGAAGGGGGCCCTTCCAGCAGATTCAGCCTCTGTCTTCTTTTTTCTTTCTTTTTTTTTAAACAGAAAATTATTTTTATCGATGTATAATTGACACATAACATTATATTAGTCATATATACAACATAATGATCTGATATTTGTCTATATTGTGAAATGATCACCACAATAAGTGTAATTAATATTCCTCACCATGCATAGTTACAATGTTTTTTCTTGTGATGAGAACTTGTAAGATCCACTCAGTCTCTGTTTTCAACAACATAACATCTCTGCCAACTAAGAGATCAGAGGCTGTTGTATGGGGAGTATCTGGTTTGGGTGGTGGCCAGATTGGCTCTGCTGGGTTCACAGCTCAGTCAGAGCTCTGCCCACTGTGCTATCTAGCCTGGAGACTGACAGATGCCTGATGGTTGATTTCTGCCAGGATGTGATTATTCAAGGCAAGCCCAAGGTGTGGGGAGGGTGTGGATGGATATGGAGGCAACGACCGGGGGCAGGACCCCTGGGGGTCGGGAGTCAGGATCCCCAACGGAGTGGGTAGGGGAAGGCTGGCTCAGCCTAATTCTGAACCAGGCATCTGGGGATCCAGAATTTGGTGCTGGCCTGCCCCAGCCCCTCTGAGGCTCAGGACCTAGGCCGACTGTGCAGGGGTCCCAAAGGTGAGAGAAATGCTTCTCTTCCCCCTCTGACTTCTGATGGCTCTGCCTGAAGGAGTGAGAGGGCTTCACTATGATAACAGCCAGTGTCTTCCCTTTTGGCCAGCATCACCAAAGTCGTGGGTGGATGCGGGGAGGGAGGTGGTGGGGGTCCTGGGGTATGCTCTGGGACCCCCGGGGCTCTTCTCCCGGCTCCACCCTCCTCCCATGGGCTGCGTGACTTTAGGTGAGTCACTGGGACTTGGCTTCTCCATCTGGACAATGGGTCCCTGCCCTACCCTCTCTGTACCGCAGGTGGGTGTGGGAATCTCCAGGAAAGAGAGGGTGCGTCTCTGGGACAAGATAGTCCTTCAGCATATACAGCATCCCTCACCCCATGGCCTGAGGCAGCTGCTGCCAAAAAAACAACTGTCAACCAATCCTGAGTCAAAACACCGCCATCTCCAGAGAACATCTGACACGGCAACGTGGCCCTGCCCTCAGGGAGCTTACTGTCAGAGCCAGTCAGCCCGTAGAGGCGGGGGCAGAGAGAAGCCCGATTTAAACCTGAGGAGGAGTGGGAGGAGGAGTCTCCACAGCCACAGCCTAGATGCAGTGGCTGCCCAGGTGTGTCTGCCTTATGAAACCTAAAAGGTCTTCCTGATGTTCTCAAGGCAGCCATGTCCTCTGTCCTTACCTCTCTCTGCCCCTCCCTCACTGTCTGATGAGTGTCCTCTGTCTCCCAGTGGGCTGGCAGTGGCTTGAGGCCCTCGGCCACTGCTGTCCTGGGGCCTAGTGCAGTGCCCACACATCGGAGGTGCTTATTCCACGCAGGCAGGGATGCTGGTGGAATCCAATCCCCACCTGCTGCCCCGTTCTCTGTACAAGACCCCTGGCCTGGGCTTGAATTCTACAGTGATGGGGACTATTACAGGTTCATGGGCAAGTGTGTTTTGGGAGGGGTGTGGGGTCCAGAAGAAGAGAGGGGACAAGAAACCCTGTTTCAACCAGACCCTGGGTGAAGGGGAGAAAGTCAGAAGAGGGAGGAAGGCAGGGTGTCTGAGGTCCCCTGGAGCTGCAGACCCCCTCCTCCCTCCAATCCTCCTAACTTGAAGAAAATGCTGTGGAGATGGGGTGTCCTCAGACACAGTCCTGTCCAGAAAACTACCCCCTACATCCTTGCAGGCTCCCTGTCTGGCATGAGGGTTGAGGTCCTGGGACTCTCTGGGAGAAAAGGCCTGGTGCTTGGGGACTTAGGAGATCTGAGAGAGGCCTTGAGGCCAAAGTGGGGCTCCCTGAGGTCTAGCAGGGGACCAAGGGGTCTAGCAGGGGCACATGGTAAGGGGGGGTGGGGCAGAGGAGATCTTGGACCGTCGGTGGGCCTGAGCGGTGGAGGTGCCTTGGGTATTCTATTCGCTATCCTCACCCCTGTCCCTCACAGAAAGTCACCAGATAAAATGGAAGATTCCCAGTTAAATTTGAATTTCAGAGTGCTTGGCTCCAGGACTCCCTTTTGCATAAAGAAGAGAGAAAATATAACAAATAATTTTCAGTATATTGCATGGGACAATGAATGTCCTGTATTTTTATTTGCTAAACCTGGCAAGCCTGCCTCCATATCCACCATGGGGACACCTGTCTCCCCAAGGCTGCCCGGAAGTGGGCTAGGCCCAAGTTCCGGTGGGCTGGTCACCCTGCTCCTAACCAGGCTGGGAAGGCCCTGGGATGAGCTGGCTGTGTCTGTGCCCACAGATACAGCCAGTGGCTGTGGTGAGCAGCGAGGCTGGGTGTGTGTGGAATGGGGGAGGGGGAACTGGGCAGTGGCAGAGCCAGAGACAAGAGAACTTTTTTCTATGGGTTCCTGTCTCATCCCCTCCCCAGACTCACCACCACCCAGGGCCTGAGTCACTGGGAGAAGGGGCTGGGACAGGCCAAATTTTTCCACTCAGCCCCCAGCCCTGTAACACAGCTCACCTGATCAGCCCCACCCACCCAGAGGGAAATTCCAGTTTTAAATCCTGTCCGGAATTCTCAGTCTGGCCAGCAAACTCCGCACTGGGGGTTGGGAGCTTCTGGGGTCAGGAGACACCTCTGGGACTCCCTTCTGCATAAAGAAGAGAGAAGCTTGCTGAGGGCACAGCTGGGACAACTTCGGGGCTGGGCATGGGGACAGGAGGGCTGTGAAATCTGAGGCTGAGGCCAGGACAATGTGTGTAAAGATTTCTCTTGGGGCTTCCCAGGTTCGGTTGACATCAATTTAGACTGTCCCCAGACCCCGTGTGTGTGTGTGTGTGTGTGTGTGTGTGTGTGTGTGTGTGTGTGCGCGCCCGTGCGCGTGCATGTCCTTCTCACCCAGCTGCGGGTGGTGGAGGGGCTATAATTACACAGCTATTGCCAACATAAAGCCCATATTCTTTAGCCCAGTGTTCAAGGCCCTTTGTGTCTAGACCTCAAGGTATCTTCCCATGGTTATCCACTGTTGCTCTCTTCGGTGCCCTGGGCTCTCATCCAGGTCCTCAAACTCAAATGCCTACAGGGGCCAGACAGGTAACTGGGGACAAGGGAAGTGGACTGGACTGAGGGGGGAGGTGTACTACTCCGCTTCTCAATGGTTGTTGCATTTCTGGAATTTAAGACTACAAAGCCCGCCTTCCTCCACCCCCAACCTCATTGTTTACCTTCTGGCTCTGGCGATGGACTGCGCCTTTTTCAAGGACACTGTGCAGGCCAGTGCGGGTGGGCCAAACAGAACATGTCTGAGGCCCGGATGTGGCCCATGGGTGCTCGTTTGCAACCTCCCTATCTGGTCAAATTGCACCTTTCACTGTTTCTTATATAGGTCCCTCCCATTCCTGCCCCTGTGCCTTTGCTTAAGCTGTTCCCTTGGCCTAGAATACCCCCTGCCACCTCCAGGTGTCCAAACTCTATCCAGCCTTCTAAGTCCAGCTCACAGGCCACCTCCCCCATGAAGCCTCTGTCACCATTGCCTTGTACTTTCTCCATCCTCTGTCTGTACATCTTTTTGAACCAAATTACTTCCTGTTTTATGTTAAGGTTATTTATAGTCCTGCTGGATCACCCGTAGAGGTCAGTTCTGTGGTCAGTTAGCCTCTGACTGTCTGGTACAGAGCAGTAGTTAATAAATAATTGTTGAATGTCAAATGGACAAATGTAAAAACCAAACATCCTTTTCAGTGAAAATTGGGCTCAAATCATGGCTCTGCTCATTTATTATAGCTGTGTGACTTACTGCAACTTACTTTGAGCCTTGGTTTCACCATCTGTAAAATGGGCATATTAATAGTATCTACATCTGGTGGTAGTATGAAGAATAAATAAGTTAATGCATAAAAAGTACTGAGAAGTGTGCCAGACAAATCCAATAAATCTAAGCCATCGTCATCATCGTCACTATTATTGTTATTATTACATAGCTCAAATGCTGCCTCCTCCAGTCCTGCAGTTGGAATTAACCTCTCCCTCCACTGAGTTCCTGCTGTATTTTGTTTGCCTCGTGTTATAATTAGTAGTCTACATAACTGATTCCTCCATCAGCTTGTCACCTCTTGGAGGGCAAGTCCACGCCTCACTGATCTTTGTGTTTGTCAGTCATTCATGCAGCAGTTACGGAGTGTTTTCAAAAGCCAGGCACCGTGCTAAGGGGCTGGAAATATGCTGGTGAAAAGATATGTCCCGTATAACACTTGGCGCCATGCCTGGGTTAGTGTTCGTGTTTGCAGAGGCCCCCTTCTTCTTGCTACCCAGTGTCTCCTGGCATCACTGTGGGGTGGTCTGGAATGGGGTGGAAGGGTGGGGGCCCAGCAGAGCCCAGGCTCAGCTGACCACTGAGGGGCAGCTCTCCTCACGGTGTGCTGGGAGGGCAGGGCTGAGCTGGCACTAAAGACACAGTGAGCAGGCTGGGCATGGGGGCACCTGGTCTCCCTGCCTGCCCTGGGTCCTCCAGGCGGGGACTGGGATGGTCCTAGAAGGGTAGGGACGAGCTCTGTGCCCCAGCCAAGTAGAGAGCCCCCACCTCCTGGGTCAGCCCCCAGTTCCTGCACCCCTGCATCCCTAGAGACACTCTGCTTCAGCTTCAGGATTCAGGCCTCATGCCCAAGAAGCGATCTGGAGAGATCACTGTGAACCAGACATTTACGAGCCTTAGAGCCAGACTCCTCGTGTGACTTTCAGCAAGTTACTTGGCTTCTCTGAGTCTCAGTTTCTTCATAAGAGGAATTAGGTGAGTTAATACCTTTCTAGGTCTCAGCACTAGTGTGGGTTGGTTGCACTAGGCTGGTTGGTGGGAGCACTGGGTTGATTCCAGACTCACTCCTAACTCCCTGTGGGACCTTGGACTAGCCCTTTGCCCTTTCTGGGTCTGAGGCTCCCGGCTCAGTGTCATGGACATATATACACTTCCAAACGTAAAATAGATAGCTAGTGGGAAGCAGACGCATAGCACAGGGAGATCAGCTCGGTGCTTTGTGACCACCTAGAGGGGTGGGATAGGGAGGGTGGGAGGCAGGGAGACGCAAGAGGGAAGAGATATGGGAACATATGTATAACTGATTCACTTTGTTATAAAGCAGAAACTAACACACCATTGTAAAGCAATTATACTCCAATAAAGATGTAAAAAAAATAAAAATAAAAAAATAAATAAAAAATTTTCAAATTGTAAAAAAAAAAAGAAAGCAGGGGTGTGTACTGAGCTCCGAGGCTCCTCGCATCCCTAAGGGCCTTGAGATTCTCTCCCTGGGGTCCAGCCCCGGTAAGTAGGCCTTGCCCTCTCCATCCCCGGGGGCCATTTTCTCCCTGAGAAATGGGGTCACTATGCACTCAGTCCGAGGGATCCCAGCCCCAGTTCCCCAAGCTTTAGTCTTGGGACCCGACTGCTCAGTCCCCGGCCTAACCCCCCACCTGCTCCCTTTTTACCACCTCCACTTGCACGTGGGGCTCAGCTCAGTGTCACCCCAGGCAGTAGTCACAGTGGGTCTCGGTGTCTATGCACCTCCCACCCCCACCCCTTTTCCAGAGGTCATTTACTGGGTCCATGGCCCACGGCCAGGAGACGCAGAGAGAAGGGAAGGAGCCTCTGACATCCACCTGCAGGGGTGCGTGGTAGGAGACAGGCAGGAGGCATGGGCTCTGTCCTGAAGGCCCACAGCTGTGAGCGGGGATTCTGAGCGTGTGTGGCTCTGGTAGGCTCTGACTGCAGAGTCCTGGTGGGCCATGGACAGGAGGGGCAGCCATTATTTGGCCTCCCACATGCACCCCAGCAGGACCCAACCGTGAGCCTCCAAAGACAGGGGAGTAGGGAGGCGGTGCTGAAAGAGGGGCCTTGGGAAGCCCAGCACGGGACACTGGGCTCCCTCCCTGACCCAGGCCAGGATGAAAGCCCCCTCCCTAACCCCGTAAGTCCCTGGTCCTCATTAAAGACCTAATCCTCCAGCCCTGCTGCAGATTCAGACGCCTCCGCCCCCAGGTCTGGAGGGGAGGGAACAAGTAATGGTTTCTCTAACCCTTTCCCCCTCCCCCACCAACCAGGCGGGGCTTGGGCACCTGACTGAGTGGTCAGTGGGCCTCTGGGGGCCACCAGCATCCCAGGATGGCGCTTCCGGGAAGTGGAGGACGGAGAGGAACGGGCCGCTGAGGGGAGGAGTCCTGGGAAAAGAGGGAAGGAGGAGGAGGTGGTGGCAATGTTCTGACCAAGTGGGAGAGTCCCTGGCAAGAGACACTTCTCCCTTCCCCTCGCCCCTTGACTCCCGGAGATCCCCCACTGAGGGGAGCCTGGAGGGTGGGCATGGGCACCCAGCTCAGCACCTCTGCTGGGGCAGAGCCAGGTCGGGGGCCCTCGGGTCTCAGTTTCCTCGGCTCTCCGATGAGGCTGGTTCCTCCCTCACTTGCTCTTGCCTGTCTCCTGGGCCCGGCCTGAGGGCAGAGGGGCAGGCCAAGGGGAACACACTTTGGCAGGTAAGCGTAGCAAGTGCTGGAGGAGGCCAGGCCCAGCGTTTGCAAGTGGCTCCTGGTCTGGCTGGCCTAGTGCTGGCCTACGCTGTTTCCAATGGCCTAGAGCTTCCTGGAGAAGTGTGGGGCAATCCTGTTCCTTCCCTTTGACCTCCATTCCTCTGGGGATCTGCTGAGATCAGCTTCCCAGCACTCTTCTTTCTGTGCTCCCTAAAAAGGGTTTGTTTGGAAGGTCCAGGGTACTCCGTGCCCCCTCATCCCCTCGTGTCTAGTGGGCCTCCCTAGCTGGGGGTGCTGGGCTGGGGGCTGCTGGGAGCTCTGGGGAGAGAAGACAGCCTGTTCTCAGGCAAGCCCCCAGGCTGATGGGTTGAGACACAACCTCCACCCCCAGGAACAGACCTGGAAACAGAGAAACAAGAACTGTCTCTCATCCACTATTGATTAAAAGGTGCAGGTGGTCAGTTATGTAGGCCATGGACGTAGTCAACTATATTTCATCAAAAGCAAAACAAACAAATGACGTACTATTAAGAAGAAAGAATACTGCTAATTAAACTCTGACACAGTGACTTCTTGTTATTGACTGCAAGGCGCATCCTGATTTCAGAGATGTTAAAATGTGTGCCAGAGAACCAAAACGAAGTTAAAAACATTTCTCTTGAACACACAATTTTTGTGCGTCTAGTAGTGTTTACTTAGAAGGGCTGTTCTGAGGTTTATGAGATTAAACATATAAAGCAACTGGCACAGAGCCTGGCATGCAGTAAATGATCACTAAATGTTAATTATTATTGCAGTTGCTATTATACGTGCTTGAATTTTATCTGCACATGAAAATCCTTTTTGATAATTTTGTATTGTTTTAGAGGCTAAGGTCTTTGAGTAGAGGCAGAGGAGCCAGGAGAGCCGAGGAGGCAGCCTGGAGGGGGCACTAGTCCATGGGTGAAATCTGCGGTGTATTTATAAACCCCATGGAGGCATCAGACGGGGGCTGAGCCCAGAGGCCGCATTTGCCAGTCTCTCAGAAAAGCACCGCCCTATCAATCAATCAATCATTCAATCAGTGCATTCATTAAGACGTTCATTGAGCTATGACAGTCACAGTGCTAAGTCCCCTCCTCCAGCAGCCCCCCCACACGGCTGGCCTGGCCCCTGCCTATTAGAAGCATCCAGGCCTCAGTTATTTGAACTGGCACATCAAAGGCGGATTGGCCCTGACCCGTCATCTGGGGATTTTTCCCATGGATCAGCACAGCTCCTCCCCCTCTTTCACCCAAAGGGGGTGAGGTGGGGTAATCTTCATTTCCCAGGCACTTCTAGGCCTTTGTAGAGGCTGTTCTCTCCATCAGGACACCCTCAGCCCTGTTCCGTGCAAAGCCTCACTCTTTCTCCTTTGTCATAAAGAGGTTTGTTTCAAGTCCCCTCTCCAGGAAGCCTTCTCTGAAAATGCCTGCCCCTGCCCCCCACCCCGTCCTGCTCAGCTTCTGTGCCCTATTTCTTTTTTCTTTCTTTTCTTTTTAAGATAAATTTATTTATTTATTTATGGCTGTGTTGGGTCTTTGTTGCTGCGCGCGGGCTTTCTCTGGTTGTGGCGGGCAGGGGCTACTCTTTGTTGTGGTGCACGAGCTTCTCATTGCGGTCGCTTCTCTTGTTGCAGAGCACGGGCTCTAGGCGTGCGGGCTTCAGTAGTTGTGGCTCGTGGGCTCTAGAGCGCAGGCTCAGTAGTTGTGGCGCACGGGCTTAGTTGCTCTGCGGTGTGTGGGATCTTCCCGGACCATGGCTCGAACCCGTGTCCCGTGCATTGGCAGGCGGATTCTTAACCACTGCGCCACCAGGGAAGCCCCCGTGCCCTACTTCTTAGTGGACTCAGGACATCGTCTGTACCCTGCAAATTGAACCCTCCTATGGTCTGGGCTTTTCTCTTGCTTCTCTGTCCCAGCTCAGGTGGCCAGATGCCAGCTGTGCAAGGACGGGGCACATACTGCCTCTGACTGTAATTCTGAATCCTCACCTCCCAAACCCATATGGCGTGTCCATGGGAACCGGGCACTGTGACGGGCCCTGCCCTGAGCCCTCTCAGCCTGCTGGGCTATGACATCCTCCCCTGCCACCCTGCATGCCTCTGCCTCACACCCTCGAATCCCAGCCTCCTCCCGTGCCCCTCCTCTGATTGGAGTATTCCCCTTGAGCGGGGAAGGCCGTGTGGTAAGCTCTTGGAGGGACCCTTGTCTCCCCCCAGCCACAGAGCACTGGCTAAACCCTGTCCCCACTCCCCCTCCTATACAAGTGGGCCCTCGGTTGTTTATTGTTCAAGCGCAGACCCTAGGGGCCTAGGCCTTTCCCACACCCAGGACTGAGCTGTCCCGTCCCCAGCTTTCCAAGAACAGGCTCCATCGAGCACACATGTTGTGAAATGATCCTGCTGGGCCCTCCGAGGGATGAGGCCATTTGTGGGCTGAATGGGCTGCTGCCGGCTGCCAAGGGTCAGGCCTGGGGCCTGCATGTGCCAGGAGCCTCAGCAGGGCCCACCTCCTCCCTGCACGTAGCCTTTAGGAGCCAGGAAGCCAAGCCCCTCAGACCGCCCTCCTGCTCTCCTCCCCACCAGGGCTTCTCCAGAGGAGAAGACACAGGGAAGAAAATAGACCTTCTGGGCTGGGGGGCAAGACTGGGAATATAATCTGTGGGTCCAGTGAAAATGAAAATGCAGGTCCTTTGTTTCACAGCAGAGCACTGAGCTGAGCAGGAGGGCCTGACACGCATCCTGTTGGAGGTGCCCTCGGAGTCCTGTGGCCGAGCTCCACATTGTGCTGAGGAGGCATCTGTGGCCTGAGAGGGGCAGGGCCTTGGCCGCTGCCACCTGAAAGGAGCCTGGGATCCTGATCCCTGTCCAGTGCCCATTCCCAGGCTCTGCTGCCCTAGGGAGGCCTTTTCTCTGTCCTGGGCCCTCCCACTCACCTTGTCCTCCTTGCTCATTTCTGAGCCTCCAGAAATGTTCTCTGTCCCATAAAGTCTCTTCCTCCAGGAAGCCTTCCTTTCCTGTCTAGACCAGTTTTACCTGCTGATGGTTCCTGTGCTCCTTGCACCTTCCAGGCTCACTCACATAGCTTTGCCCTTGAACTTCTGAGTCTTTATATGTTAGTATAAGTTAGCTAGAGAGCACAGCCTCCTTCCTCCCTTGCCCACTCCTTGTGGGGAGTCTCCCTCATCAGACTCTGGGCTCCCTGAGGACAAGCAGGGCCTCCCTTCAGACTGGGGGCTCCCTGGAGTTGGAAGCCTTTCCCAGGGCTTCCCTCAGGTTTGCTTCTGCACACCAGAGGCTCTCCAGACATTGCACTCAAGAGGGGACCATGCCCCGTGTGGTGCCCCACTGGCTGTGTGCCTTGTGGAGGATCCCGCTTCTCATTCTCCACCACCTTCGCTGTCCTTTCCCGATCAGTGGCAGCAGATTTTGTGAGTAGGGCCAGGTGGGGGAGATGGAGCCAGGGGTGAGGGAGGGAAATGGGAGCAGCAGGAGGCAGAAGCGTGGTCCCCAACCTCTTCCCAGCAGGGGGCCAGAGGAGAGTAGGCAGCATGATCTCCCTCCTGTGGCCTCCCCCTCGGGGTGTGAGGGACGAGGGCTGGTCTGAGGCTGGGGTCAGTGCCCAGGAGCAGACACTCAGCTGAGGCTGGTCACTCGGAGGCAGGGTTTGCGGCATGCGGGCCACAGGAGAAGGGAGGGAATGTGAGGAATATCCTGACTCAGCACTCGCCCACCCCCCGACTCCAGCCCCGGACAGGCGTCGGGGGAGGACGATTTGATTGCTGAGAACATGCAGATGGTGGAGGCCTATCTGCCCCTCCCTCCCTCATCCCCATCCTGAGTCCCCCTGAGCTGCGTTTAGGGAGGAGGCTGGGGACAGAGAGAAGGCAGGAACACTGGAGTCCCCCCAACGATACTGGGGAGGCAAGAAAGGCAGCTGAGGGAGGCGGGCGTGGGGGGGGGGGCGTGCCTTTTGACATTGTCATAGCTGTGAATATCAGTGACATGCCAAGGAATGTCCCGTACATGGAGAGGTTTCCTCCTCTGTGGGGACAAGCTGGGGGACAGGATGAGGGGAGAGCTTGGCTAGGGAGTAATGTGGGGGAGGGGAAGGGGTATTAAGAGTGAGCAGACAGTGGCCAGAGCCCCGGGGCCAGCCAAGTGGGAGGGAGATGGAAGCCTGCTTTAGTGGATTCTAGCGCTTTCCATAACTTGATTATAGGCTTCATTAAGGCAGGGACCGTCTCATAACATCTCTTAATTACCTGACAACCCCTCCACAGGGCTGGACGCATAGTAGGCATTCTGCCCAAGCTTCATCTTGAGCATGCTTGCATTATTTTTAAAGTGGTCTCGTCATATCAGGTCCCCCAAACTAAACTCACACCCATAGTCCCGGCTATTTACATTTCTCCTTGTACCTTCCAGCGTCTTTATAGGTATACACTTACGTAAGGCTGACTTATGTAAACTCAGCCTGAGTCAAGCTTTTCCAGCAGCCTTGGCAAGAGAGAGCCCTGGCTGACAGGGTGTAAACACGTGTGTCACGCTCTCTGCTCCTTCGCTCTGAAGTAACCCTTGTTCACGGGCAAGGTGAGCTGTGACACCCTCACTAGGCAGGTTTCCGTCCTTTCCCGTGTTTACATTGCTGCCAAGCAGATACCTGCTTCATTTATCTCCTGATTTGAACGGATTCTGACTTACGTAAAAACGGACTTATGTAACGTTTGCCAGAATGGAATACTAATGTGATTGGGGATCGCACATGTGCAGCGATCATTGGTTGACTTCGTGTGCAGATCCCCAACCATCTTGAGCTGGAAAACCCGATTTTAACACCAAAAAAACCCTTCAAAACACCCCAGAACTCCAAAGGACAGTTGCTGTATGAAAGGTATCCATCATTTGAGAAAATCTGTGACGGCAACAATCTATGATGAAGTTAGGAACAATTTGAAATGACATCGCCTGTCATTAATCTCCACAGTATCTACACAAGTTTGAAAGAACAATAGCAGATGTATTCGGGAATCAGTGTATGGGGGGGTGGGATGAATTGGGAGATTGGGATTGACATATATACACTAACATGTATAAAATCGATAACTAGTAAGAACCTGCTGTATAGCACAGGGAACTCCACTTTGCTGTACAGTAGAAACTAACACAACATTGTAAGACAACTATACCCAAATAAAAAAAATTTTTTTTAAAGAAGAAAAAAGAACTCTTTGTCAAAAAATAAAATAAAATAGTGCAAAATGTCACCCCATTGATTCAAAAAAAATGTATTCAGAAATCTATTCACTTGATTAAGTGAGATGTGGAGACGTTCGTTGCAGATTGCAGTGTTACTATTTAAAGTGAAAGAACTAGGATCCACTGGGTACACGACGGGTAATCTGGGTACACGATGCCACTATTTAACTGTACTGTGCAGAACTGTGGGGGGCAGTGCAGGTGAAAAATGGGAAGGGAAGACATTAGAACATAGCGTTTGGCTTGTGAAAATTCAGTGGTCCTTGGGGGGAGGAGGGGGAAGGGTAGGTGGCAGGAGCTACGTTGATGGTCTCAAATCTGTAGGTGTTGGAATTCCATTCTGAGAGCAAATAAGTTAGTGTCCGGCCTTTAGTTCTGGATGGGGGTGGGGAGAGGAGGCAGGCACCCACCAGATCATGCAGACTCCCATGGGCGATGCTAAGCAGAGGCTTCTTCTCTTTAGAGAGGAGACTGTTTCTCTGGGTGCGGTGTGAGAGACAGCTGGGAAGTTCTTCCCTGTGCTAGCTGAGATCCTTCTTGCTGTGGTTTCTGACCCATCTTTTCTTCATTTCCCTCCATTTTATAGAATTGCTCACTGTGCCCGGGCCAGCTGAGTCTAGATCTTCAAACTGCAGTTCCAGGGACCCTATTTCCCAAACCCCAAATCTGGGCCTGAGGTCTGACAAGTCCCAGAAGAGCTGTGGAGATTATGAAGCAGGAGATATAATCAGGGCCGTCCAGGAAACCAGAGCCTGAGTGGAGAAGCTGGGGACCCACTCCCACCTCCCCTCCCTGCTGTGGCCTCCTGCCTCCCGCCTCCATCCCCGGGTCAGGTCTCCGTAGCATCCTCCGCTGGGTGCTTCTCCCAGGGCAACGTGCTGAGAAAGCACTTGTGAGGACGGGGGCAGGGGCGGGGTCAGGGGTCAGGGTGCTTTTTAATTTCTCGTTAGCCATGACAGCTGTAGAACTCAAGCAATTAAGGAGGAAGACTCCTCCAGGATGCCAGAGGGCCAGCACCCCCCAAAGCTGTGCACATCTTCCTCCCTTCCTCCTCTTGCGTTGCGCCTCTCATCTTCCCGGGTCTCCCCTCCGCCCACCCCGCCCCGCGCCTGCGCACACACATAGAGCCTGCCCCTCTCTAGGCCCTGAGCTGTGGGCTATAATCACAGGGAAGCAAGGATTGCAAAGGGGTCCCCTTCTCTGGGCTTCAATCAGGGGAATGGGACAGATGGAATAGGGAGAGTGTGATGGATCTAGAAGATGCCTTCTCCATCATTCACTCCTGGGGTGGGTTGGACTTGAGAAAGGGGGTCCATTCTCTTTGGAGTTGGTAATAAGGTTGGGGGCATGGAAATGACCAAAGTCATAGCAGCCTTCCCTGCACTTCTTGACTAAGTGACCAACCCTCCAACCCAGCCTGACCTTTGGGGGTGTAGGAAAAGGGTCTCAGGTGGGGTGGATGGGAGGAACTATTTTTTTATTTTGGGCATTCGACATCTCACAAATTTTCTCTGCATCTCCTCACTGGGGATTCTTAACAGCAGCCTGCTCTGGATCCTGCCCATTTCCTGGATTCTTGTTCTGTTCCCAGCTGTGGGGGGAGGATATGCGTGTTCAATGCTATTCTTTTATTGACATCAGTCCTGCTGCACGGGTGGGGGTGTGTTTTTGGATGCTGGAGTAAAACTCTATGTCCCGGTCCAAACATCTCAATCCACCCACCAGCTGATACTTGAACCCCTACCATTAACATTTGCTTCATTTAAGACTATCTCCATGTTAAATTGCATATACCCTCGAGAAGGGAACCCCTTTATTGTGAACAAAAGATCTGACAGCTGATATAGATAAAGGAGTAACTGGGGTGGGAGGTGCATGCTGGCCAGGATTCCAAGGGGCGGGGAGGGGTTGGGGGTAGTAGGTTTATAGAGAAGAATAGACACGCTTCACAGCTTTCTCCTGCTTCTGATTAAGTCTTTAGAGCGTGGGAGAATGACAGCCCAGGCTGGTCTTCTCTGACCTAGAAGAAAAGGAAGCCTCCAAATTCCCATGGTCATGACCATTATCATCAATAGCTTCATACAGGCATGGGATATCAATGATGCTACAAAGAAGCTCAACACATGGCCCTTGCCCTCAAGATGCTCATAGCCTGGTGTGGGGCAACCAGCTCACCTAAGTGACCAGTGAGGAGCCTATGGACGTCTTAGAGAAAGAGCTTAAATTGCCAAGTGTTATCTTAGGGGGTTAGCCAGGTGGTGGACCAAGGAGGATTTGAGGCAGGGAAGAGGGAATGGTGAAGCTCTTTGGGAGCCCTTGCCCTCATGCTGGTGAGAGCAGAAGAAGCCTCAGTTAGGCTGACAGTGGTGGGAACATGATGGCTGGGACTTACGGAGAGGCATTTTGGAAAATGAATTTCTAGGACTCCAACTATGGGGTGGATGGGAGAGGCAGGAATTGAGCGTGAGTTTAAGGTTCAGAGCTTGGGTACCTGGGCGATGGTGGTGTTACTGGCAGTGGAAGGGAAGGTCTGGTGGAGCTGTGTTTGGACGGTAGGTGAGTTCTATTTCAGCATGTTGCATTTGAAGATGTCATTCCCCCCAGAAGAGGGCAAAACATACGTATACAATGTGCAACTTTTTCTTAAAGAGCTTACACATATATCAGCAGTCCTCCAAAGTGGTTAGTACAAGAGCCTAGGCAGCTTTCCCAAGTAGCTTGCCTTTGATCAAAATGTTTTACCCATTTGTGGAATAGTTCCTGGGTGTTCATGTGGCAACTGGTCAGTCTTGTGGAAGGACACAGAGACACACAGAGACTGTTGGGTTTCTGCCTTCAGGGAGCTTATTATCTAATTGGGGCGACAAAGTAAGACTCATAAAAAAGGCTACGTGTACCTATGGCTTCCCATCATACTGAGTGTATTAGGTGTCTGCTGTGGTATAATAAATGACCACCAATTTAGCACCTCAAAGCAACATCCATTTATTAGCTCACAGTTCTGTAAGTCAGAAGTCTGGCATGGATGGCTGGGTTCTCTGATTAGGGTATCACAAGTTCGAAATCAAGGTGTTGGCCGGACTGAGATTTTATCTGGAGGCTCTGGGGGGGAAAATCCACTTCCAAGCTCATTCTTATTGTTGGCAGAATTTGGTTCTTTGTGACTGTAGGATTGAGATTCCATTTCCTTGCTGGCTGTCAGCCAGGGCTGGCTGCTTGCAGCTCCTAAAGGCTGCCTGTATACCTTGCCACACAGTCCCCTCCATACTGAAGCCAGCAGTGGAACATCAACGCATCATGCTTTAAATCTCTGAGTTCTTCTTTGACCAGCCAAAGAAAACTCTGCTGTTTTTTTCTCCTTTTTTTTTTTTTTTTTTTGCGGTATGCGGGCCTCTCACTGCTGTGGCCTCTCCCGTTGTGCAGCACAGGCTCCGGACGCACAGGCTCAGCGGCCATGGCTCACGGGCCCAGCCGCTCCGCGGCATGTGGGATCTTCCCGGACCAGGGCACGAACCCGTGTCCCCTGCATCAGCAGGCAGACTCTCAACCACTGCGCCACCAGGGAAGCCCTCCAATTTTTTTTTATTGTGGTAAAAGACACGTAACATAAAATTTACCATCTTAACCATTTTTAAGTGTACAATTCAGCTGTATTAAATACAGTCATAATGTTGTGCAAACATCATCACCATACGGTTCCAGAATTCTTTTATCTTGTAAAACTGAAACTGTATCCCCATTAAACAATAACTCCCCATCCTCCCGTCACCCTGGCCCCTTGGCCGCTACCATTCTACTTTTCGTCTCTGTGATTTTGACTACACTAAGTACTTCATGTAAGCGGAATCATATAGTACTTGTCTTTTTTGATGCTTATTTCACTTAGCATAATGTCCTCAAGATGCACCCATGTTGTAGCATATTAAAGAATTTTGATATGCTGAGTGATATTGCGTTGTATGTATAGACCACATTTTGCTTATTTACTCATCTATTGATGGACACTTTGGTTACTTCCATGTTTTAGCTCTTGTGAATAATGCTGCTGTAACCATGGGTGTACAAATATCTCTTTGAGATCCTGCTTTCAATTCTTTTGGGTGTATGCCCAGAAGTAGAATTGCTGGATCATATAATAATTCTCTTTTTAATTTTTTGAAGACCTCCATACAGTGTTCCACAGTGGCTGTAGCATTTTACATTCCCACCAACAGTGCACAAGTGTTCCAATTTCTCTACATCCCTCACAAACACTTTTTATTTTCTGTTTTTTTTTTTTCTTTGAATAGCCATCCTAATGGCTGTATAGTGGTATCTCACTGTAGTTTTGATTTACATTTCCCTAATGAATAGTGGTGTTAAGCATCTTTTCATATGCTTATAGGTCATTTGTGTATCTTTGGAGAAATGTCTCTTTAGGTCTTTGCCCATTTTTGAATTGGCTGTATGTTTTTCATTGTTGAGAAAACTCTACTTTTAAAAGGTTCATGTTCACACTGAGTGAAGTAAGTCAGACAGAGAAAGACAAATATCATATGATATCGCTTATATGTGGGATCTAAAAAAAATGCTACAAATGATCCTATTTGCAAAACAGAAATAGAACCACAGATGTAGAAATATACGTATGGTTACCAAGGGGGAAAAGGGGAGGAGGGATAAATTGGGAGAATTGGATTGACATATGCACACTACTATATATAAAATAGATAACTAATAAGAACCTACTGTACAGCACAGGGAACTCTACTCAATACTCTGTAATGACCTAGATGGGAAAAGAATAAAAAAGTGTGGATATATGTATATGTATAACTGATTCACTTTGCTGTACAGCAGAAACTAACACAACATTTTAAAACAACTGTACTCCAATAAAAAATAAAATAAAAAAAGGTTCACGTGACTAGGTCTGACCCATTGGGACAGTCTCTCATTTCTAGAATCAACTGTGCCATATAATATAACCTAATCACAGGAGTGAAAGCTGTCATATTCACAGTCTTGGGAGTGTACACAGCGGGTGAGGAATCCTGGGAGGCCATCTCAGAATTCTCCCTGCCGCACTCAGAAAAGGTGCCTGGAATGAAGGTGCCTGCCCTTCGAAGTTTCTACAGCACCTATTAGACTTTACATGTTCTGACCCCTAGCTTCCTCTCTCACCTGCCATTTAGACATTCTCACTTTTCCTCAGATAAACAAGCATGTTCCAACTTTAGGTACTTTGTGCTTGCTGCTCTCTCAGACATTTTATGGCCTTCTCCCATATTTCCTCAAGGTCTCTGTTCAGAGCCAGCCCTTTGCTGAGCCCGTTTGAAATAGAAATAGTCCCACCCAGCCTGCTCAGTTTCTATCCCCTCTTACCTTGCTTTATTTTTCTGTATAGCATTTATTACTACCTGCCGTCTTATACATGTATCTGCCTACTTATTTATCGCCTTATGTCCTTCAACTAGAAGTCAGCTCAGTGAGGGCGTTAACTTTGTTTTATTTGCTATTCTACCTCCAGTGCCTAGAATAGTGTCCAACACTTACAGGTGCTCAATATTTGCTGAATGAATGATTGGATGCGTTTTCATACCTACTGAGAGCTTTTGAAATGGAAAGTTTATTCCAGAGCACAAAATAGATGAAAAATTGTTCCTGTGTTATTTTTGTTTTACAGTTTAAAATTTTTTAATGAATTTTAAAACTTTTATTTTTATTTTTGGCTGTGACTCACAGCTTGTGGGATCTTAGTTCCCAGACCAGGGATTGAACCTCCAGGGATGGAACCCGGGCCACGGTAGTGAAAGCACTGAGTCCTAACCACTGGACAGCCAGGGAATTCCCAAATCTAAAAACTTTTAACTGGAGCAAATTAAACACAAAGTAAGCAGAAGAAAGGAAATAATAAAGATCAGAGAAAAATTAATGAAGTAGAAACAGAAAAATATTAGAGAAGATCAATGAAACCAAAAACTGTCTTTTAAGATCAATAAAATTAATAAACATCTAGCCAGATTGATCAGGAAAAAAAGAAGACACAAATTACCAGTATCAAGAATGAAAGTGGTGGGACTTCCTGGGTGGCGAAGTGGTTAAGAACCCGCCTGCCAATGCAGGGGACATGGGTTTGAGCCCTGATCCAGGAAGATCCCACGTGCCGCAGAGCAACTAAGCCTGTGTGCCACAACTACTGAGTCTGCGCGCTCTAGAGCCCGCGAGCCACAACTACTGAGACCACGTGCCACAACTACTGAAGCCTGTGCGCCTAGAACCCATGCTCCACAACAAGAGAAGCCACTGCAATAAGAAGCCCGCACATTGCAGTGAAGAGTAGCCCCCCACCCCCGCTCAACACAATTAGAGAAAGCCCACATGCAGCAACAAAGACCCAACGCAGCCATAAATAAATAAATTTATTTTTTAAAAAAGAATGAATGTGGTGACTTCCCTATAGATTATACAGATACTTAAAAGATAATAAGAAACTATTATAAATAATTTTACTCTAATAATTCCCATAACTTAGATGAAATAAACAAATTCCTTGAAAGACACAAACTGTAGGAATTTACTCGAAAAGAAATAGATAACCTGAATAGACCTATATCAATTTTTTAAAAATTGGATTTGTAGTTAAAAGCCTTCCCACAAAGAAAACTCCAGGCCTGGATAGCTTTACTAATGAACTTTGCTTAACATTTAAGGAAGAAAAAAATATCAATTCTATACAAATTTTCTAGAAAATTATAAAGGAGGGAAATCTCAACTCATTGTATGAGACCAACATTACTCTGATACCAAAACCAGATAAAGATATTACAAGAATGAAAAACTATAGATCAATATCCCTCATGGGCGTTGATGCAGAAATTCCCAACAAAATTTTTGTAAATCAAATCTAACTCTATCTTTATCTCTGTCTCTATGATGACACATCATGCCCAAGTGGGATTTATCCTAGGAATGAAGGTTGGTAACATTAAAAAAAAAAAGATCAATCAACATAATTCATCATACTACCTAATTAAAAAAGAAAAAAATGTTCATCTTAATAGATGTAGAAGAAGCATTTGACAAGATTCAATATCCATTCCTGATAAAAGAATTTCCACAAATCAGGAGTAGAAAGGAACTTCCACAACCTGATAAAGAACCTCTACAAAAAAACGGTGATGGTGAAAGATTGAATGTTCTCCCTCTAAGATCAGGAACAAGACAAGGACGTTTATTCTTACTGTTTCTATTCAACATTGTACCAGAGGTTCTAACAGTGCAACAAGGCAAGAAAAAAAAATACAAAGCATTCAGACGGAAAAGAAAGAAGTAAAATTGTCATTATTTGCTGACACCATGATTATCCATGTAGAAAATCTGATGGAATATACAAAGAAGTTACTAGAACTAATAAATGGTTTTAGTAAGGTTGTAAGATGCAAGGTAGATATTAAAAAATCAATTGTATTCCTATATTCGTAATGAACAATTAGAAATTGAAAAAACAATACTTTTAAAAATGATTATCCAGGGACTTCCCTGATGTCGCTGTGGTTAAGAATCTGCCTGCCAATGCAGGGGACACGGGTTCGAGCCCTGGTCCGGGAAGATCCCACATGCCCCAGAGCAACTAAGCCCGTGCGCCACAACTGCTGAGCCTGCGAGCCACAACTACTGAGCCCGTGTGCCTAGAGCCCATGCTCTGCAACAAGAGAAGCCACCGGTATGAGAAGCCTGCGCACCACAACGAAGAGTAGCCCCTGCTCACTGCAACTAGAGAAAGGCCCCGCGCAGCAATGAAGACCCAATGCAGCCAAAAATAAATAAATTTTAAAAAATTATCCATTGCACTGGGATCTCAGAAGTTCTTCAGTTCTTTTTTAGATTATGTCATTGATGGTGTCTTTCCCTTAGTTTCTCTGTTTCTCCAACTATTTGGATGTTCTCCTGCTACTTGGTTACTATTGCCTGAACTGGTCTTCCAGTTTTATTGTACAGTCGTTCAAAAATTTCCATCCTTTTGTTATCTTCCCCCTGCTTTATGATCATTTCCTCAGCGTTATCTTCCAAACTTCTACTGAGTTGTTTTTATTTCTGCTGACATGTTTGATTTTTAAGCTCTCTCTCTTGTTCCCTTTTTAGAAAATACTATTAGACTTTTGTTGCATTTTTTTTTTTTTTTTTTTTTTGAGGTACGCGGGCCTCTCACTGTTGTGGCCTCTCCCTTTGCGGAGCACAGGCTCCGGACGCGCAGGCTCAGCGGCCATGGCTCACGGAGCCAGCTGCTCCGCGGCATGTGGGATCTTCCCAGACCGGGGCACGAACCCATGTCCCCTGCATCGGCAGGCGGACTCTCAACCACTGCGCCACCAGGGAAGCCCTTTTGTTGCATTTTTGCAATATTTTTCCTTATCATGCTCAGGATATAATAATATGTTGTCATTTTTAAGCTTTCTTCTTGGTATGTGATCATGGCTTCCTCCAAGTCACTTTTTTTTTTAAAAGAATCAATTTTATTTATTTGTTTATTTTTGGTGGCATTGGATCTTCTTTGCTGCACGCAGACTTTCTCTAGTGTGGCGAGCGGGGGCTACTCTTCCATTATGGTGTGCGGGCTTCTCATTGCGGTGGCTTCTCTTGTTGCAGAGCATGGGCTCTAGAGCGCAGGCTCAGTAGTTGTGGTGCATGGGCTTAGTTGCTTTGTGGCATGTGGGATCTTCCGAGACCAGGGATTGAACCCGTGTCCCCTGCATTGGCAGGCGGATTCTTAACCACAGCACCACCAGGGAAGTCCCCCAAGTCAATTTTTGTTTTGTTTTGTTTTGCTCTGCCTTTTGTGTTAGAAGCCTCAGATGTCTCATAAGCCTTGGTTGTTTGCTTATTTTTAAATGTGGGGATCTGAAAAGCTGGTGGGAAGCTGTGTGTGTGTGCGTGCGTGCACAAGTGTGTGTGCCTTGTCTGTGAGCCTCATGCGACGGTGATCTGGCTGGAATATTTCATTTTCAAGCCCCCAGTATTAGTATCTTTGGTCTTTTCTTCCTTTCAGATTGGTCAGATTCCTCAGAGATGCACCCTCTAGGTTCCAGCCTGGAGGACAATGGCCAGTGTTCTGAGATTCCAGCGGGTAAGAGGACCCAGGTCTCAGCATCCACTATGTGAACATTTTCAATGAGATACTCCTTCCTTCAGTGTCCTGGGGTTTCCTTGTCAGGGACCCTCTGCTTTCCCCTCACCAGCGAGTAGCCTCTAGCTTTTGCCTGGCTGTATGGGGTAGGGGAAGAATCTGAGGATCTGATGGCTTTTTTTAAAATAAAATTTATTTATTTATTTATGGCTGTGTTGGGTCTTCATTGCTGCACGCGGGCTTTCTCTAGTTGCGGTGAGCAGGAGCTACTCTTCATTGTGGTACGCGGTACTCTTCATTGTGGTGGCTTCTCTTGTTGTGGAGCACGGGCTCCAGGCTCACGAGCTTCAGTAGTTGTGGCACGCGGGCTTAGTAGTTGTGGCTCGCAGGCTCTAGAGTGCAGGCTCAGTCAGTAGTTGTGGCGCACGGGCCCAGCCGCTTCGCGGCACGTAGGATCTTCCCAGACCAAGGCTCGAACCCATGTCCCCTGCATTGGCAGGAAGATTCTTAACCACTGCACCACCAGGGAAGTCCAGATCTGGCTGCTTTTTAAAAACACTTTCCCAGTCCTCTTTACTTACTCAATTCCCTTCACCCTCACTTGCTGAGGTAACTGGTGTCACCAATTCCTGAGCCTTTTGGGGATTCTGGGGTATAGATTAGGTGGTAATGACTTTCACCACCGCCCGTTCCGTGTTCTTTACTGTTCTTCCACCTGCTTTCCAGCTTCCAACATTTTGTTGCTTTTATCTCCTCTCCCATCCTCCCTGTCCTCGTGGGTATATATCTTAAGAAACAAAATCAAAAGGAAAGAAGAATTTAGAAAGCCTTTCACTTTGTTTTAGTGGCTTCAGGAAAGAGCAAAAGTGGATGCAGGTGTTCAGGCTGCCATCTTTTCCTGGAAGTCCCTTAATCCATTATTACAGGCTTTTATTATTACCACTTCCACATAATCATAGACCATGTATGCTTTGCTCAGGAACTAACATGACCATTCCAAAAGGGCAGAAATTGTGTGTCTGGTTTACAATGGTATTTCATCCTCCTGCACAAGGGCTGGTATATAAGAAAGTATCAAGAAATACTTACTAACTTTATGAACCAGCAAATGAACAAATGAACTACCTTCAGAACCTTTATTACATTCAAATTTTTCCTCAGCGATATCAAGATTTCATCCTTGGGAACTGAATAGTATGTGGAAATAGCCAAAAGCTATTTAATGCCAAGATGTGTGACCCAGAAGAGTAAGCAAACTGAGCAGGTAATAATAACACCTCTTTTTTTGTTTTTGGTCCAAAACAAGGTGTGGCACCAAATTATGAGATTGATTTCCTTGTTTGGTGTGCGATGAAATCTGAGGTCAATTCACAAAGAGAAATAAAGTCCCGAAGTGTTTTGAGCAAACTTGGATTTGTTGGCCAAGGTGTGTAAAGCTCCATGTTTTGAATATATAGGATTTTGCAGGTAGTCTGGAAGAAAATGGTACATGATTTGGGGCAAGCCATGTAGGTTGCAGAAGGTTTTGCCTTCCACGTCAGGAAAAGTACAGTTAAACTGGATAAGCTCCCACTACCTCTTAGCCGTGGAGTTCGATGATGGGTCTAAGTCTCTTGGGGGCTGAGGTGTGACTGGAGGGGCAAGAGAGTGCAGAAGGCTGATTTCCAGGGACACCCATCCTAGTAGGCAGGAGGGGAGGGGCGCTGGGAGAAGCTGTTTCTCTGCGGCCAGAGTGCGGTCAGCATCTGGGCACATCTACCCAGCTCGAAGTGACAACGCCACAGCCTCAGATGTTGATAACACACTCACTCCACGCCAACCCCTGTGCTTTATTTACACAGGTCACCTCATTAGGTGCTTGCCATAGCTCTGTGGAGTCAGTACCGTTATTATCCCCATTTTCCAGATAAGAAAACTGAGTCACAGGGAGAGGAATGTAGCGTGGACATTCCAAGTGGTTCAGCCCTGGAATGACAAAAGGACGATAGCAAAGGAGGACAGAGGCATGAAGGGGATACATTCCCAATGGCCAAATTTTACTATAACAGCTGGGGATTGATGGGGGTACGTGTGAAAATCAGTCAGCGAGGGGTTTTCTGGTGATCACTCCATGTAATATTTGCTGACTGACCAATGTTGCCCATTTAATGATCAAAAAGTAGCTAAATTGGTGATCAGCAAAGGGAAAGAAGGTTCTCCTACAGACAGTTAAGAGACAGCTAGGATCAACTCGAACACTCTGGTGACTGAACAATCAAGGTAAGTGATTTTTCTGACTCTGGGATGAGTATTTTTTCAACTTCATTTGCTAATTTTTTTCTAGAACCCTAATGAGTAAGGAAAGACTACCTGGGTGCCTCTTTCTGCAGCGACTGAGGTTTCTGGCCTCACTCTGAACCGTGTGGGATCGCGAACCACACCCCCCCGCTCCCCCACACCCCCCCGCTCCCCCCACCCCGCCCCCGGCAATGGACTCTGATTTGAAGCCCTGAAAGCATTGGACTGAAGTTCACTTTGCTTTCTTGTTATTTCCTTCTTAGAGTACGAAAAGGAAATTCTGGTTTTCAGTTTATTCTTTTATTCAAATCATAGTGGTTAAGAGTACAGGTTTGGGGGCCAGACAGTTGAAATCCCAGCTCTGTTTACTTGTGGTATGACCTTGGGCAAGTTACTTAAACTCTCCCAACTGTAGTTTTACAATTAGATACTAAGGGATTAATGAGATAATGAAAGGCACACAGGAGGAATGCAGTCAAAGGCAGTATTTACCATTATTATCATCATCATCCACGAAGAGTCTACATGTGGTTCTCTGCACCTGCAGGCTTGTGTTAGTCCTTAGGCTGGGGTGGAGGGATACAGACCACGGAAAAATACAGTCCTTCCTATGTAAGCGTGCTTGAAGAGAGAACACACATACACACACACCCTCAGAAAGCTAAATGCATGGAATAGCAAACTGAGGCTGGCATGAGGGATATAGACAGCTCATGCTGTAGGAGTTTGGGGGAGACCACTGAGCAGAAGCGGTTCAGGGAGTCTTGTTTTAAGAGCTGTACCTTCATGGCTGATGGGGCATAAACCAGGAGGAAGAAACAAGTAATATGTGTGTCTGGGGCTATCAGGAGACCTGTCAGGCTGGAGTGGGACGTATATGTAGGGAGGCAGTGGGAAATAAGGCTGCAAAGTCAGCTGAAGCCACACACAATAATTATATTATTAACGATGGGAATAGTGATCAGTGTTAATTTAGCTTCTACCGTGTGCAGGCCACGTGCTTACGCTACATCCTTTCCGTATATTATCTCACTACAATCCTCACTACAACCCTGTGGTGTAGGGATTATTATTACAAGTTTTCAAGGAAACTGAGGCTCAGAGAGGTTGGGTAACTTGCCCAAGGACTCAGAGCTAGAAACTGGCAGACCCACAATCTGGATGCACAAATACACATGCAGACACTGACCAGACAGACACAGAGGCTTAGGCTTAGGCAACAGACAGCTGTGTCCCTCCTCATTCCCTCCCCTCTCGCTGAGTTAGGGGTTAGTCCTTCCCTTTGAGGGGTCCAGTGTGAAAAAGCGACCGTTCTGCTCCCCCACCCCACTTCTGCCTCCCATATGCCTTTGGCTTTAGTCCCCAGGACAGGCAGCCCAGAGCGCAGGGCTGGGACTAAGATGAGGGGAACGAGGTGAGAGGGTACAGTATTTATGGAGGCGCTCACTGACAGGGCCAACCCTGCACTTGAGCGTGAGCACCTCCTTAAACTGTGTACCCTAACTGCTGCTTCACTTGCCTCACCCTAGTTCTGATCCTGCATGGGGGTGGGGAGCTTTGCAGCTTTGCTCTGTGGGCCAAGAAGCCCCTCGTTACTCCCAGGTCAGCCAGAAATTCCAAGGGCCCAGGCCACAGCCCTCCTTTTTGTTCCCAGATGAACAGGAGAATAATCTCAGATTGGTCTCAGATCATCTTTCCACCGTTCACACTCGCCGGTTGTTAGCATCGCCCGTAGCCCACTTGTCCCTGCATCCTCTGAACAGTCCCCTTCCCAGGCCTGGCCCATACACTCCTGCCCCTAGACAGTGCGTCTGGCTGTGCAGCCTTCAGCATGGGGCCCTTCCCCCAGGGGCAGGCTGTAGGGCAGCTGGTTGGTTGCAGGGGCCTGTGCTGAGGGCCACCGGGGTATGCCCCAGGGGCAGGGAAGTCAAGCACTGCTCTCCCGCGCCCTCTAGAGGCTTGGGGTGGCACTGGGTGAGACACCCAGGAGGGGTCCTGATTGAGGAGGGGGCCCTGGGCTTCCAAGAATGTCCAGAAGGTGTCCATAGTCAGACAACAGCTTCATCTGAACCCTGCTGCTGGAAGTGCCCGGTGAGGCTGTGCTGTAGTTTCAGGTAGAAGGGGGTTCCAGGCCCTTCACCTCTGCCTGGGTTACAGCCAGTCAGCGATGAGGCTCCCTAGCCTGCACCCAGCCAGCGCAGCAGGACAGCTCCTCTCCGCTCCTCACCTTCCCCTTGGGCGGCTTCAAGGAGGTTGGAGGCTGCGCCTGTCAGCCCTGGGGTGGGGACAACTGCGGCCCTGTCCTCTGACAGCCAGGAATCTCTGGAAGAGCTTTAGGCCAGGAGAGGAGGAGAGGTGAGGGATATGTCCCAAGGTGGCTTTGTGAGGACAGACCCGGGAAGGTAGTGAGAGAAACCTTCAACTCCTGCTTAGGTAGGACAGACAGAGAAGAAGGAGGATGGTGATGCGGAGAGAGCCTGGGAGGATGCGGCAGAGCGGACAGAGGCGTGGAATCACTTAATAACTCTTTCCAGGCTGGAAGATTGGGAGCTGGGGACCTGGGCTTCTAGAGGGAACTGGGTGGCCGACCAGCTTCCTTGTAACACACACGCATAGCAGCACATCTGCTCGCCTGGCCCCCATCCAGGTACCCGGGCCTCACCTCAGATTGCTCATTATTTGGCTGAGGTATTTGCAGGGCTTGGCCCATTCTCTTGCTCAAACTCCTCCTTACCTGGTCCTCACTGCAGCAAAAAGGAAGGTGGATAGAGGGAAAGAGGGACTTCTTGGGTGGTTTTTCAGCCTCAGTTCACTCAGAAGACCAGAGATTCCTGGGTTTGGGACAGAGGAGGAGGAGGGACTATGGAATGAGTCTCAGAATTTTCCCACCTGCCCAAGGGCTAGGCCAGGAGTAGAGCAAGGGCAGACCCTCTCCTAGAGCCTTACCAGCTGGCCCCAGGTGAGAGGTGGGGGTGATACCCAGAGGAAAAGCAGAACTGGCCTGAGTGTCCTGCAGTCTTGGGGGAGGGAAGGCCCCTTATCCTCAGTCTGCCCTGTGGGCACTGCCAGTCTTACCCTCCCCAGTGCCTGGGCCCAGGCTGGGTAGGTGTCACTCTACCTCTCAGACAGTGGCTCTGGGCTCCCGTGCCCAAGCTGAAGTCACAGCAGAGGCGCAGACCCTGCCCCAGTGAGGTTCTGTTGAGCCTAGAGTGGGGCTGGGGTGCCCAGGGCAGGGAGCCCTGGGCTGAGGCTCCGTCTCACCCCCTCCAACCCGGGAAGGGTCTTTCTCTCCATTTCCCGCAAACACTTGCTCCGCCACTCGACAGCCTTCTCATTCCATTCCCCTGCTGCCCCGCTCTCGGGCCCACCACACCCCTGACAAATTCCTTCCTCCACTTCAGCTCCCAGACTGGAGGCACAGGCACCCCACCCACCTCCTCCCCTAAAAGGGGGTGGGGGGGAGCTAACACCTTGTCTTTCCCTCTCCTTTCTCTCCCCTTCTCTCCCACTCCCTGACATTTCGTCCAGGCCACGAATGGGCCTAGAAGTCTCTAGATAAACATCCCGCTGCCATCACCCCATAAGTCCCTGCAGAGAAGATGAGTGTGCTAGGCTTCTGCGTATCTAACTCAAATCCTTCTGGCTGCAGTACCACCTGCTCTGGTTGATGGCAACAGGCAAACCCAGCTGCTGGTCAGACAGCGGACTGAAGAGAGTAAGCCCTTCTCTTCCTCCCGTCCGCCTATGCTCCTGTGATCTGCACGGCATCTCTAAGAGGTGGCGCTGGCATGGTGACCCCGGCCCTCCCTCCCCCTCTTTCAGTCTGCCAGGCCGCACGCCAGTGTGTACACAGCTCTCATCCTTACTGCTTCCTCTCCATTCCCCACAGCCATGGCGTGGGATCCCTAACGGGCTTTAGAGATCAGTCTTTGCCTTCACTCTACAGAGAACACACTGAGGTCACGGGTGGGCAGGGCCTTGCTCCAGGTCACCCAGCCAGGCAGCAACCGTTCCTGGTTTTCAACTCAGGTGTCCTGACCTCCAGTCGCAGCCCCACACCTGGTCTCTGAGGAACTGCTCTGGAAAAGCAGCGGTATTTATTGGCAGGGCCTCAGAGACACTGTCTGTGTGAGGGGCTTTCAAGGTAATTCCTGTGGTGGTATTGAGAGGGGCTGCTCAGGGGACGCCAAGTCTCTCCCCACAGCCCCTGTAGGAAGGGCGCCGTGACCCAGGTTGGCTTGCCTGGAACAGCTGAATTTCCGGGAATACTCCTCTCTTCTCTGTGGGGCTCTGTCATGGGCGGTGGGGTGTGTGTGTGTGTGTGTGTGTGCACGCACGCGCGTGCCTGCACGCGGTTTATTAGTCCCTGCAGCCTTCAGCCTGGAGATCCGAGGAGATGGAGAGGAGGAGGTTGGCAGATGAGTGGTGGGGAGAGGGTCACGTGGTGGGGGAGGGGTGGGGCGGCTCCCCCAGGGCAATGGCCAGGGGCTGGTGAAGGGCAGACTCACCGTGCCTACAGCTGTCCTCTTTAAAGACTCAGGTCACACCGGGGGCTTGGCGGAGCGGGTCTGGCCCCTACAGTTGCCACCCCACCAACCCTGGTGCCTGATGGGCAGGGGCACATCCTATCTCCTCAGAAATGTCCCTTCTGCAGTTCTCCCATAGTCCCTGGAGGGCCAGTGGGAATTGGGGAGATGTGAAGACCATCCTTTCCCCTAGCTTGTCCCCCACTGCCCAGCCTGCCCCCCAACAGTGAATGGGAAGTGGGGGACGGTCACCTCCCAGGGGGCTCTGAGAAGCTGAGGCTTCTGACAGACCAGAGGAGCACTCAGCTAACAGAACTGGCCAGGAGGTCCCCTGGGACAATGGGAGCGGAAAGGGTGGAGAGAGAAGGAGATGAGGAGAGATGAGCTATGCAAGCAAAGAGAGACAAGGAGGGAAAGGAAAATGCTCTGATTACTCATAACTGTCCATAATCTGGGCACTTGGGAATTCTGGCTGGCGTACCTGCCCTTTTTCGATAGTGGCTGGAACCCATGAATGGTGAGGTCCCTGCTATGTTGCGTGTGGGCTACACTTGTGGATGGAGCATGGGGGGAACCGCGCCCTGATCTTCCCAGGAGCGGAGGAGATATGGAGGCATGCAGATCAGGGCCCCAGACAGTCCTCATTCTAGGCTGGGAACTGCACATTCCAGCCTAGAGTTGAGAGGAGACTGGGGCAGGGCAGGCGCTCAGCTGGTACAGCCCGGCACAGTCACCTGACTGGTAAATAGCTGCTGTTCCAGCCCCTGGGTCCCCCATATGCCTCTCTGGCCACCCTAGTCCCTTCCTAAGTCCCCTGCCCCTCCCCACAATCCAGAAATGAGGGGTTTATGTCTGGCTCAGCATATGCCCCCAGCTCCATGTAAACTGTGCCTGGGCCATAATGGGTGTTAAATATTTTGGCCATCACCCTCAACTGAGGGGGCTTGTGTCCCAAAGCTGGAGCAGACCCGGGCCAGGTCCTAGGACCTGGGGAAACTGGCGGCAGGCCCAGCAGCCTGGAGCTGCCCTACTTTACTTTTCCTGATGCTTCCAGCTGTGTTCTGGAAGGAGATGGGTCTGAATGAGTGTGCTGGCATATGGGGAAATGTGGAAAGAGCCATCTCTCCAGGGGACCCCAGTGGGGCATGGTTCACGCAGGCTGTGCTCTCTGGAGGGCACTACATGGAATGAGGAAGTGCCGAGTCCCTCTACGTGGGAAGGGGGAGCAAACGATGGAGTCCTGGGCCCGGAAGCTGACCTGCTGCAGATGCACAAGGCACCTAGTGCCAGCACCCTTCCCTGGCACTGCCTGGCTCCCCAGAGGGCTGAAGCCCTATGTATCCCAAAGGTGCCTGGCTCAAGGCTGGGTCCTGATTAAGTGCTTAAGTGGCCCTTGGAGAGGCAGCCATGAGGCTGAGCTATGAGTCAAGAGATCTGGCTGGCTTCAGACAGCCCTGGCCTCCTGCTCATCTGGCCAGTGAAGGGATTTTCATACTTCTTCAGCAGAGAAGCCTTTTCTTCAAACGAAATCCCAAACGAAATTCCAATCAACGAGGCAGATAAAACTGGGTGTGCTGTATCTGCCCACTCCCACACCCTCCCGCAGCTGCCCCACCTCTAAGGACGCCCAGGGCTTCCAGGAATCAGTCCGATGTTCTCCTGACATGGATACCCCTTGACTAATTGTGCGTTTCACTGATTATCTCGAGGATGCTAGGGCAGGCTGCTCCTGGAAGCTGAGGGGAAGTCTCCCCCACTCCCCACGGCCCGCCCTGCACTTCTGGGTCTGCAAAGGCAGGCAGGATGGTGGGGCGGCTCCTCTCAGGGGGCCAATCATTAACCGGCTTTATCTTTGTGAACCGTCCTGGGGGGCCTGGGTCATGGGCCAGACTTCCGGCCCAGGCCCAGGGGGTCACTGGGGGAGGAGAGAAGGGACCCTTCTTGCTAAGAGGTGGGGGCCACCTTGAGTCCTTGCTTTCGTTTTTTTTTTTTTCTCCCTAGGATTTCCCTGAAGGAACCTACATTGTGGCCAACTCAGTGACAACCTGGTGACACAGTTGCTCCAAAGAAAGGCTAGAGCAGGAACTAAGCCAACATATCCCCCACCCCTAGTCATCTTTGGCATGCACTGTGTGATTTCTTTCTTTCCTTTCTTTCTTTCTTTTCTTCCCCCTCTCTCCCCACAGAGGGATGGGATAAACCCGTTTTCCCTATTCCTTTCTGCTTGACTTTAGCCAAATGATAGTAGGTTTGCATTCTCTGAGAGTTTGCTCACACATGGGGGTAGGGACGGGAGAAGGGGAAGGGAAGTAACATTATGTGACGCTTAACTCTAGGCCAGGAGCTTTGCTTCTATCCACTGTCTCCATATATCTCCCTACAACCCTGGGAGGTAAGCGCAGTAACTCTCATTTTACAGATGAGGAAACTGCGGCTCAGGCAGATGAAGTGACTTGTCCAAAGTTTCATGGCTTGGATGTGGTGAATGAAGATTGAGCCCAGCCTGTCTGGCTTTTTCCACTGCATGCTACGGGGGAGGAGGGTGGGGCAGGGGAGCTGGTGGGGGCGTTTCACAGTGAGGGTTCACCAAGCCTTTTCCAAAAGGACAGAGGTCCTGGCCTGCCAGGTGAGAGAGGAAGCAGTTCCCTACCTGCTAGGATTTGAGGGGGTCCTTGGAATCACATCTCCCCTCCACCACTTGGTGCTGCGCTCCAGATTTCACCATTCGTGCTGGATTTCTTTGAGTTAAGCATTGCCCTCCCTGGGAGCCTTTAAAAACACACAGACCCCTGGAAGATATGACATTTTGTATCAGTGATCTCAGTTGGAGTGTCTGATGGAGCTGTTGCAGAGCCCTAAAGCTTAGGGAGTGCAACCTCACTCTTTCACCTAGGAGAAGCCTGAGGTCCAGAAGTGGGGACTGACTTGGTCAAGGTCACACAGCATGCAGCACATTTGAGTTTTTTGCCCAGGGCTGTTTCCAGTCTCCACATGTGTGCGGCAGGCAGACAGGAGAGCTCTGGGCACCAGGTGGGGATAGGAAGGGGGCAGAGCTGGAGGAAAGGTCTTTGTGCTTAGAGCTCTGCCCCAGTTGAGTGGCCCTGAGCTTGTCACAGGCTGGTGTCCTCTGCCCTCTTCCTCTCGCCCCTGGGGCCATCAACAGCAGTGCTCAGCGTGCGAGCTGGACCTACCTCTAGTGTCTGCTTGTTTGTTTAAATACTCTGGCAGAGGCGTGCTGTCCCAGAAGGCGGGGAAACCAGTGTGGGGCTCACCCCCTGAGGGAGCAGCATTGTCCCTTTGCACTTCGGCTGGGAATGTTTCTGAAGAAGCCCTAATTCCCTACTCTGCCTAGCCTCAAAGTCTCTGTCACCCAGAGGAGCAGTGGGAGAGCTGGGTGAGCCAGCAGCGTTTCCCAGACCTCACTTCCCTGCCTGTTCCCAATCCCCACTCCGCTTAGGCTCCTGCTCTTCCTGCAAGACTTTAGTGTCACCTCCTCCAGGAAGCCTTCTCCCACTCCCAGCAATCATGTGCCCCTTCAGAGAGTTTCTATTTTCAGTGTACTCTTTGGTTCTCCCGCACACAGGAAGCCCCTTCTACATTGTTGTAGCCCCAGGGCCCAGCCCAAAACAGGGCTCATAGGCTGAGTTTAATATTTGCTTGTGGAGGGAGCTCTCTGGCAGTCCACTGGTTAGGACTCGGCGCTCTCACTGCCAGGGCCCTGAGTTCGACCACTAGTTGGGGAATTGAGATCCCGCAAGCTGCAAGGTGTGGCCAAAATTTTTTTTTTTTTGCTTGTGGAATAAATGTCCGGAGCTACCGCCCACAGAAAGCCCTTCCTGATGCCCATTCCAGCCGGTCTGACTGCTCCGCCTCAGTACCTTCCTGACACTTTGTCCTCTCTCAGGGTCTCCTTCCCATCCTACCTTCTTGGGTAGCTGTGGGCAGCTGTCTGTGTGCAACAACTCCCTAAGGCGGGTATTTTCACTCTTGTTTTACAGATGAGGGGAACTGTGGGTTAGAGAGGTTGATTAACTTGCCTAAGGTCACACAGTTAAGGAGTGGCAGTACCACTTGGGTCCATTTGGATCCAGAGTCCTTGTGCTTTCCACTGCTCTACTTAGGTGCCCCTGTATCTTCTATAATATTAGCACAGTGCCTGGTGCCTGTCAGGCTTTGGGAAGGATCCACAAATTGGAACAAAGCTCGGCTCCCAGGCATGGCCCAGGTGGGGAGGGAGAATGCAGCTTTAGGTCCTTAGCTGCCACCTCTGCCACCACCTTCTTCCCAGCAGAGGGATTCCCTCCAAGACTGGGTGAGGGTGTGAACAGACGCAGCAGTGGGCAGGATGGGGGTCAGACTTTGAGGGATGGCAAATTTGGGGTGTCAGGAAGTGGACATGCCTGGGGCTGTTGGGGAGAAGCGATCCAGAGAGACAGCCTGGTGTTCGGGGATGAAACTGAGGCCCGTGAAGGAGGGGCAGAGACGTGGCTGATGGGTCTGGGGCTGCTGTGGGTAGGGGTGCTCCCTCAGACAGTGACCCTACCCTGCCCCTTCTGCTTCCTCTCCCTCTTCCCTCCCCTTTTCCTGACTGGCTCCTCTTCCTGGGCTTCCTCTGCCCTAATCTTGTTCCCCAGTTGGCATCATTACTCCAAGTCAGACCTCCAAAACCAGATGGGAACATGATACTGGCACTGGAGAAAGAGGGCCTTCTTCCTTGCTTTCGCTTCATCTTCCCATTGCTTTATTGTAAAGACCTAGTGAGAGAGAGAGAGAGAGACAGAGAGACAGAGAGAGAGAGACAGAGAGAGAGAGAGACAGAGAGAGAGAGACAGAGAGAGAGAGAGAATTGAGGGAAACCAAACCAATTCTCTCTCCTTCCATTCAACAGATTCTATTCCTACCCTTGCTGTGGATCAGCTCTGTGTCCTGCTAGGCACCTGGGGGTTGGGGGATGGCGTGAGTGAGACACCTTTCTTCCATCACAGAGAAACCACTTGGAGAAATGTTTAGACAACAGTGAGACTCAGCGCCTCTCTCCCCCATCTCCCTTCTAGCTTCAGAGAGGCTCTGCCTCTTTACCCAAGCAGGGAACAGCCTCCACCCACACAGGGAGAGCGACCCTGAACATCAGAGGTGTCAGGACATCAGGACAAAGTACAGCTATTGTGCCTTGGGCCTGATCACTACTCCCTTTGTCTGGGGCCACTGCTGGCTTCTGGACACCTTTCATGCTCTTCTCCACCCACCTCTGCCCTTCTCTCCCCTTCACCCTCACCTGGAACACCTTCCCCTTCCTCTTTGGCTCCTTCTGAACTACTACAGAGCCGCAGGCCGAGGCTGCCCTGGCTGTGAGGTGGGGCCCTCTGAGTGGGGCTGAGGTTGCCGCTGAGGGGGCCCAGCGTGACCTCTGTCTGGGCTGCTCGCTGCTCCACACGCCCCCACCCCTCCTTGCCATGTTGCTGGGTGACCTTGGGTCCCTCTGTACCCTTGGAATTCTCTGGGGGAAAGTCTGCCCTGATAGTCCCTGTCCTGAAGCAGCCTGCAGAGGGAGGATAAGTGGAATCAAGTTTGTTGGAGGGGATTAAGTCCATGGAAGGAGAAGATGCTATAGAGATGTGATGTGGTCTTATGGCTGTTGACTTGTGTTCTTGTTCTGTGTGTTTCTGGCCCCCATTTTTGAAGACCCAGGAGCGTGGGGCTCTCAGTTTGATGATCACCCATGGGGTTGGATCCATGACAGCGTATTAATGTGAAAGCTGGTGACATCATATTGGGGGATGGGACCCAGAGTCAACCCCCCACCCCCAAGTCACCACCAGGTTGTGGCTGTGAAATGAAGGGTGGAGATGGGAGACCCCTCCTCACCCTAGTGAAGGGTGCTCAGGACCCTTCAGGCAAGGCTGCAGTTCTGCTCCCTCATCCCCCTGGTTTCCTGAGCAGAGCTCACAGAGGTTGCTGTAACACACTTTGCTGAATGGGGAATGGTTGGCTCAGGTAGGGGAGAGACTTGTGGCTATTAAGTGACAACTGATGGCCATCCCTCCTTGGAACGCCTCCGTCTTCCTCCCAACTTCAGGGTCCTTTATTAAGACCTCTTCAGGCCTCTCCGGGGGCCAAGGAAGGCTGGGATGAGAAGGGATGCAGAGGAGGGGGCCAGAGTGACCCCCGGTGGTGAAGCGGGGAGCCTCTGTCCTGGGCTCTGCCGGCCCCAGGGTAGGGATAAGGCAGGGGATCCCTGCCAAGGTGCCCACATCTTGTGTTCTGGGGGTGCTAGACGAGGACCAGGTTGGGCAAGGAGGAAGTCTAGTGGCTTCGCTTCCATGTCCCACGTGGCATCTTGGAGGGTGGAGCCTTGGTGAGGAGGCCTGCCTGGGAGGTGGAGACTAACTGTAAAAAGACCTTGTCCCTGCTGCTGGGGAGCCTGCCAGGTGGTGGAGACGGGACTGGAGGCATGAACGATGGAGAGGGTGCGATAGGGTGGCGGCTGAGCCAGCCCCTCTGCTCGCTAGGGCCTCAGGACACCACTCCTGTGGAACCGGGGTACTAAAGGGATAACCTGTCACCCCCACCAAACCACAGCGCCATGAGCTGAGGAGTTGCTGTGTTCTGTTCTCAGCCTAGCTCCCGTTCTCAGCCCAGGCCTTCACAGAGGCTACATCAGCCCCAGGCCAGGCCCTGGCCAGATCTGGATGAATAATAAGACCGGTTAGTCCCTCTCTTCCCACAGGTATCACCCCCACTCCTTGTTCCCTGGGGGAGCCTGGGAGCTGCTGGGTCAAAGCCCAACCAGGAATTTTTCCAGGCTGGTTCCTGTATGCAAGGGTGAGTTGGGGGGCCTTGGGGAGCACTTAGGGAAGACATGAGGAGTTGGGGGAGAGGGAGGCTTTGAAGGAACGGGGGTGACTGAGGTAAAGGGAGAAGAGACTGCCAGCTGCAAGAAGTGGGCAAGGGATCCCGGAGGTCTGGGGGCTGCTGAGGAGGACTCCCCAATTCTGTTCGGAAGATGAGCTGTGAGCCTGGACTCTGGGGCTGATGGAGGCCTTGGCCTCCGGCCTGGTGGGAGCTCTGGGCAGCTGGTCTACAGACGTTCCTTAGTGCTGGTGAGTAGGTTTGAATCATCACTGAGGCCCTGGCCTCCATCCGCCCCCACCAGCCCCCTGGCCTCAGTTCCCTGGCAGCATCTCGGGGGGGGGGCGGGAAGCAGGAACAAGGGCCTCTGTCTGCCCAGCTGCCTCTCCCTTTGGGCTCTGCCAGACTCCACAGTGCATACGTGGGCTCCAACAGGTCCTCTTCCCTCTGGGCCACTGACTAACCCCAGAACCACACGGCTTCCTGTTCTCAGCCCCACGAACACGGTGCCAAATACTTCTCCCCAGGGGAGACTCCCTGAACACTTCCCAAAGGACCCCAGTCACCCCAGCCTGTGGGCTGCAGCAGGCCAGATGAGGGCTCCAGAAGGGCACAGTGTCCAGATGGATACATCATGCCCTCTGTGCCTAGCACTGGGCTCTGTGCACATGGGGCCATTTGAGTCCCAAACATGCCACTGTTTGAGAGGTCACAAATGGGGATACCAGGGGTAATCTCCCTCAACCCTCTTCCTGAGGCCTCTTGAACCGGAGCTGGGGTGTGCAGACGGTAGTCACTAGGGGGCGCTCAGCCACCACAGGGAAGCTGGGTGAACTTGGGAGAGGGAGAGCAGCATCTGCGTGAGAGTGAGGACGCGTGTGACTGTGTTGGGGGGGTAGCTGAGAGTGTTGGAGCGGGGGAGAAGGCCAGGGGTCACCCCAGGATTCCAGTAGATCTGTGTGTCCCTCTTTCCACCAGTCCCCTTCCGATTCCCCCAAACCCCTGCCCACTCCAATATTCCCAGCATAGAGGGAATAGCTCTCGAGTCCCGTCCGCACATAACCTCACTTTCCTGTACCCTCCCCCCAAATACCGCGCGGGCGTGTGTGTCTCCGGGCAAAGGGGGTCGCATAGGTAATTTTCAGGCTGTGAACCTCGGTGGGGGGTCGAGGTTTCGCTTCGCTGGTGTGGGTGGGGGTCCAGGCTTCGCTTGGGGTCCCCAGGCGAAGGCAGCGCCAGGGGCCGAAGACGCGCGGAGGGGACGGACTCAAGGAGCCGAGGCAGGGCCTGTTCCCGCCCCTGGGCGTGTCGGGGCGGGGCCAGGCCTTCTTTTTAGTCTGCTCATAGCGGTGAGGAGCGCAGAGGCTTGGGGCAGCCGGGCTGCAAGGAGGCCGCGGCGCGGGGGGCGAGTGGAGCCGGCGGCAGCGGCGCTCGGTCGGGAGACGCATCGGCGAGGCGGACGAACCAGCGGGGTCACCAGCCAGGAGTCTCCGCACTGGAATTTGATATTCATTTATCCAGGGTTTACCCTCCTCCTTTTATTCTGAAACATTTTTTTTGGAAAAAACCGTATTCTTTCCCCCTTTTAATTTATTTTTGCTTCCCATTCCCCGCTAAATCGGGCCGACCGTTTGGGGAGATTACTCCTTTACTCCCCCAAATCACTTCGGATTTTGGAAACCAGCAGAGAAGCAAGAGGTATAGCAAGAGCTCCAAAGAGAAGTGGAGGAAGATAGAGAGACCGGGTCAGAGAGCGCGCGCTGCCGAGCGAGAAACGAGAGGGACAGGGGCAAAGTGAGTGACCTGATTTTGGGGGTGACCGCCAGAGCGCGGCGCGAGCCCTCCCCCTCAGGATCCCACGTCGGACCAGCCGCGCTGACGGACAGACAGACACCGCCCCCTGCCCCAGCGCCCACCTCCTCCCCGGCCGGCGGCCGACGGTGGACGCGGCGGCTAGCCGCGGGCAGGAGCCGGAGCCCGCGCCCGGAGGCGGGGTGGAGGGGGTCGGGGCTCGCGGCGTTGCACTGAAACTTTTCGTCCAACTTCTGGGCTGTTCTCGCTCCGGAGGAGCCGTGGTCCGCGCCGGGGCAGCCGAGCCGAGCGGAACCGGGAGAAGTGCTAGCTCGGGCCGGGAGGAGCCGCAGTCCGAGGAGGGGGAGGAGGAAGAAGAGAAGGAAGAGGAGAGGGGGCCGCGGTGGCGACTCGGCTCTCGGAAGCCGGGCTCATGGACGGGTGACGCGGCTGTGTGCACAGACAGTGCTCCAGCCGCGCGCGCGCCTCAGGCCCTGGCCCGGGCCTCGGCTCCGGGAGGAAGAGGCGCCCGCCTGGGCGCCGAGGAGAGCGGGCCGCCCCGCAGCCCGAGCCGGAGAGGGAGCGCGAGCCGCGCCGGCCCCGGCCGGGCCTCCGAAACCATGAACTTTCTGCTCTCTTGGGTGCATTGGAGCCTTGCCTTGCTGCTCTACCTCCACCATGCCAAGGTAAGCCGCCGTGCCCGCCTGGCGCCGCGGGCCGCTGCGAGCGCCTCTCCCGGCTGGGGACGTGCATGCGAGTGCGCGCGTGGGGGCTCAGTGCCCCACGCGGGTCCTTGGGCACCAGGCGCGCGGCTTCGCCTCTATCTTCATACGTGTAGGGGGAGGGGGCGCGCGCTAGGTGGGAGGACACCGGGACAGAATCTCACCGCCCACGCGGGCCCTGCCCACCCACCAGAGTTACCGCACGTAGGATCTGGGCCGACCAGCGGAGGGCGGGAGCCGGAGGAGGCAGCTGAGGGGGCTGGGCTTGCGCTGCCGCTGGCGGCTGAAGTTTGCTCCCGGCCGCTGGTCCCCGACGAACTGGAAGTCCGGGCAGCGGGGGCGGGAGCCGGAGCCCAGCGGGCGGGGGTGGGGGTGCTCGGACCTTGGACCGGGGGAGGGCAGAGAGCGTGGAGACGGCAGGGTGCAGGCGAGAGAGGGGCTTGCTGTCACTGCCGCTCGATCTCTGCGGCCCTCGCCTCGAGTTGGGGAAAAGTTTTGGGGTGGATTGCTGCTGGGACCCCCCCTCTCCGCCGGGCCACCTGCGCCGCAACACCCCCGCCCGTCCCAGCTCGCGTCCCGCTCGGTGCCCGCCCTCCCCCGCCCGGCCGGGCGCGCGCGGCGCGGAGCCGATTACATCAGCCCGGGCCTGGCCGGCCGCGTGTTCCCGGAGCCGCGGCGGCCCGAGCGGGGAACCCGGGGTGGCGAGCGGCGCCCCTCCCCCCGCCTGCCCTCCGCGGGAAGGTGACCTCTCGAGGTAGTCCCTTGCAGAGGACCCGGAGAACCACCCCTATTCCTTCCCGCTGTCCCCAGCCCTTAACTCCCTCCTAGGAGGAATTTCCTAACGTCCCTTCCCCATTTCCTCTCTGCTCGAAGAGAAGCCCCTGCCACCTCTTTATTTTTTATTCCCCTCTGCTGAGAAGACCCATCTAACCTCTCTCCGGCCCCAGAGTCCGGGAAAGAATGATCGCTGTCAGGAGTCGGGCTGCCTGGGCCCAGCCGGGTGCTTTGTCGAGACTCAACCTAAAGTCCCGACTTCGTGACAGTCTGCTTCCCTCCCCTCCCCCACACTTCCGAGTGAGCTGTGCTTTAGCTTTTATGGGGGTGGCCTAAGGGAGGGTTTAAAGAGGGTCCTCAGACCACTTTACACTTTTTGGAAAAATGGTTTGAAATTTGCTGTGACATGGGCCGTGTGGGACTAGCCCTCCCCGAACCTTTGGAGGGAGCTCCTGCCAGCCGTGCAAACACACTTTGTTCTGGTGAAATGGGCGTTGGAGCAGGAGCAGGTGGTTTTTTCGGAACTCCAAACTTGCCCACCCACCTTGCCTCCCAAAACCACCTAAGGGATCCTTTTCCGCTCTTCCTTTAGCTACAGAATCCCCTTAGAGAGTGGCAGAAGGAAGAAAATGGGCTGGGGTCCCTGCTGCCACCCGGAGTTCCTCAGACCCTGGCACAAAGGCCTTGGCTCCAGGCCTCCAAGGGGGGGGGAGGGGGAGGAGAGGCCGCCTGGCCACAGTGTGACCTTCAGAGGCCCCCAGAGAAGGGCACCTGGCCCCTCCCCGCCCAGAACTGCCCCTCCCAGTGCCCCCTGGACTTGGAGGGGGTATGAAGTTTCTGATCCCTTTGCTCTTTGGGGCCCAGGAGGAGTGGAGGGCATAGGCAGAATGTTGGCAGAGGGAAGCCAGGGGGTGCCATGGAGATGGGTGAGGGGCTGAGGCAGAGACTCCAGGGGGGTCCCTGAGGGAACTGTAGGGGGAGGCTCCAGCTGGGATCCTGGAAACTTGGCCCTGGAGGCAAGGCTGGGGATCTGGGGTGTATTGGGGGGGGTGTGGGAAAGAGAGAGACAGACAGACAGGCAGAGTCTCTGCGGAGTCTGCAGTTCTGTGGGCTAGAGCGCAGCTCTGCTGCTCGGGATCTGCCCCAAAAGAGGGGCAGGTGGGGTGGGCAGTTGGTGACAACTGGAGACCCTCTGGAAGGGCTGGGAGAAGCCTCTGCCTGCGGGGTGCTGTCAGGTCCACATGGTTGAGCTAGTTGACCTTCACAGCTTCTGGGGAGGGGAGGAATGATCTGGTGGGGGTGGGGAGGGATGAGAGGCCTCAGGCCTAGGTAGTGCAGGGGGCCCCCTAGGGGTTGGGCAGTGCTAAGGCATAAAAGGCTTCCCTGGTTGCCTTTGAGGAAGGTGTCCAGCAGGTGAGAGGGACTTGGGAACCCCCTCAATCCGGGAGGGAGAAGAAACCAGGGAACAAGGTGGGAGCCCGAGGCTCGGGGCTTTGGAGATAAATTCAGGCTCTAGGGAGATGGGTGCGCAGGGAAAAATGGGGCCCTCCCCTCCCCCAGGGTTTCCTCCCATGTTTTCCCCTCTAGGCAACCTGTGGCTTTGCTAAGTATTCCTGAGGATAGAAGAGTTTGGATGGGGGAGGGTGCTCGGTGCCCTTCGGTCCTCTGTACCGCCCCCCCCACAGCAACAGCGCACCCTGGTATTTGTTATGTCAGCAGGAGAAGGTCACCATGTTGTTTTTCTCGCCCCCAGTCCTTCCTTCCTGCCCCAGTCCAAATTTGTCCTCCTGTTTGACCTTAATACTTACCCGTGGCTTTGGACCAGGGAGTCAGGGGGGCTGAGAGACTTCACTTCTTTTAGCTCAGCAAGGGGCCAGTGAGGGCTGGGAAAGGGAAATGTGGGGGAGGGGCGGGGACCTGGGCAGCACAGCATTCTGGTGTTTTCCTCCTGTGTTTTGAGCCCCCCCACCAATATCTGGTCAGTCTTTATCTTCCTTGGCTTCAGAACGGGAGCAGTCCCAGGGGTGGTGCTTTGTGCTGTGGAGAGCCCCCAGAGGTGCCCTGCACCATTGAGAAGCCCCGGGGAAGCCAGAGGCTGCGGGTTGGGAGGGACTTAAGGAGGGAGCAGGGGCGGGGTGGCTGGGTCTGTGCATCCCTGCTTCTGCCCATGCCCATTCTTCGTTCTTTGTTTTGTCTTCAGTGGTCCCAGGCTGCACCCATGGCAGAAGGAGAGCAGAAACCTCACGAAGGTAAGTCCCCCCCCACGCCCACCCCTGCACATGGATGGGGGGGGTCCCTTGATCCCCCAGGGGATGGGTGGGAAGGCCTAGTTCCTTCTCAGGTCTGTTGGGGTTTGGGTGGGGAAGGGGCACAGGAATCTGGGGATCTAGAAAGGAAAAGGTGAGCTCCGGGAGATTAACCCTTCCATTCTGGAGCACTCTGTCTGTACTACTCAGACCACGGCTAGAAATAGGACTTGTGGTCTTTTTTTTCTGCTTTTTCCAGTAAAATTTTATTTGGAGAGGGAGTTGCGAGCACAGACCAGGAAGACGAATAGTGTTCAAGGATCCCAGGTGTCAGGGGAGGTGTCCCTTGTCGCCCCTGCTCCCAGGGGAGGATGGATACACCATGTCACTTCCAACCCAGCCAGATTCCACCTGTGGGGTCTGTGTGGCAGAGGCTGTGACCCCTGCTGTCTAGATTGCTGGCTGTGTATGAGCTGGAGGTGCAGAGGGCCCAGGCTCATGGAACTCCCTCCCCCCACTTGGCATTCCTTTGGGGGTGGAGAGAGAAAGCCCTACAGCCTCCCGCTGCCCTCCTGGGGAGTAGGTTTGGGTGCTTGTGAACTTCCCTCTTGGTCCAGCAGAGGGCTGGCTGTAGCTCCCAGGAGCCCCGCCCCTCTGCCCAGCCTGAGTCTGCCTGCCTTTTGTTTGCCGCGGTTTGGAGTACAGATCCTCCCATTTCTCTAGGGATGCCCTGGCTCTCCCCACTACTGAATGTGGCCTCTGCTCCAGCCCGATGTGCCACTCCCCCAGCTCCCCACCTCTGAGAAGGGACGACCCTGGGGTCTTCCTCCAGGCGAATTTCCCTGACCCAAATCCAGTGGCCCGGATGGTGGCCAGGGGCAGTGTTTCTACTCCCCAGGCTGGTGGTGACGCCTGGCCAGTTCTGCCTCCTTCCTCACTCAGGAGCCCTTTCCTTGACCCAGGGCCTGGCTTCCCCACCTGTGCCACTGACAGGCCTCCGCTCCCAGGGTGCACCCACCCTGCCTCAGCCTCCACTGGTCTCTCTCTGAGGTCTGGGAGAGGCAAGACAAATGGTCTTTGTTTGCTGGGGTAAAGGTTGTCTTAGAGAAATAAGGAAAACCACGAAGCCTGAAGTTGGAGTGTATGTGCGCCCACGCCTGAGCAAAAGCAGGACAGCTTTCCTTGGAGGTGTTGGCTGGGGTGCGAAGGGTGCGGTGAAGTCACCCCCCTCTACCTCCTGTGGGCCCTGAGGATGCCAGGGAGCTTTTCCAAGGAATTCCCACCCTGGATCTTTTTACCATCAGCTACCAACTGCCATGACCCAGGCCAGACTGTTCTGCCGTCCTGTCCTTGTGGCCCTGAAGGCTTGGCCACCTCTAGCCCCAGCCAGGACGCAGTGTCAGGGCAAGAATTCTTGATTAGTCATCTTCTTCAATATAGACCTGGCTTACAAAAGGACTTCTTCAGATCCCTGGTCTTGTTTATACTCTTTTTGGTGATGCTTGGTCCTAACCCTTGTAGCGGTGGGGAATTCTGTGCCCATTGTCTGGGTGGGGAAGCAGAGACCTCAGGCAAGGCCAAGGACTGGCTTGGGAGCCCCCAGTGTTTTCCTTCCTGTTTTCACACGTACAGCCTCCCCACTTCCCCTCAGCTCCTCACATTCTCCCTAATCCACTATATATACCCCCCTCCCCAGCACCCAGGCTCATCTTCCTTCACCCTTCTGGAGGGAGGAGTGAGGAGAGGCTCAACTGTGGCCTCTGGGAAGAGGCAGCTGGGGGTATGCCCTTCAGATGTCTTGGTGGGGCTCTAACCTTGTGTCTCTTGGGCTGAGAAAAGGGCGCTTGTTCTTAGGGCTGGAGATGGAAGGCAGAACCCTATACTTCAACCTCTGTTTCAGTGTCTTTAGAGATCAGCCCAACCCACTTACACAGATGTGCAGAGTCTGAGGCCTAGAGAGGGAGGAACTGTCCCAAGGTCACACCAAGTCCTGGCCAGAGCCCAGGCTTCCTCGCTGGCTGGATGCTGCTGCTTCCCTTCTGTTCAGGGGAAACTCATTTCAGGGACAGGATTGCTCTGTGGTGGTGGTGGAGGGCTGATGGGGAGTGGCAGGCCAGGCCACAATTTGGAGTAGTCATTCAGAGTCCTGACTTTATTTATTCTCAGGGGCCCTACCTCTGTGGCCCAGAATTACCCCTTCATGCTCCGGTGCACCCCAGGCTCCACGGCCAGCCTGGGAAGTTGTCTTTACCCTGGTCTCCCTCCAGATCAGCTTCTAGAAATGCTCCGTGACTGCAGTGGCGGCACCGTTTTTTCCATGATGCAAGCAGTTTGCCCTCCTGGGTGGCGTTATCGGTGGCTGGCAGGGCCAGCACAGTGTTCCCGCCCATAGCCACCTGCTGTTTCCAGGCAGACCCAGCCCCTGTGCCAGTGCCCACCACCTCCTCAGCCCGAGTCTGGGGAGGGGGTCTGGCAGGTGGCAAAGTGCCCCCTGATGCTTCCCCTCTGTTTCACAGGATGTTGGCTTGGGAAGGCTTTGATGTCAGAGTTGACTTTAACTCTGTTACTTACTGGCAGTGTGGCCTTGGGGCCAGTTACTCAGCCTCTGTAAGCCTCTAGTTCCCCATTTGTAAAACAGGGGGTCCTACTAGAACCTCAGAGTACCATGGACGGGAGAATTGTTTGGGGTGGCATCTGTGGACTCCTGTACACAGTGCCCAGCACATAAGAAGTGCTCAGTAAGTGGTTGTCGGTTAACGGCAGGGCAGCCGCTGTGGGGAGTTGGAGGGAAATGGAGAGTGGGCTTGCCAAGCTGGCTGCTCCTCCTTTCACGGGAAGCTTAGAGACCCCCAACAGGTATACTCATACTCAGACTGTCCTCTGGCATCACGGTTGACCTAGGGATTGGCTTGGCTGTCCTGGCGAGGCTAGGGGATCAGATGTGCAGGCTGACTCCCTTCGAACCTGACAGTGCCATGTGATCTTTGGAATAAAAACAGGCCTTTCTCAGTGTTGGTGGTGGAAAGCTAGGAGAGGACTTCAGCCACAGCCAAGAGACTTAAGTTAGATTTTCAGAAGGACGGTAGTGGGTACCTCTTCCAGACAGGAGCGGGTGGAGAGAAGGGCCGGCCACCTCTAACGTGACCTGCTAGGCTCATGTGTCACCCCCTGCCATGCAGTGGTGAAGTTCATGGACGTCTACCAGCGCAGCTACTGCCGTCCAATTGAGACCCTGGTGGACATCTTCCAGGAGTACCCCGATGAGATAGAGTACATCTTCAAGCCATCCTGTGTGCCCCTGATGCGGTGTGGGGGCTGCTGCAATGACGAGGGTCTGGAGTGTGTGCCCACCGAAGAGTTCAACATCACCATGCAGGTGGGCACCTGTGGGGAGCGGGGGAGGGGCCGCGTGGGTGGGTGGGGCATTAGGCTTTGCCAACAGGTGGTCCCCGGCCCTCTCCTGGGCAGCTCTTGAAGGGAGGAGCCAGGCTTGCCTTGCCCACCTCTCGCCCCTGAGTCAGTCAAGGGGAGATGTGGAGGTCTTACCCTCTTTGGAGAAAAAGATGCTCGCATTTCTGAGCCCAGGTTTCCAGCAAGCCCCGACCACCTCCTCCTCCTCCCTGACCTCTGTCCCCTGAGCTCAGGAGGGGGATGACACCTGTGACAGGAGCCCCTCCCTTCCTCTCTAGGAGGGAGAGAGCCCTCCCTCCCTGGGGGCTCTGTTTGGGAAGCTGGATGAGCCTGGTCTGTGGAGAGTTTAAAAAGCCAGTCGTTTGGTACTGCCTGGTGATGGGGCACATCTCAGCCTGGATGGGGCTGGAGGGAACTCTGAGACCCCAGGGAGGGATGGGTGGCTCTTGGGTAGTTACTGGGGGTAGGGTGAGGCCTGGAGGGGTAAGAGGAGGGGAGGGATGGGGAGTGGCAAGAACCCAGGACCCAAATTCCCAGCCTGGCCAACCCTGCAGCCATGTCTGCCCTCAAGAGAAGCAGGGGCTCCTCGAGGTCAGTGGGGTGGGGGGAGTTGGGGGGGGCCTGAGGCTCTTTCTGGTAGAGCCCCTGGTCCCCCCGTACTTCCGCCACCCTTCCCTGCTCTGTAGAACCCCTGGGTGCTGAGTGGCAGGAGCCATGGGGTCTCCCGCCTGGGTATGGCTGGCTGGGTCACTAACCGCTGTGATCTGCTTCCTTTTCCTCCAGATTATGCGGATCAAACCTCACCAAGGCCAGCACATAGGAGAGATGAGCTTCCTACAGCACAACAAATGTGAATGCAGGTAAGGATGGAGTCACGGAGTCATTTGTTCAGTGAATGGCTGCTGAACGAATTCAGGGGGCCCACTCTAGGCCAGGGTTAAGTACGTTCCACTTGTTAGCCCGTTTCCACCTTCCAGCTGTGTAACTGTGGGCATTTCGATATTACTTCAATGTGCCTCGGTTTCCACATCTGTAAAATGGGCACAGTAATAGTATGTACTGCTTAGCATTGTTATAAGGATTAAATGAGTCCTTATATGTCAAGAGTTTAAAACTGTAGTGATGTATCATAAATACTATGTTAAGTTTTTATTATTATTATTATTATTCTCGTTACCATCACCATCTGAACTCCTCTCTGTTTTGTTCTTTTCTCTTTCTCTACCCACTGCAGACCAAAGAAAGATAGAGCAAGGCAAGAAAAGTAAGTGGCCGTGACTTTCCCTCTTCTCCCTCTACTTGGTGGTTGTCTTGGTTTGGGGCTCTTGGCTTCCTCTCTCAGGGGGGTCTGATGGCTTCACTGGGTCTGAGAGTTGGTTTCATGGGGACTTGTGGTGGCAGCAGTGGGATGGAGCAAACTCCAGGATTATGGCTCTAGAACAACTGACAAAACCCAGCCTGGTGCCTGGAACTTCCTTTGGAAGAGACGATGCATCTCCGGGCCATTCCCGGCCAGGACTTGCGGTCTTGGCGTGTCGGGGGCTGTCGTGGAAGCTGGCTCCCGGGCCTGCTCTAGCCTCCTGTCACCCATGGCAGGGAGAGGGAGTGGGTGGCAGAGAGGCCAGCTTTTGTGTGTTAGAGGAAATGGCCTCGTTGGTGGCTGCAGTGGTGGTGCAGTTGGATTTGGGGCCAGCTGGGGTGTTTTCTTGGTGCGTGCCCTCCTGCGGGAGTGAGGCAGGCCAGAGACGCTCAGCCGCCTTGGCCGGGGAGAAAGAGGTGAATGTTGGCCATTTCCTGAGGCTTTCACTTGCTCAGTGTGGAGGGTCAGGTCAGGATGGAGCAGGGGGTGAGGTCTGGCAGCGGTGATCCTTCAAGACAGGGCGAGCGGCTGGCACGGGAGAGAGCCTGCAGGGGAAGAGACTGAGAGAGAGCACCTCTGCCCTTCCCCCACCCATCGTCCTGTCTGCCCCCAACGCTCTGGTGACATTGAAGCCCCCTAGGCCTCAACCCCTTGCCTCTTCCCTAAGTCCCCAACTTCAGGATTGCTAAGCAGTGATTGGGGACAGGAGGCTCAGAGAGAGAGAGAGTGTGTCTGTGCGCGTGTGAATGAAGACCTTCCTTCCTCCAGAGCTTTCTCCCGAGAGGGAACAGACTTGCCCCTCTCCTCCATCCCCTCCCCTTCATTTGTCCCACGTGGCAGCCATCCTGAGGGGCATTCTCTGGGGCCGGGCGGGTGTGGAGAGGGCTGGTTCCCTGGAGGGGGACAGGCTTCAGCTTGCCGCCCTTGCCTGTTCCCCAAACGCCTGCCTTGCCCACAGGGAGAGTGGGCTTTCGCCTGGTCTCCGAAGAGAGTCTGGTGAGATGGTGTAGCAGGCTTTGACAGGCTGGGGAGAGGACGCTTCGCCAAATGCCGCCCAGGCCCCCCTCCCCACGCCTCCCTAACTCCCACCCCACCCTGCCGCCTGCCTGGGGCCCCGCCTCTCAGCCCAGGTTATGGCCGGGCTGGCTGGCGCCTTTCGTATGCCACCCTTGGTTTTGCGCCAGCTCCCAAGATAGCTGCTCCCCTACACTGAGATTCACAGAGGCAGGGCCCCTGGAGGGACCCCTCGCTCTGGTACTTGGAAATGAAGGCAGAAGGTGCCTGGAGTACAGCCTGCACCCCCTTCCCTCGCCCCCCATCGAGTCAAGTCTCTGACCTTCTCCCCAAACTCTGGCCTACCTCTTATGGCCCCTGACCTTCAGGGTCAGACTTGTTCAGGGATGCTGGGCAGAGAGCCTGCCCCCTAGGCTTTGCCCCCTGCCTGGAACCAGGAGACACCATGAGCGTGGAGGCCTGTGGGTCCAGTGCCCTCCACCCAGCCTCTGCTCCCCCCGCCACACACACAGCCTTGCTAGGAGCTGGGTTTGCTGCCCCCCCCACCCCCCGCTCCGCCCAAGGGTAAAGTGAGAAGAAGGCGCCATTGAGTGCCTGCCGCCCCGGCCCATCCCGTGTGCGTGCACGTGTGCAAGCTCTCCCTCGTGCCTCGGAGCGTGTCCTGTGTCCTGCCCTCCTCACTGCTTCCTTTCCTCTCCCCTACCCCCTTGCTTTCTCTCTGTCTGTCTCTGTTTTTTTATTTTCCAGAAAATCAGTTCGAGGAAAGGGAAAGGGGCAAAAAAGAAAGCGCAAGAAATCCCGGTATAAATCCTGGAGCGCGTACGTGGTGCCACCGCTGTCTCGTTTCCTGGAGCCTCCCAGCCCCCAATCAAACTCCCGCCTGCAGGACCCTGGAACCCTGCCTCCCTCCTGCTCCCCTTCCCTGGCTCCTATCCTCCTTCTCCCCTAGTGACTCTCTCTCACTCTCACTCCACTAATTGGCACCGATGGGTAGATGTGGTGGTGGCATTGCTGGTCCAGGGCTGGGGGTGGGCGGGTGGGCAGAGTGGGCCTGGAGGATTCAGGGAGGGGCCTCTGGCTTGGCTGGGCACCCACCGCCTTTCCCTCACCCACTGGGCACTGGTGGCGGGCCCATGTTGGCACGGGTGCCGGGCGCTGATGCCTGCTCACCCAACTGGTTTCCACTGCTCTAGGCTTCCGCACTTCTCTGGAAGCTGGGGGGTGGGGGTGGGGAGGGCAGACGTGGCGTGAGGAAGGGGCGTGGATGAGGTGAGGCAGCTCGTTGTTGGCTGAAGGAGGATGTGGCGTCAAACACCACTGCGGCCCCTCCTTGTGGACTTGGGGCCTCTGGAGGAGAGCCCCCTATTCCAGCCCAACCCATGGCACCCACAGAAGCCTTCCCGTAGGGTGGCCTCTTCCTCTGGGTTTGAGGCTGTGGGCGACCCTTTGGCCACAGCGGCCTGGCCTGTGGACCCTGCCTCTGGGCCTAGCCTGCCGTCACTCCCTGCTTCAGCCCCCACTTTGGTGGAGGGGCCTGGGCATGAGCCTTCACACAGGGAGGAGGTGGCCCCGATTGCCATCCCCAGCAGGTGGAGAGTGAAGGTGTGCTTTTCCGGGGGTGGTAGCCGTTGGGGCCCTGTGGCCCGAGACTTGCACTTGTGCCCGTGGGACAGCGCTGCCCCTTACAGCACCCCTGTCCTTGCATTCTGCCCGTGTACGTCCGCCTCTTCCTGCGGGCAGGCTTCCTAGCCAGTGCTGCCTCTTTCCGCCGCTCTCTCTTGTCTTCCGCTGTGGCGTCGGACCCTTCCAGGGCGTGGAAGGGTGTGGGGCCCGTGAGCTGGGTGGGGTGCAGCTGCTGACGTGGTCGGGGGTGTTGCATGGATTTTTTTCTCTCTCTCTGCTGACGCTCTAGCTTAGATGTCTTTCCTTTTGCCTTTTGCAGTCCCTGTGGGCCTTGCTCAGAGCGGAGAAAGCATTTGTTTGTACAAGATCCGCAGACGTGTAAATGTTCCTGCAAAAACACAGACTCGCGTTGCAAGGCGAGGCAGCTTGAGTTAAACGAACGTACTTGCAGGTTGGTTCCCAGAGGGCGAGCAAGTCAGAGAGGGGCTTTGCACAGAGATGGGGAGAGAGAGAGAGCGCGCGAGCGAGCGAGCGAGAGCGAGCGAACGCGCACCTGAAAGGGGCCAGCTGCTTGCTCAGCTTCTAGCTGCTTGCCTGGTGACTGCCGCCTTCTCTGCTCGCGGGGCCCCTGCGCTGGGCAGCGGGTGCTGGCCGGCCCACCAGGGCCAGTTCAGAGCTTGCCCTGGTTGCGTGAGTGGGCAGGCCAGTGTGGCTTCCCGTGGTGGTGTGGACGCAGGCTGAGTGTTGTGTCCTGTGGTCCTGCTCGTAGTGGCTGTTGGTTCTGACGTCGTGATTCCTACCTCTGCTGCTAATAGGAAGGGCCCTTCCCGGCGTGGGGGGATGCGCCTCTACAAAGCGCAAACACTTGGGGGCCTCGCCACCGCCTCTGAGGTCTGCACCGCTGGGTTTCTCATCCCCTCAGTGTCTCTCCTTGGGGACAGGGCTTGAGTTCATCCTCAGACTGGGGTCCTGGAGGGCGTGGGCTCTGCCTGTTGGTTTAGGGCAGATAGGAGATTTAACATCAGGAGACGCTAGATAGCTTAATACTCCAGTCATCACGGCGACAACCCCGAACAGCCCACCTATTTCCAGATGCCCCTGGGATGGGTGGAGCCACACCCATTCTCCTAATGTCAGGCCGTGAGCTCCTCACACCTGGGCCTAGGTTTTATTCATCTGTGTGACCCCCCACTCCCACCCCAGGCATCTGTGCCTCTGTCCCTTGTTCACACCAGGGACCAAGGAAGTGTCAAGTGCGTGAGTGAATACATGACCGAGTTCAGGGGTGAGGGCAAGAGCACGGGGCCGTGACAGGTGGCTGGCAATCTTTTGATGCCTCGCTGGTGTTTATACTCATCTGGCCTGTGCTCAAAGGCAGGGAGCCCTCTGGGCCAGCGTAAGCTTCACCCAGGAAGGAGAGGCTTTTATGGGGATTCCCGGGCAGGGCCAGGGTGCCCCCGGCTAGTCCAGATGCCTCATTGGTTAACAGGGTCCTTGGAGTGTAGCTCTCTCCCCCGTCTCCCGTGTTCCTGTGGCTTGTGCGTGTCAGGGAGGCTGGGGACCAGGCCCTGGGGGTGTTACTGTGGGTTCTGTCTGTCTTGGCGGTACGTGAAGGCAGGAAGTGTACACTAGTGCTGGGGTGGGGGCTCTGCCTCACCCCAGGGATGGCTGAGGGGTCTCCACATCTCCCAGGGACCTCCGAGAAGATAAGGGATTTGCCATTTTAGGGTTACCACGGTGATCATTCTGCAGTGATGGGATAGGGGGATGTCTGCAGTGACCTGGGGGCTAACTGAAGTTACCCGAACCCATCCTCTCACCTGGCTGTATGGGGGAATTTCAGTCCTCAAACAGGAGGCTTAGGATCCCCATTCCTAAGCTCTCAGAAGGGCAGGGCCTGCTCTGACCTCTCTTCAAGTGGGGAGGGTAAAAGGCAAGCAGCCCAGGTGCAGGGGCATGATGGGAAAGTTCTAGGAGTCCCCTCTGCCTCCCCGACCCTAAGTTAAATAGCATATTGGAAAGGTAAGGCAGCCTGGTACCTGGGGCCTGCAGCTGAGGCCAGGACGGTGGGCATGGTGAGGGGAGGTGTGTCTCTCACCTTCCCAGGGCCCCAAGCCCTGCTGGCTCCGCCTCTCCTGGGAGCCTCACTTCCCCAGCTTCCTGGCCTGCTTGGCCTCTGCACAGGCCCTATCCTTTGCTCTCCCAACTCACTCCCCCAAACCAGCACCATAGGGACTGCACTGAAACATCTCCTTCTGCAGGGAGGCTTTGCTGATTAACTTGGTCCAACTTTGCTCACCTATCAGCTCTTAAATGTCAACTAGGGACTGTTCTTTGGGACGTGTTCATTTGTTGCTTGTGATGAGATGTCATTCTGCCTTTGTCTTGTCTCAGCTAGATTGTAATCTCCAGAGGGCAGACTGGGAGCCCCGGACGTAGTTGCCACTCTCCCAGAGGCAGGACTGCGCTTTCTCTGTCCTCTCCCCTGCTGGCCTCGGGCTGCAGGAAGGGGAGGCTGCGGCCTCCCCACCGGGGCTCCTCCCCTGGCCCTAACCCCCAGCCTCTGTTTCCCGTTCTCTGCAGATGTGACAAGCCAAGGCGGTGAGCTGGGTGGGAGGAAGGAGCCTCCCTCAGAGTTTCAGGAACGAGACGTCTCACCAGGAAAGACTGACACAGAATGACCCATAGCCGCTGCCCCCGCACCACCACCACCATCAACAGAACAGTCCTGAATCCAGAAACCTGACATGAAGGAAGAGGAGGCTGTGCGCAGAGCACTTTGGGTCCGGAGCACAAGACTCCGGCAGAAGCATTCCCGGGCGGGTGACCCAGCACGGTCCCTCTTGGAATTGGATCGCCATTTTATTTCTCTTGCTGCTAAATCACCGAGCCCGGAAGATTAGAGAGTTTTATTTCTGGGATTCCTGTAGACACACCCACCCACATACATGCGTTTATATATATATATAAAATATATAAAAATAAATATATATATTTTATATATATATATAAAATATATATATTCTTTTTTTTTAAATTAACATTGCTAATGTTATTGGTGTCTTCACTGGATGTATTTGACTGCTGTGGACTTGAGTTGGGAGGAGAACGCCCCCACCCAGATCCTGACAGGGAAGAGGATGGAAGCAGAGACTCTGGCATCATCTTTTTATCCCTCTTAGGGAAGCCGGGGTCCCCTCACCTGCCGGGGGACGCGCAAGGCCAGGGCACGGGGGCAAATTTGGCCTGCTTTTGGAAACACCGACAAACCCAGCCCTGGCCCCGAGCCTCTATCCCGAGTCAAACGGACAGAAAGACAGGCAACAGGTGCAGGGCACGAGGACGCTGGCTCTGACCAGGAGTTTGGGGGAGCCTCGGGACACTGCTGTGCTTTGGAGAACCCCTCCACGTGCTGCACGGGCATCTTGCCCCCAGGGGCACTTGCCTGGAAGATTCAGGAGTCTGGGCAGCCTTCACCTCCTCTCACCCGCTTCCGAGATGCCCAGGAGGCCACTGACATGCCTTGGCGAAGAGAAGAGAGACGTTGGTGGAGGAAGGGCCGCCCAGTGGCAGCTCATCCTCCGAGGGAAGGGCCTCCTGCCTTGGCCCTCTCCCAGCTTCGCTTCCCGGGGCGCAGCCCAGGAGGGCCCGATGTCCTCAGACCATTGAAACCACTAGTTCTGTCCCCCCAGGAGACCTGGCTGTGTGTGTGTGAGTGGTTAACCCACCTCCGTCCCCCAACCCGACCCTTCCTGCGGCATAGAGAGACAGGGCAGGGTCCCGGTGCCCACCCTGGAGGCAGAGAAAAGAGAAGTGTTTTATATATGGTAGTTATTTAATATGCCCTTTTAATTAGAAATTAAAACAGTTAATTTAATTAAAGAGTAGGGTTTTTTTCAGTATTCTTGGTTAATATTTAATTTCAACTATTTATGAGATCCATCTCTTGCTGTCTCGCTCTCTCTTATTTGTACTGGTCTTTGTGTATAAAATTCCTGTTTCCAATCTCTCTTGCTCTGATCGGTGACAGTCACCAGCTTGTCCTGAGCAGATATTTAATTTTGCTAACACTCAGTTCTGCCCTCCCCTTTCCCTTGGCTCCCCACCACACATTCCTTTGAAATAAGGTTTCAGTATACATCTACATACTATATATATATTTGGTAACTTGTGTTTGTGTATATATATATAATATATATATATATGTTTATGTATATATGATTCTGATAGACATTGCTATTCTGTTTTTTTATATGTAAAAACAAAACAAGAAAAAATAGAGAATTCTACATACTAAATCTCTCTCCTTTTTTAATTTTAATATTTGTTATCATTTATTTATTGGTGCTACTGTTTATCCGTAATAATTGTGGGGGAAAAAGATATTAACATCACATCTTTGTCTCTAGTGCAGTTTTTCGAGATATTCCGTAGTACATATTTATTTTTAAACAACAACAAAGAAATACAGATATATCTTAAAAAAAAGCATTTTGTATTAAAGAATTTAATTCTGATCTCAAAGCTCCTCCTGGTTTCTCCTTCTCCATTGAATCTTTGTTCCAGACTTCCTCCTGCCCCCTTTCCCTCCTCCCATGGGAAACATGGCATTTGCCTGAGGTCTGGGAAAGGGATTCCAAGCGTGTAGGATACGGGGTGACCCACCTCATTGTGCCGGGGGCCAGAGTCTTTCCATTCTGGCTGGGCCCGTCCTGGGGGAGCTCGTTCATCTTCTGCCATCTGTGGAAGTGGGGGAGGGAGAGACAGCTCCTTAGATAGGAGCCAAGGGCCCTGCAATGAGTAGAGCTGCCTTCAGGAGTCGTGTGATCCAGGCAATGGCCCTCGTCAGAGAAGGAACTGGCCATGTCTCTGAGCTTGTTTCCCAGAGGACAGGAGGGGGCTGGGAATGGGAAGGGGGTGCTTGTGTGGGGCGTGTACCCCCAGGGTATAAATTAGTTTTACGTAGTAGTCCTGGAGTTCCTTGAGCCTCTGGAAGGTGGGCCCACGGTTCCACTTGCCCCTGAGGGGACTCCCTGCCCTGCCTTGCTGCGTAGGCCCAGCTCTCCTGCAGGCCCGGGGAAGGTGGAAGCTGTCTGGGTCTTTGGCGTTTTTGAACAGTGCTTCCAAATCCACTTCTCTAGCCTCTTTTATTCCTTCAAACCGTATTTATTGGGCCACCAGCCATCGTGCCAGGGCAAGGGATGCCGTTATGAATAAGACACAATTCCACCCCTCAAGGATCTGGTGAGGGTGGGTGAGGAGACACAGAACTATAAATCCACAAATAGAAAAATACATAAATTACGATGGGGGCATTTGATCCAGCTTGGGAGTGGGGATGGATTGCGGGTGGTGGAGTCTGGGAGGTCTGCTCATTATGTTACCTTTAGGCTGCCCCTTAAAGAGTGTGAAGGAGAAGACAGAACATGGAGGGGCGGGTGGAAGGGTTGAAGCCGACATCCCAGGCAGAAGGGGCAGTGTGGGCAAAGGCATGGAGGGAGGACTCAGGCAGGGAGTGGGTGAGGGGATGAAGGTGGGAGAGAGAGGCAGGAATAGCCCTTGCCTGCCGCACCCATGGTGCCAAGAGCCTATGACCTGGGGATGAGCAGCACGTGAGGGGTTTTAAACAGGGAGCACCTCTGCAGGGAGGTGGTTGTAATCCTCCCGTGGGAGACACCCTGAGGAGGGTAGAGGTGACTTCGGTGGCTGAAAAGGGAGGGCACCCCCTGCCTCTCCTGGCCACACTGGGTGGGGGGGGGACTAGGGAGGCGAGGTTCCTGCCCTCGTGCAGCTTTGGTTCTAGTTAAGTGCTCATTTTCCAAGCGCTTTCCACCTGTGGCTCTTCCGCTGGTTAACACGATCCACAAGACCTGTGAGGTCGGGGGCTCTTGTCATCCCAAGGGAATATTTGCCTGAGCCTCCAACTGGCCTTCCAGATTCTTCTCTCTCCTGCATTCTCATCAGCCAGAGTGAGCCTGTTAAAATGTGAGCTGAATCATATTACCTTTTGGCTCAAAACCCTGCAGACTCCGTTTTATTCGGCGAAAGAAGCCAAAGTCCATACGGTGGCCTTAAAAGGCCCTGCACCATCTGTGTTGCCTTGATCTCCCCAACTCAATGACCTCTGACCCCACCTTGACCACTCAGCTCCAGCCACACTGGCTTCTCTGTTCCTCGCGGGTGCGCTCCCGCCTCAGGGCCTTTGCACGTGCGGTCCTCTCTTCCTAGAGTCCTCTTCGCCCAGATGTGGCATGCGTGGCTCTCTCACCTTTAAGTTTTGTTACCATCTCAGCAAGGCTGCTTGACTATTGCATTTACAATCAACACCCTGCCCTCGGGCTCCTCTGCACTCGGGGTCCTCTTTTCACCATCCTTTTTTTCCCATAGCACATGCCACCATCTAACATACCCTAGAACAGGTCTGTCCAATAGAACTATGATGTGAATGAACCATGTATGTAGTTTAAAGTGTTCTCTGAGCCAGATGTTGAAAGGTAAAAAGAAACAGGTGACGTTTAATTGAATCATATATTTTACTTAACCCCAACATATCTAAAATATCATCGAATCAATATAAAAATGATTAATGAGAGAGTTTATGTTTTTCGGTATTAAGTCTTCGAATCTGATGTGTATTTTGCTTTTATCAAACTTCTCAATTGGGAGTAGCAACATGTCAAGTATGCAGTATACATATGAGGCTGGTGCCTACCGTTTTGGACCGTGTTGCTTTAACATTTACCCCTCCTCTTATTTCCCCCACTACTAGAATGCAAGCAATGTGAGGGCAGAGATTTTTATCTGTTTTGTTCAATGTTGTACATTGTATCTCCAGCTCCTAGAACGTGCCTGGGACATGCTCAATAAACATTTGTTATCTGACTGACATTGTTGAAACTGAAGCCTGGTGACTGAGGGTTTGTTTTATCCCAAGACTATGGAGGTAGGTGATGGCTGGCACTGGCGGGAGTGGTGGGTAGACAGGCTTTTTGACAGGTGGGGACTCGAGCAGGGCTGGGTGAGGAGAGGGGAACTCAGAGTCGGTGGTGGGGATGAGGGACAGAGAGGCCTCTTCCCCTGTGCCAGGCCCTGTCTCCTCCTTTTAGCCACCCTGGGGACGGGGCTCATTATTTCTACTTGGTAGATGAGGGTCAGAGAGGGTAAATAACTTGCCCGAATCGACTCACAGCCAGTAAAATGGCCAAGCCAGAATTTAAACCAGCTTTCCTGACTCCGATTCCAGTGCTCTTCCCACCTCACCACAGTTGCCCCAGGCTAGGGCAGAACATCAACAACTAAAAATGAATCGTCTAGACTGAATACAAACAGGCAGAAGAAAAGTGGGACGGGGGAGGATGTGGTGGTGGCCAAACCCAGGGCTGAAATCCATATTTCCCCAAGCGCGGCGAGGCAAGAGATGTCTCTAGGGCCTGGGCTCGTCAGTAGAAGATCTGAAACCTAAGATGGAAGAGATTGCAACACGCAGCCTTGGAAGACAGAAACAGTCTTTAAATAGACTCTGGAGAAAAAGAAGGATAAAACGAACATGCTGCATCCCCCAGTTGTATAAGACCTGCTCATACACCCCCTGCAGCCTTCCCAAAGGACCTCTCAAGGCTCAGTGCCAAGCTGTCCCAGCCTTTTTCCCCTCTGTGGGACTCACACCCTCCCCTCTGGTCTGGCCACTGTTTTCCCTGGAGACATAGCGCTCCTTCTCAACTCTGCTCTGCCCAGCCTGAGCCCCTTTCCCCTTTTCCTAAGGGGCAACCTACCCTGGCCACAGCCCCAAAGGCCTTTGTATACTTCTTCTCCAAGGAAGCTGACAGCCTACTCTTTCCTCCTGTAAGGAGGCTGGGTGGATCCGTACAGAACTTGGTGATTCTGGATCAGTTTCACGTGTTAGTGCCGTTGTGGTGGCCTGGGTCCAAATATGGCTGCCAGCAGCGCTTTCCACCCCTACGTCTGCGTGCTGCAAGAAAAAGAGTCTACTTTTCCTCTGTTGAGTCTGGGCTGGCCTTATGACTTGCTTTTGACTAAGAGGATGTGGCAGAACAGATGTTCTGGGACTTTCGGGCCTTGGCCTTGAGGGAGTTTGCAGTTTCCATTTTTTGCCTCTTAGCCGGCGGCTGCCATGCTGTAAGGAAGTTCAACTACCCTGCTGGAGAGAGAGGCCACGTAGAGAGAAAGAGAGGGGCTCAGGCTGCCCCCAACTGTTCCAACCACCCCAAGCTGAGGCCCCAGACGTGTGAGTGAGATCATTTTGGATTCTCTAGCCCCAGGTGAGCCACTCTTGCACAACACAAAAAGGAGGGAAGCAATCTCCTGCCCAGATGTACAGGGTTGTGAGTAAATATATGGCTGTTGTTGTTTCAGACTATGATGTTTTGGGGTAGTTGTTACTCACCAATCATATCTGAACCATCTAACTAAATGGCCATTTCTTTGGGGCTAGGACCTTTGTCCCTTCCCATCCATAAGTCTTAGCATGATGGTCTCAGCGGGTGGAGGGAGGTTCCAGGAAGGAAGGATATTTATAAAGCAGTCAGAGACCAGCAGCAGTCTGCCTTGGTGGGAAGACTCAGGGCAAGGGCTGACCCAGGCAGGACAAAGTATTGTCCAAATTTCTAGAATGAGGAGAGCCAGTCAGTTTTATTGAAGTCTCACCAAAAGAAAGTGGGCCTCATCTATAGCATGAGGGAGAGAGGCTAGAGGCTGAGAAGAGCTGGCAGAGAGAGAAGAACAAGGGATTTGGAGGAAAGGGCTATGGAATCTTGTCCTCTCCTTCCTTCCTTCCGCCCTCGCAACCTCCAGAATTTATGGACTAGCAGCCATATGGGCTATGCCCTGGTGCAGAATGGGCTCTCACTTACCGGGGCTGGCTTTAGCCTAAAGATGGGGGCCAGACGAGATGACCTCTGGGAGGCCCCACCAGGTTGGCCTCGGAGTTCTTGGGAGGAAGATAATTCAGCTGCATCCACAGGACATTATCCATCAGGACATGGGGAACAGGGGAGGGCAGGGAAGGAATCAGTGAATATTCATAATCTTCCTGGAAAGGGAAAATGCAAGGCAAAGATAGGGCCTGGCTGAGCATCTGCAGAGGAGGAGATGGGAGTGACTCCAAAGGTGGATGAGCTAGAACCGAGGGGAACAGGGATTCAAAGGAAAAGGACCCGTCAGGCCTAGGGGCCTATAGGAGGAAGGCCGGGCCTGGGTCCCCTCCGGACCAGAGGACCGAGAGCTGAAACAGATTTTCAAAGGTTGCATTTGTCTTTGGGTGGTGAGTCTGTTAGTGAAGAAGGTATAAGTACTACCCTCAGGGAGCTCACAGTCTGAGGCGGCTGACAGGGTCCTTGCTTTCAGGGTGCTTCCTGCCTTCCCAGAGTTTCTCGTTTGAGGGAGGAGACAGAATCCCTGCCACCAGACATTGCTCTGTTGATTAAGATGGACGCCATTCTCAGGAAGGCGCCCCCTCGCCTTCATTCGGCCGCTGTAGATGTTTGGAATCATGGAATATTGGCGCCTGGTGAGCCCTTTGGGGGCCTGCAAGCTTCCCTCACCTCCCAGTGCACGTTTGCAGTCCCTGCCCGACTTTTCTCTCTATGTGTTATGAGCCAAGGGTGGCTGGGCCGTGATGTTTCCCCACGCATCCCCTGGTGCTCCATAGGTCTGGCTCCAAGTGGGGCAGATGCCAGCACGTACCTCCCTCCTGGGGCTCTGCCTGTCTCCTCTGAGAACCGCATTCTATCACCTCCTTGGGCTCCCTGTGGGGATACTGTGTCCCCACTTCCCACCCCATTTGCGGCGGGTGCAGCCATCCGGAGGCCAGAAGTCCCCAGGAGGTGGGATGATAGCCTTTGAGGCCAGCCCTTAGGGACTTCTCCTCAAACACCCTGCCTGCTGCCTCTGCAGAGCCTGATCTGGGCTGCCCTAAGCCCCACCAGGACTTCTGACAGATCTAGGTTGGAATCCTGGGTCTGCCGCTGGCCAAATTACTTCTCTGGGCCTCGACTTTCTCACCTCCAAAATGGGGACAATCATACCTGCCCTTGAGCTTGAGGGAAGGAAGTGATGTTGACGTGTGAAGGTACCCAGTACAGTGCCTGGTATGTAGGGTGTGCTCACAATGGTCACTATAATTATGTTGTTATTTCTAGTGCCCACGTCAATGCCTTTTTCTTCTCTTACTTTAGTATAATTTGGTTGTTTTTCTCCCTCCTCACTTTTTAATTTTTAAACCAAAATACCATGACTGGGTTTTATACCCATCTTTGCAAGTGTACATCCTTGCTCCCCTGCTGAGGACTCAGGTAACCCAGGCCCTCAGGAGTGTCCATCGCAGAAGCCCTCCCAGGAGGGCTCCAGGATCTCTAGGGGAAAGGTTTGTGGTACAGATGGGGTGGGAGCGGGGCTCTGGGATGGGGCAGGGAGAAGAATGCTTTCCCTGGGACTTTGAGAGCTGGGAGCTGCCATCTCCCAGGGAGGCAGCAGGAAGATGGCTTCCGGGGAAATAATTCAGAGAGGGTGTTTGCATATCTGTTTGCTTTTGGCTTCCAGAAGAATCTCCAACCCCATCCCAGGTGTCTCTGCTTCCTTCCCCATGGTTTCCCTCCCAGCTGCTCCACCCTTGCTCCTCTCTGTCCAGCTCGAGAAAGAGAGAGGATGCTGGGCTTGGATTCAGGGCCTGCTGGGCCCCTGAGGCTGGGAACCGTGGGGAGGCCAGCCCCTGGCAGACACCCTCGCCGCCTCCTCTCACCCGGAGCAAGACGCCAGGTCACAGGTCTCCTTCCGCACGAACCATCCACACAGCTCGCACACTCACAAGTGTGACAGGGGTCACCATTCCCAGTCACGGGGTGGCCGCCTGGTTGGGTAAGGTCTCCCGGGGCTGTGGGACCCAGCTGAGCGATCCGGCTTCTCAGGATGAGCCCCCATGGGGCTGGTGGGAGGGGGGCTGACCTGGCTGGAGTCCCATGACCCTGCGCTCCCCTCCGGGAGCTGCTGACTGTTCAGCAATAATAAACACCTCGCAGCTATTAATAACCTGCTATCTGGCAGCCACAGAAATGATAACACTGGGTCACTTCTGGCCTAGCCTGGCCTGACTGCCTGGGTTCAAATCCCGACGGGTAATTCTGGGTCCCTGATGTCCAAAACCCAAACCCTAAACACAGACCCTGACAACTTCTAGACGTGTTTTGGGGCAAAATTACTTTTTTGAGACTCAGCTGTTGTCTATTAAACAGGTACCATGATACCTGAGGCCTGGAGAAATGTGGACGGACTGAGGGCGGTGACTGGCATGTAGCGAGTTCTCCCAAAGGGTCAGCTATTGTCGCTGTTGTGACTGGCCACAGGGTGTAGGAGAAGAGGATTTGGGATCAGACAGAGCTGGGCTGTACTTTTGACATCGATAGTGTTCTCTGGCTCTGTGACCCTGTGCAAGTTGCTTGACCTCTCTGGGCCTCATTGTCGTGGTCTGTCACGTGGGCGTGGTAAAATCTATCTCCCAGGTGTTACTGTGGATTAAATTACGTAATGAATATAAAGTAATTTCTACTTAAGAGGGGCTCAATCAATAGAGTGCTTGTTGAATGAGTGAATGAGGGGATATTAGTCATGTCACTCTGTCAGTGTCCCCAAGGGCAGGGATGGATTCTCTCTTTTCAGCCTGGGTGCTCCCTGAGGACTGGGGTGCCACTCTGGGCTTGCTTTCTTGAGGCTGATCTATAGTACCCAAAGAAGGCTCAGCAGTTTAGATAGTTTATTCCCTTGGTTGGTGTGGAATGTGGAAACAGCCAGTGTAAAAACCCACAGGGAAATAGAAACAACTTTTCCTTTCCTCCTAGTAATAAGGTGCAGGCAGGGCCTGGGACCCAGCACTTAGCTCCCCTCCTAGGTCTGGGGAAAGGGACGTTTTTGGCCACAAAGGCTATGGGAGCTCAGGGAAAGCCCTCCCGGTGAGGCCAGTGGGACCACCGCAGCCATACCCTTGGCACTGCCTGCCCCCAGTGGCCACACTGACAGCCACAAGTGTGGGTGGCGTGTTGGGGGGTGCAGGGAGGAAGGAGGGTGGGGGAGAGAACTTGACTCAGGGCTGCTAAAACCCTCCCCGCACCCCAGGGCCCATGACTTCAGAGAAACGGCCTCCAGATGCCGGTGGTGTGCCAGGCCCGGCCGTTGGCGTTTGCCTAACAGGAAGTTTCCCTGAAGACCGTCTTATCTCGACTGGCCTGGTGGGGCTGCAGAGAAGGGGCAAAGGGAGCTGCTGGCTCTCGCTTGGCCACCACCACATGCCCACCCCAGAGGCTGTCCAGGGCCTTCCCCATCCCAGCCACACTTCCGGGCGCGGGTGCTGGGGGAGAGGCAGCTGCTCGGGCCGGGAGTGTCTGTGGGTTTCGAGGACTGCCTGCTGGAGGCTGACGGGATCCCCTGATCAGTACCGGGTACCTAGAACCCTGAGTTTCTCCTGCCGTGAGTCCCAGGTGGGCCTCATGGCCCCTGGTCAACCTGATCCGTTGGGTCTGAGGAGGGACAGTCCTGGAGGCGGGTTGCCAGATACAGCAAATGAAAATACAGGTTAAATTTTCACTTTCATTGTTTATCTGAAATTCAGATGTAACTGGGCATCCTATACTTAATCTGGCAACGCTGCCTGGAGGGAGTGGCTGGCCTTTGCATTCAGGTGATTCCTTCAGGTGCCTCGATGCTTCCCTTCTTCCTCCTCACCCTTCTCGCTGCTTTGCCAGAGAGGTTCCCAGTGTAGACATGGAATTCGGGCCCTCATTCTGGATATGTCCTCAGTCTCTGCCCGCAGCAGAGATAGGGTCTCCCCGCTCAGGTGGGGGCTCCCAGAGGGAGGGGCTTTGTGTCTCCCTCCTCAGACTGGGAGCCTCCCTTTCCCCTCTCCCTCATCGCCGGGACCTTTCTGGAGGCACTGAATTCTGCCCACCGCCACCCACCCCTCAACCCGGCAAGCCCGATCTTTACATAGGCTCAATATGGCCTTGAGCGCTGTGACCTGGGGGAGGTCTAGGGGAGCCTGCTGGTTAGCAAACGTCTATCTCATCTTTTCTGATGGTCTGCCAGCGGGAATCCTGCCTGCCCCCGGCCTTGTTTCTGCAGGCAGCTATCTCAAGAAGTCCCCCAGGCTCTGGAAACTTACAGAGGAAAATTTTCCCTGGGAGTCACCTGAACTCCAGCTGGGGCTCCGTCATTGACCAGCCCGGTGACCTTGGGAAGGCTTTGGTTCCCCTCTGGGCCTCAGTGTCCCCATCTGTGCAATGGCGATGGATCTAGCTTGGTGAGCTTACAGAAGTGTTTTCCAAACTGCAAATTGTCATCTATCAATGGGTCATGAGGTCAGTGGGATGGTTTGCAACCAGCAGGATGCTTTTTCTAAAATATGAAAGAGAACAGGGTAGAAAATATTCATTCAGAGAAGCTTGCACGTAATAAGGCTAAGTACTGTTTCTTGAAACTCTTGGGGTATGTGTGTGTGCATAGGTGTTCAGGGAGTCCCATGAAGGATGTACTTTTTTCACATGGGTTATGGTAAAACAAAAATGTCGGGAAGGCAATTTCTTAGAGGCTGTGGGATGGGCAACTGGAGACCCAGAAGAGGGTGTCCGCTACTTCTCCACCTCATGGATACCAGCCCTGCCAGCAGCCTCCTCTCTGGGGCTCCTTTTTGCTCTCTTAAGTAGAAGCCTCAGCTGGGCCTGGGTCCCCATCCCCAGAGGCCAGACCTCTCCGGGCCAAGAGCCCTCAGGGGCTAGTCTGGTTCCTCTGCCACTCAGACAGGAGACAGTGCTGGGATCTGCAGCCTGATGGTGCCCCGCCTGCCTGGCTCCTGTCTCTGCCCCACAGTAACACTGGGTTGGGCAACTGAAGCTCTGGCCAAGTGGAGAAACACTGCTCCCTCCCTAACTTTCCCAACTGCCCTCCACCCTGCGAGGCCTAGTGCTCATTAACCCCTTCCTGGGGGTGGGAGAGGTGGCCGTCAGCAGGAGTTGCAGGGTCTGGGTGCGTGGACACCACAGATAGAGGGTGAGGAGCTAGGGACCCCATGCTGTGTGACCTGGAAAATCCCTGGCTTTCTGAAACTCTGCCCTGTCTTTCCTCTGGGGAATGCGATCTAGGTGTGACCCACATTCCTGGGATGATTTGAGGTAAAACAGGTGGAAGATGCAAAAGACCTGGTAGATCGCTCTTCAGATTTGCTACATCACTGCTCATCTCTGTTCCTGTGGGAGCTGTCACCCTGGGATCCAGGTCACGTATGGTAAAACCGGCAGAAAGGGGAACTGGCTCTGGTGTTGGGTCAGGATCACGCAAGAAGGGGAAGATTTGATTTGGAAAAAAAAAGTGGAACCAAAAGCTCTTGACCTATGGGGCTCTCAACTGAGGGGGAGACACAGCCTTACTTTCTTCAGGGAGCCCCGGTCTGAGGGGAGGCGCGGCCCCGCCCTCGGGGAGCCTCCGATCTGAGGGGAGGCGCGGCCCCGCCCTCAGGGAGCCCCGGTCTGAGGGGGAGCCCTGTGAAAGGCTCCTTCCCAGGCCTGGGGATGGCGGCTGCAGAGGGGCCCTGGAGGCCGTCAGCCAGCTTGTTCGGGAAGAGTCTGCCAGGGCATTACCATCCCTTCCCTTGCTTGCCTGTAGCCTTAGGTGTGGTGGGATCTGGAAGGTACCAGGAAGGAGTCCCCCCCTTAGCGGTGGCCACCATCACCCTCCCAGCTCTCCCTTTGCTGGCTGACCACAGGTCTGAAATCACTTCATGAAAGTCCCTTCTTAGATTACAGACTGGAAGAGATCTTGGAGATCGGGGAGTTCCAGAATCAAAGGAGGCAACTGAGGCCTAGAAAGGGGAGGAATCCTTCCTGAGTTCACCTAGGGAGTAACAGCAGAGCCCAAGTCCCAGGCCCAGGCTCTGAGCCAGAGGGAGGCTCTGGGGCATGTGGGGCCACCCAGCATGAGTGCGTGAGTGTGTGTGTGCGCGTGTATGTCTGTGTGTGTGAACTGGGGAGGGATCTGGTAGGAGCCACTCTGGGTCCTCTGTGAGCAGAGGTGTGTTCACACTGTGTCCTCTGCCTGTGGTCTGGCCCTTCCTGTATCTCCGAACAGGGTGGAGGGAGGGGGAGGGACAGGCCTGGACCAGGGATACCAGACAGGTCTTACCATCCCCATGCCAAGTCCACTTGGCCCAGACCTCTTGAGACCAAGAGCAGAGGGCAATGAGTTACAGATGACTCAGGTGCTGGAGGCCACAGCCACGCGTGGCACGTGACAACCAAGAAGAGCCGGGCCTGTTCTCAGACAGACAGATGACCCAGGAGGCTGACACTGCGAGTCCCCTTTCCTAGACGACAGAAGGCTCTCATTCAGGCCTTGAACCCAGGCCCCTGTGCTGGGGATGACAAGAGGGCCAATTGGCTTTCTTTTCCTCCTGAGCCTTTAACCCACTGGCTGGCCATGTTCCTCCAGTGGGGTGGGAGCAGAGCTGGGCAGAGCCATCCCTGTTCTCCCAGAACTGCGGGGTTAGCGTCACTCTCAATGGGAAAGAGTTTTCCCAGCCACTTGGAGCTGGTGTCCGGCAGTGCGCCTCCCTGCCCTGCCCTTAGATCACGATGTCTGCCCATGACAGCCCTCCCTTCTTTGTCTGAGACAGGGAGTGCCAAAGACTGGCTTCTTGAGCCCAAGGCCTGGGCTGCAGGATGAGACAGTCTGGGGTGTGGACAGTGTCCTGGGTTTGACTCTTACTATGTGACCTAGAGCTGCACAATTTTTTCTCAGGGCCTCCTTCTCACCCTCTGTACCATGAGGGGTTTTGTTTGAAAGCTTGGTGGTTCCTCTTAGCTTCTGCCCTGTCAGGGCTTGAAGGCTGGACTGAGGCCAGGGCCCAAAAGATGCCCCCCCCCATGCTTGAGGTGGGGGCCTGGGGAGGGGCTGGCTGAGGCTGGGGAGTCCTGGCCGGGCAGGCGCATGCCCCAGGGTCCCTGTGCACCCGAGACACCCTGATGATTACAGGGTGAGCGGCCAGCACCAGACACTGTAATCTGCTGCCCTCCCTTCTGCCAAGGGCCTGCTGCAGGCTTTCCTTCTGCTTTTTACAACTGTCTTCTAAGAACTGTGGGAAGGAAGAGGCCCTTATCTCCTTGGGGTGAAGCTGGAAACAAAAAGAGGTGAGGGGAAGGAGGGTCAGCAACGGGATGGGAGAGGAGAGGGAGGGAGGGAAAGAGGATGAGGGAGGGGTAGTTGGACCACAGAAGGCTTTTCCCTGGTTGACAGACTGAGGAAGAGGAGGGGATAGAAGGGTGGGCGTGTCCACGCTCTACCCTTCAGCCCCCAGCTTAGATGCTGCTCCTCAGAGAGAACTCCCTGACCTCATTAGGTAATAAATAAATAAATAAATAAATAAATAGCACACACACACCCGCCCCAATCACTGTCTGTCAATCACACCATTTAATGTGGAAAGTGTGAGTCAAACCCCTGCAATGGCTCTTCATTTTCCTCAGAGTAAAAACCAAATTCCTCACCATGGCCTTCAAGGTGCTACAGGATCCCTTTCCAGTCTGGTTTCCTCCCTGGCCCCACCTTCAGCTCCTCTCCTCCTCACTGCTTTAACCCCACTGGCCTCCTTGCTGTTCTTCAAACATATCAGGCCTGCTCCTTGCCCAGGACCTTGCACAGCTTTTCTCCTCTGCCTGGAATAGTCTTTCTCCAGATATCTGCAGGACTCCCTACCTCACATTCTTCAAGTTTTTGCTCAGACATCACCTTCTCACGGAGGCCTACCCTGAGTGTCTTATTTAAAAGGGCAACATGCTTCCCACACGCTCATCTCTCTTACCCTACTCTCTTTCTTCTAAGCACAACCACTTTCTAATTTTCTCACATTATAAAATGGTATTTATTCGTTAGGTGCCTTGTCTATTGTCTCTCTCCCCTGCTAGGGTTTAAGTTCCACAAGGACAGTTATCTTTGTTTTGATCGCTGCTATATCTTAAGTTTCTGGAACAGCACCCAAAACATCATAGGTGTTCAATTTGTCGAGTGAGTGAACAGCACCCATCCCTGTTGGAGAGATTTTGTCTTTCTCCATCTCGACTACGTACCTACTCCCCATGCCCCCACGCATTGGTGCCCTCCCAGCACGTGCTTGGCAAAGAATAGGCACTTGGTAAATATTTGTCAGCTCGATGGAAGGGACCTGAGGCAGAGCCTAGGGAGAGTGAGAGGCAGGGCCAGGAGCAGGCTCATAAAGGGGGGATTCTGGAGGAAGAGAGCGGTAGGGGGTTCACTGGTCGCTTCAAGACCCCTTAAGATCCCCCATCCTGAGTAGGGGATGTGTTCTTCCAGGCTTGTCTCTCACACACACACTCTCCAGGGTCATCACACACCAGCGTACAGAGCAGAAAGGAAAGGAAGGCTGGAAACCCTACATCTAGGTGGATGGTGGTGGCAGCAGGCTTAACCCCTGGGGGCTTTCTAGAGGAGGTGGCCTGGTGCTAGACCAGCCAGGAGGGAAGACATATGACAGCTTCATCAGAAGGAAAGAAGGACCACATGGAGGAGGGACTGGGATGGGGGAGAAAGAGGAAGGATGTGGCCGAGGTCAGCAGAGGCCCAGGAGAGAGGCCGGGATGAGCCTGGGCCTGAGACTGTGGCTGGGTAAGACTGTGGGTTTGGGGTTCAGTGGGGCCTTGCGGCATACACAGTTGGAAGAGGCTGAGTTTCCCAACTAGAATCCCTGGAGGAAGGAATTTGCTGGGTCCTTCTCTGGGGTTTGCAGTGATAGGCACAGGGGCAGTGGTCAGTGGAACCCTGTAGTCCGGGAGGCTTCCAGTGGGAGCTCTGGCTGCAGGGTCCATGCCCACGTTTCCCTCAGAACGTGGTACACAGAGTGTGGTTTTGTATATGATTCCAGCTGATACTTTTTTTTCCAATAAAAAGGAACTCTTATTTTAAAAAAAAAGTCACAATCCAATGTCACTGTTCCCATAATATAAAGATGGGATGAGAGAGTGAGCAAGAGTTAAAGGACCACAAACGCTGGGCGCGAGGCCTCCCTGCTAGCCCCGCTGTCCCTGACCACTCTCCTTTGGCCCCAGGGGAGAAGCCTGGCCGTCTGCCTCGCTGTGTGGAAAACCCAAAAGGAAAGGAATTTTGAAATTCTACTCATGATTGATACATTTCTGGACATTTTTGGCCATTGTCAGAGCCCGGCCTCTGCTTCCTCCATCTGTCACAACCTCCTTTGAATCCTTTAAAAGGCTCTATCTTTTGTTGTCATGTGGACACACTGTTATAAAGCACATTCAAACGGGACAGGTTTTTTTCTGAATTTTATTGATTTTTTATACAGCAGGTGCTTATTAGCTATTTTATACATATTAGTGTATATATGTTAATCCCAATCTCCCAATTCATCCCACCAGCACCACCCCACCTGCCACTTTCCCTCCTTGGTGTCCATACGTTTGTTTGTTCTCTACGTCTGCAAACACGACAGGTTTTGTGAGCAAAGGACATTGAGCTTTTTCCCAGGTCTACAGCTCATAACTCTTGGTTCCCTTGGAACGTCTTTCTGTACCTGTAAATGGTGTCTCCATCACCGCCATTGCCCAGGCCTGAAGCCTGGCATTCATATTTGATCAGCGCTTTTGCTTTATCTCCCACATCCAAATCCATCAGCAACCCTGGGGCCTGTTCTACTTCAAAGATATTTCCATCCCTTGCTCCCCCTTTCCCACCATCTGGCCTGGCTCCATGGCTTTCTTGGTCCCCCTCCAGCCCCTCCAATTCTTGTCCCTCCCAGCAGCCAGGATGAGCTTTGACACCACACACATGGCATCATGCTGTCTCTGCTTAAACCCTCCCTGTGCACCATAAAGTCTATCCTCCTCATCTGCCTCCTGACAACCTCCCCGAGAGGGCCCCTCACCCCCTGCACACACTGACCTCTCTGTTCCTGAACATATCAGATTCATGTCTGCCTTAGGGACTTTGCTCTTGCTGTTCCTTCCTTCTGGAACATTCTGGTTCCACACCTTTGGGTGGATGCCTTCTCCTCACCTTTCGGGACTCAGATCAATGTCACCTCCTCCAAGATGCCTTCCTTGAACACCTCTCCCCCCACAATGTAAATTACATTGCTGAGCTGTTCAACTCTCACTGTATTTACTTTCTCTATAGCATTTATCTCTAGTTGAATTAATTTGATGTGTTTATTTGTTTATCATCTTTGTCCCTCTCTAGGAGTCCAGGAAAACAGGAACGTTGTCCAGGTGATTTACCACTGTACGTTCATGTCTAGTGCTTGGGGTCCAACACATATTTGTCGAATGGATGAATGCTCCAACTCTGCCTCTGCTGAACTGCTAGAGATTTTGCAAGCTCTCTTACACAATCAGGAGCCTGGTAACCTGTTTGCACTCTCATTCCAAGGATTTTAGGCCTGCTTGGCCAATCCAGTCACAACTCATCAATTCTTGGCTGCCCCACCCCTGCCAGCAGGGCACAGAACCCAGAGTAGGTCCTTGACGCCTGCCTGTGGGACTGAGCTGGTTAAGGCAGCCTGGCCCCTGTACCGATTGTCTGGGTGACTTCAAGCAAGTGGGTATACATTTTGTTGTCTGTAGTCCTCACTGGAGAGATAAAGAGGTTTGCACAGATGGTCTCTGAGATTCGGCTTGAATTTCAAGGACCAGAATTGACCAGTTCAGGAGGTTTTAGTGGATTGAGAGGGGATGAGTGGGTTGGGGTAAGGGACATGGTGATGAGCGATTTGGAGGGGGGGCTCAGGCAGGACTTTCTTCCCAGGGCCTTGAGGATCAGCTTTGGGGGACCCTTGGGTGAGGTTTGCTCCCCAAAGTTCAGGATTTGCCCCTTGTCATTTCCTGCTTCCCTGGGGACTGTGACAGCCTCTCTTTTTCTGCTCTGTAATAGAGCAAGGATCTCCAGTCTGGGGCAATGAATCCCCTGTAACTACCTGCACAGAGTTGGGGGTATGTCGATGAATGCCTTTTGGGGAGAGAAAGTCCTTGCTTTCGTTGCTTTCTCTAAGGAACTTGTGCCCCTAAAGTTTAGGAACCCATGTTTAGAAGGCCAGGCTGAACTAAGAAGATGAATCATAGGAGAAAGAGGGGGAGGGGAGAATACCCAGTCCTTCCATTTTTTCAGGTCTTTTCTGGACCTCAGTTTCTTCATCAGTCACATTAGAAGTTTGGGTGAACTCTAGTTACATCCAGCCTTGAGAACAATAATGCCTAATTTTATTTCGCATACTTTCTCTCATTTACTCTTTCCAAAAGCCCTGGGAAGGGGTTTCCTGTCAGCATCCCCATTTTCTGGATGATAAAACCAAGGTTTGGTGAGGTTTGGTAACTTGCCCAAGGTCACACAGCCTGTGAGGGTCAAAGTGGACCCCAGATCTGGCTGCTGGCTCAGAAATGTCAGGGCTTTCTTGCACTGCCCAGGAGGGTTGCATACGGTAAGCTCTCTAGGGTTCCCACCGGCCAGTCTGGGCCAAGGGGAGTGAAGAGAGGGGAGAAGAGGAGGCGGTGGTCATGCTCGGGGAGGGGGGGAATCCTCAGCTCCTTCCAGTGAGTCCAGAGGGCCTCCTGGAGAAAGTGGGGCTTAGGGGAACTGAGCTGTGGAGTGGGGAAAGGGAGGAATGTCCGGGCAGCCAAAAGCATCCTTTCTGGTGGGTTCTCAGGTATTTATGGCCTCTTTGGATGTCTGGAATGCAGGTGTGGGTTTGCTATCGGACTTTGGGCTCCGCTGCAGGCCTGAGGCTGGGGAGACTTTTCGGAATGTGCCCCTTGCCTTCCAGAGCCACCTTTGACCTCACCTGCTGTTTACCATCCTCTTCCTCCCCCTCTGTCCCCCTTGGCAGCCTGAGCCAGTGCCAGGAAATTGTTGGTCAAAGGTGGGGTCGCCAAGAACCTGGAGAAACAGGAGGTCCTCATTAACCTCATTTACCTGCCAGGTACCTCTTGCCTTACGAGGTTCCTCCTGCCCCTTCTCATTACCTGCGTCTCCTGCTCCCTTTGAAGCTCAGATCCACTGGTGGGGATTTCTTCACAGTTGACCTTCCCAAGAGGCTCCCCCTTCCTCCAGTTTCGGGTACATGGTCTCTGTATCTCAGGTCACATCTCAGACTGTGTGGTCATCTGAGTTTAGATGCCAGCTTCCCAGTGAGGCTGTAAGCTCCTTGAGGTAAGGGCTATGCTCATTTGCTATTATATCATCAGGGCCTGGCTATTGACTATGTCTGTTTCAATGGTTGGATGAATGGATGAATGAGACTCATGTCCTGGGTCTGTACGGTAGTTCCAAACTCACTTCCTCTGGGAAGCCTCCTGGGATTGCTTCCACCTTGTTCTATCACCCTCCCATTCCTACCTTTGGTCTATCTATCCCATCCTGCCTTCTCCTTGCTGTTGCTCTCAGATTATTTCAGAGGGGTGCATTCGACCACAAGTGAGCTCTGCAAAGGCAGAGACCATGTCTTTGGATTCTCCCATGTGGCCCCTAATGGATGCTCACCAACTAACTGGCCTGTAGAATCTGGGCCAAAGTCGGGCCAGGAAACTCAGATTATTTCTCAAGCTCACCTAGCTTTTTGATGAAAGAGCTTGGGCCCAGCCTGGCCCAACCTGCACATCATCACTCCGATCTGGGGCTCCCCCTGCATGCAGTGCTTATATTTTAAAACCATTGACACTTATTCATTTATTCACTCAAAAGATATTTGCCCAGGGCCTTTGATGTGCCAGGCGCTGGGTTTACTCTGGCTCTCAGAGTCAGAGGTGATACAGTTCCCGGCCTCAAGGAGGTACAAAGCATTCACGGAGGTGAGATATTTACCGGAGCAGTGCCTCAGCGTTGGGGCCGAATGCTGGGGCTGTCAGAGAAAGTTTCCCTGAAGTCTGAAAGATTCTTACACAATCATACATCTGGTGTAAGCCATTTAAGAGAGCTTTTGCCCATCTTGTTTAGCCCAAGATATGCCTGTGACCCACCTGTGGTCCTGGTTCACAGGGAAGAGGAGGGTGGAGGCCATCCCCTGCATCAGCACCACCTGCTCCATCATCGCCACCCGAGGGCTGCAGAGCCACGGCCACTGGCTGGCAATGAGAAGTCCCAACGCCTGCAGGCAGACACACTGGGCTCAGAGATGGGCAGAGACACTCCCGAGGCCCCTGATGGCTCAGGGCAGAGCTGGGTCCAGAACCCAAGGGTCCTGGCTCCTCCCCCACAGATCACCACCTGCCCTTGTCTTCGCTAGGCCGGTGCCTTTGCTGGGTCGGCACCTTGGGCTCTGGGCTGGGTGCTGGGCACAGATGGGTGGCCCTTACCAGGGCTCCCCTTCTCGCACAGTGACAGATGGACATCAAAAGGGTGATCCAGGTTGAGACACCTATTGGAAGAAGGTGGGATATGAACCAAGCCTCACAATTCGGGCAGAGGGATGCCCATCTCCAAGAGTATGAGTCCTGGAGACCCGAGTGCACAGCCTGGCTCCATTATTCACTGGCAGGGCAAGCTTATCAGGGGGAGAGAGAGGGAAAGGGAAAGGGGCCAGGAAAAGCCGCTCTCCAGTCTGGACTGCCCGGCTGTGGGCCTGCCTGGGCAGGCTGCACGTAGCTCCCAGGCCTTGTTTTCTACAGCCGCCTCAGAGCACAAAGTCCAGTGGGGTGATTTTGTCATCTCTTCCCAGGGCAGCCTTAAAGGGCCAGCACTTCTCCCTGAGGTTAATGATTACCTGTTGGGTCACCAACAGACCCAGATGTGTGGGGTTGAGTAGGAGGTGGGGACCGAGGGGTGGCCCAGGGCGGGGCTAAGAAGAGACCCAAAGAGGAAGGTGATGGCTCCTTTGAATGCCTCCTCTTGGGGCTGCTTCCTTTCCTGGCTGGCCATGGGCCATGAGGAGGGACCTGGGTCTTTAAGGGCAAACAGCCCAGGGAACTTGTGAGCCCCGAAGGGAGGGTAAAGTCCAGGGTGCTGCCCCTCGGCACTGACAGGAGAGCAATTTTTGGGGAGAGGAAAAAACATGCCGGGCTTGGGATTCCCATAGGTGGGAGGGGCATGTCTGGGACTTAGGAGGTCAGGCCTTAGCTGAGCAGGCCCCTGGTCCCCTCACCCTCACCCGCAGACACTTGAAGGTGCCCCAGCATCGCCCAGTCCTGACCCAGCAACACCCTAAGTCCTTCCGTTCTCATCTCTGTTCCACCCCACCCCCCAGCCTTGGGAAGCAGCGTACAAGTAATAATAATGATAACTTCATGGGGCCCTGGGGACAGTATATAGATTCATCTGTATTCCTTACAACAATCCCGTGAGAAGGGTACAAATGTCACCCCCGTTTTTACCAGAGTAGAAAATGAAAACTAGAAAGCTTAAGATAGCACAGAGAGCAAGGAGCAGAGTGGGGCTTGACCCCTGGCCTGGGTTGTGTCAACGTTCCATGCTTTTTGCCACTGTGGGTGATGGGCTGTGGCCCTGCTATTTCCTCGCCAGGCTGGCTCAGCCAGGCTTCCGGAAAGCTTTCGAGATTTACCCATCCAGCTCATGTCTCTCCTTCTTGTCCTCCCCGGGGCGGGGGGGGAGGGGGGGGGAACCCTGCGCTCAGCCTGGCTGGATCCTCCTGTCACTGCCTTGGGCTCCATGGCTGCAAGTGACTGTGGCCTCCTTGCAGCCCCGGGGGCTCCCCAGGGGCAGGGGCAGGGGCTCTGAGGGGCTTGTAGATTAGGACAGGCCTGGAGGAGGCAGAGGGATGGACAAGAAGACCCTCACGGGAAAGCCCTCTGTGCAAAGGCCTGTCCCTGCCTCTGGGAAGGCTCTGTCTCAAGCTCGCGCACCTGTCCTACATTTATTCACAGAGTTCTTCAGGAATGCTTTCTCCAGGTGTATAAATCTAATGCCTTCCACTAGATCCCCGGCTGTGGCTTTCAACGGTTGTCCCCTGTCTCAAATACAGCAAGCTGCCTGTTTATCCTTTCCCAAGCCCTTTGCACATGCGATCTCCTATGGGTTCAGCAGAGCAGGTTTCTTTCAATCCCATTAGACAGATGAGGAAACAGCCCTCGAGCGAGTAAGTGACAGGACATAATGAGGTTTGGTGGCAGAGGCCAGCTCTGCCCTAACCCACACCCAGGTTTCCCTCTGGCTGCTTTTTCCGTGGCCTCTCTCCTGTCCATGCCTCGGGCAAACTTTCTTACCTCGGACCGGCTGGCATTGCAGTTATGGTTTGCCTCTAGTTCTTTTACTTAATTATTTTTATTGTGGTAAGATACACGTACATAAAATTTACTGTCTTAACCATTTTCAAGTGTACAGTTCAGTGGTATGAAGAACGTTCATATTGCGGCGCAACTATCACCCCCATCTATCTATAGAACTTTTCATCTGTTCCAACTGAAACTCAGGACCCTATGAACGACTCTCCATTACCCCTCCCCCAGCCCCTGGCAACTACCATTCTACCTTCTATCTCTATGATTTTTACTATGCTGAATACCTCAAGTCAGTAGAATCATACAGCGTTTGTCTTTTTGTGACTAGCTTATTTCACTTAATAAAATGTCCTCAAGGTGTATCCCTGTTGTAGCATATGTTAGAACTTCCTTTCGTTTTAAGGCTGAATAATATTCCATTGTATGTATAGACCACATTTTGCTTATCTATTCATCCATCCGTGTACACTTGGGTTGCCTCCATGATTTAGCTCTTATGAATAGTGTTGCTATGAACATGGGTGTACAAATATCTCTTGAAGACCCTGCTTTCAATTCTTTTGGGTATATACACAGAAGTGCGATTGCTGGATCGTATGGTAATTCTTTTTTTAAAACATTTTGAGGAACCGCCAAACTGCTTTCCACAGCAGCTACACCATATTACATTCTCACCAACGGTGCACGAAATTTCCAGTTTCTCCACATCCTCCCCAACACTTATGATCTGGGGTTTTTGGATAGCAGCCATCCTAATGGGTATGAGGTGGTATCTTATTGTAGTTTTGATCTGTGTTTCTCTAATGATCTGTGATGTTGAGCACTTTTTCATGTGCTTATTGGCCATTTGTATATCTTCTTTGAAGAAAAATATCTGTTCAAGTCCTTCGCTCATTTTTTAATTGCGTTGTTTGTTTTTGTTGTTGTTGTTGAGTTTTGGGAGTTCTGTATATATATTCTGGTTATTAATCCCTTCTCAGATATATGACTTGCAGATATCTTTTCCCATTCTGTGGGTCACCTTTTTACTCTGTTGATAGTATCTTTTGATACACAAAGGATTTTAAACTTCCACAAATGCTGGTAGTTCTTGCTGCTGTCATTGTGGTTCCTTCACACGGGGTTCCAGAGTGGCCCATATCTACGCTGCCTCTAGACCTGTCTTCCCACATTGATGCTCTGTTTACCTGGCTGACCTCACCCAGGGACAGAGAGCTCCCCGGGGCCAGACTCCAGCCTGGTTGAGGGCTGCATTCCCAGCACCAGCACGAGGCCTGGCACCTAGCAGGTGCTCAGTGTGTGTTTGGTGATTGGGTGAAGATGACCTAAGTGTGATGACAGATGATTCAGGCTGGGGTGGGGTTGGGAAAGATGAGGGGCCCCAGTACTATGGGGAAATGGGCACAAGACAGCCTGCTACTGCCAACAGGAGGAGGAGAGCAAGACGGCGAGGAGCACAGACCCTGGAGCCAGGGTGCACAGTTCGAATCCTGTGCAGCCTTGGGCAAGTTACTTAACCCTTCTATGCTTCAGTTTCTTTGCCATCTTTTTTTTTTTTTTTTTTTTTTTTTGGTGGTACGCGGGCCTCTCACTGTCGTGGCCTCTCCCATTGCGGAGCACAGGCTCCAGACGCGCAGGCTCAGCGGCCATGGCTCACGGGACCAGCCGCTCTGCGGCATGTGGGATCTTCCCAGACCGGGGCACGAACCCGTGTCCCCTGCATCGGCAGGCGGACTCTCAACCACTGCGCCACCAGGGAAGCCCCTCTTTGCCATCTTTGAAATGGGAGTAAAAATAGTATCTAGTTTAGAAGACTGGTTATGAGAGTCATATGATGTGTAAAAACCCTGAGAATAGCGCTTAGCCTATCATACACATTATATAGGTGCTGGATGTTCTTATTACTTCACTATAGTCTCAGTTCTTTGAGGGCAGAGAACACACTCCCTACATCACTGTGGCCCCAGCACCTCGCACAGTGCCCGATGCAGAGCTGTTGCTCGTATAGTATTTATTAACTGAATTAAATTGTCTTTTGTCAACCAGGCAGTCCTTCCTTACTCCGACCTTAGTTTCTCCTGCTGCATCTTCCTGACACTTTTGGTCCTGTTCTCCATTGTCCTGCTGTACAGCTGGGTCTTGGTCTCCTGTCGCTCTGGAAAGGACCCCTAGGAAGGAAAACTACTGGTTCTCAGTACTTCCTAAAGGGGAGCCTGGGGCTGGGCTGGCACAGGGGCTGGGTGGGATAGGTGACAGTTCAGGAGAGTGGGAGCTGGAAGAGGGCTGCTTCTCCCCATTTTCTTTCTCCTCTGTATCCCCTGCCCCAAGTCCTGGAATCAGAGTCTCAGGGCTGTTCTATTCCCATGGAAGGGCCTGAACCATTCTGTGCCTGTTCTCCTTATGGCTTCCCAGCTGCCTGGTTCTCTCTTGGAACCAGGGAATCAGAGAGAAGACGTTCTGAAAGGGTGTTGGTCTTGTCTCCTTCCAGAGACTCTAAGAGGTGACTCTTGCGGTCATCTCCTTGGCACTGTTGTTACTTCCAGAGGCACCTGGGAGCCAAGCCCTAGTGCGAGGGTGGAGGGACATCCCTGATGATTCTCCAGTGGCAATCGGACAGGCTTCTCTGTGGGCTGCCCCACTGCCGTCTATTCACTGGGCCCTGCTGTCACGGCCAGCTGAGCCCCAGGGTGCCAGGCCCACTTGGACCTGGGCAGTCAGCTGTGCCCTCTGCCCAGGGATCAGCCCTCCCTGGGCTCCTGATGTCCCGAATCCCCTGACGTCACCTCAGATCCTGTGACTTGCCCTGACCCACTCAGGAGGGACCTTGTCCCTGAAGACTTTGGCCTTTCCTCTGATGCTCGCGAGCAGTGTGGCTGGTGGGTCAGGTGCCAGTGGACGATGGGGAGGCTTGGAGACTGGCTTGGGCCCTGCCTGGGTGGCTCTGGGTGTAAGAGCAGTGAGTCACAACTTTCAGGCAATGGTGAGGAGAGAAGGCAGGTCATGGGCACCGGGTATGTGAGGGCGTGGAGCCTGGGTTCACACCCCAGATGTTCCCATCTTCCGAGAAGCCTGGTGGCTGACCTGCATCTCCATGTGAGTGGGATGGGCTTGTGTAGGAGTGTGTGGTTTGTAAGTGTGTGTGCAGGGACGTGAGGACGGGGATGGTGTGAAGTGTGGGTAGAGTGTGTGCTCATGGGTGCCTGTGCCTTGAGTGGGGTGGTCTGTGTTGGGAACGGGACTGGTATTGATGCTGGGCTTGGGGGCTGAGCAGAGGTCAGTGTAGAGAGTGACCACAAAATTACAAGGTACCTTGATCTCTCTTCATTTTAATTTAACCTCAGCCTCTGCCTGGGAGTCGGGTTTCTGGGTAACTGTTGGGAATGGGGGTAGAATTTAGGGCCTCCCGTTGCCACCCCAGCTGCTGATTAACATCTGAATGATGATGACTTAGGAGGGGGGGAAATTTGTCACCCTTGGTAATCACACCTCCAGCAGGCAGGGCTGGCTTTTGGGGGCTGGTCTCTGTGTGTTTATGACTGTCAGTTTGTGTGTGTGTGTGTTGTTTCAAGTCTGGTGTATCTTTGTGTATGTACCTGTGTGACCCTGTGTCCTGTAACGGGCTCTGTATCTCAGTTTTTAGGAATGTGTGTTCATGTGTGTATAGCCATGAGCAGTGCCATTGTATTTTACTTTATCTTTTGATTGAGGGAACATGCTGGAGTCATATACTTTCCAAATTACACAAACAAAAAACATTCTAGAACTAAATTTTAACAGTCCCTGTTATATATATGTATACATGTATGTATCATATATTTGATATATATCAAAATAAATGCCTTATTGAAACAATTTTCTTAAACAATTAAAAATGTAAATCATGTCTTCTAATCATTTATTTCTTCTAATAATAAAATGAATTGTATTTTGATTAGATGCTTTTATTACCACCAACTGAAAATAGTATTTAATTGTATATTATCTTTCTCTCCCACTAGAATATAACCTTGAGGAGGGCAGGGATTTTGTCTGTCTTGCTTGCTGTTGTATTCCCAGTTTCTAGAACTGTGCCTGGCATGTAGAAGGTACCGAATAAATAAGTTTTGTATAAGTGAAAGGGAAAGCATTACTGAGAAAACGGCATTTAAGAGGCCTGAAGGGTGAGGAGCCATTTACCAGGCCAAGAAGGGGTAAGGACTGTTCTAGGTGGCAGGCACAGTATGTACAAAGGTCCTGAGACAGGCGGGGCAGAGTGCATTCTGAGGAGCTGACAGGTGGCTTGCACAGTTGGAATGCTCTGAGTGCATGCATGTGTGTGTGTGTGTGTGTGTGTGTGTGTGTGTGTGTGTGTGTAGGGCTTTTTCAGCCATTTGAAGGAATTTGAAAAGTTGTTGAAGAGTTTTAAGCAAAGGAATGACATGATCGGATGTGTGGGATTTTTTTTTTTTTTTTTTTTTTTTTTTGCGGTACGCGGTCCTCTCACTGTCGTGTCCTCTCCTGTTGCGGAGCACAGGCTCTGGACGCGCAGGCTCAGCGGCCATGGGTCACGGGCCCAGCCGCTCCGCGGCACGTGGGATCTTCCCGGACCAGGGCACGAACCCGTGTCCCCTGCATCGGCAGGCGGACTCTCAACAACTGTGCCACCGGGGAAGCCCCGGATTTGTGTTTTTAAAACATCCCTCATTGCTGGAGGAGGCTGGACTCTGGGTTGGGATGAGAGGTCAAGCAGCGGGACTAGGTAGGGACCTGGTGCTGTCCTCTAGCAAGGTGGTGACTTGGCCTGGGGTGGTTGCCATGAGGCTGGAGCTCCTAGGACAGAGTCAGGAGATTTTTAGCAGTGGACTTGGCAGGGTTACGACGATGGGCTGGGTAGAAGGAGTTGGGAGGTGAGGAGAGGGAGGTGCTGGAAGTGGTTACAAAGTTTCTGACTTGCTTAATTGGTTGGCTGGTGAGTTGAGTGCTTCCTATGTGTTGGGCGATTTGCTAACTATTTCACTCTCCCAATTAATCTTCACAGCCCTCCGAGACAGGTCAAATATAATCCATGAGGAAATGGAGGTGCAGAGTGATAAGCCCTCTGCTGTAGGGTTTATACTTGGAACAATGAAGCCCTCCTATCTAATAACATCAAGGCTTGCAGTTGGCTGGTTAGCACGGGGATCATAAAATAATTAGATGTATGAAGGGTAAATATGTCATTTTAACTGGAGACTCATGGATGCGCTAACATTTGCCTGCGTTTAGGTGTGTCACTGAGGCCCCCTCCCCTGGGCCCAGGCTCTCCTGAGTGCTGAATGGCCTTTCTTGCATAAACTACCCCTGACACTCTTGTCTTCTCTGAGCTCCAGTTCTGGTTTATTTAAAGTAGAGCGAGAACTTCATACCTCTTAAGAACCAATCAAGGAGACTTCCCTGGCGGTCCAGTGGTTAAGACTTTGCCTTCCAATGCAGGGGGTGTGGGTTCGATCCCTGGTCAGGGAATTAAGATCCCACATGCCTTGTGGCAGAAATAAACTTAAAAAAACCATAAACAACAGAAGCAGTATTGTAACAAATTCAATAAAGACTTGAAAAATGGTCCACATCTTAAAAAAAAAAAAAAAAAAGAACCAATCAAGGGCAGGATTCTTCCAGATGTTTGGACCCCCCCCACTCCCCCCCACTCCCTCCCAGCCTGCCAGTCCCACTCTTTACAGTCTGTCTTTTTCCCATTTGACTCAATGGCTATTTTTTCAGTGGTTTGCTATTACCAAAACTTCCAAAGCATTCAACTTGTATTTTTTTAATAAAAAAAGAAAACTCTTTCTTTTCACAGTCATATTTCATTGTTTTGTGTCATAGTTGATTAAATTACATAATTACAATAACAAGCACAACTGGCAGACAGATTTAGGGACTAACAAAACGGTTCTTGGGACACATGTGGCTTGGCTGGTGGGAGCAGAAAGGGATGGGCATGTTGGAGAGCTCCCCCAGGGTCGGGGCGGGGGGGCTGTCTCGGGCCCTCCCTGCCATGGGCATCATCAGTCTGCAGGCTTCACGGAGGCCGTGCAGGGTTATCGGCTGAGGCCCCAGGTGAGGTTGGTCACCAGGTGAGAATGTGGGCAAGGGGGAGAGCTGTCCCCAGGGCGACACTCTGTTACATTTAACCGGAAGGTAAATTCTGTGTTCAGTATTGGATACACATATTTCGAGCCCTTGGAAATCATTATGAAATGCCATCAGTGGTTTAAATGCTCGGCACGATTAGGTTTAAAAGGTATGTTTTGTGCCTCTGTTAATAATGAGCTGGCAAGGCTGGCATTTCATTCTGGAACGTCTCATCTTCCCGCGCCAAGCCCTGGGAAAGGCAGCAGTAGGTAGTTCCGCTGGGAGTGGCTGATGCAGTGCCCTCTTTTTTACTGAGGTGTCTACCGTACTTGGCTAGGCTGGGCTCCATCCTGAAGGCCAAGTTTCTGCCTTTGAGGAACGTCTATTCCTAAAGAGAGTGAAGGTGAGATACCCCGAAGCAGTAGGAATCTGGATCCAGACACTGGGAAGGAGGAACCTTCTGGTTGGGCTAACAGGGTGTGTTCTGCCCGTGGGGCTTCTGGGGCAGCAGAAGGACAGGGATGGGATGGTGCTTTCTTTTTTTTTTTTTTTTTTTCTGGCGGTACCCGGGCCTCTCATTGCCGTGGCTTCTCCCATTGCGGAGCACAGGCTCCGGACGCGCAGGCTCAGCGGCCATGGCTCACGGGCCCAGCCGCTCCGCGGCACGTGGGATCCTCCCAGACCGGGGCACGAACCCGCGTCCCCTGCATCGGCAGGCGGACTCTCAACCACTGCGCCACCAGGGAAGCCCCGATGGTGCTTTCTTGATGCACAGCGCCCACCTGGCCCAGGGCGGGACACAGGGGTAGGGGGACCTCATCTGCCAGGACTCGCCAGGCATCTGACTAGCTCTTAACGGGTGTTGGGGACCATTTCATCTCTCAGAGCGTTGGGGGAGGTGAATGGGGGCAGGAGGATTGGTTGACAGAGTGGGTTGGCATAGTGACAGCGACACGGGAAATGTGGGATAAAGGTGAGCCTGACCCTTACTCCTAATAGGGAAGGGAAGTTGGTTCAGTTTAGTTGAACCATCATTTCTTGAGTCATTGTGTTAGGCTCTGGGAACACCAAGAGGAATAAGACACCATTCCTGCCCTCAAAATCATACCATCTTGTAAAGCAATTATACTCCAATAAAGATGTTAAAAAAAAAAAGCATACCATCTAGTCATGGAGACAGGGTCCAACAAGAGCATTTTCATATACCATGTTATAGCAGTTTGGAGTGCATTTGATCTCAAGTAATAGAATTCACAATGGATAGTGACTTGAGCAAAAAAGACATTTATCAGTCTCACACAGCAGGAAGTCTGGGGGCAGGTGACTTCAGGCATGATGGAAGGACTCAACCATGTTATAAAAAACTCCGGCTTTGGACTTCTCTGGTGGCGCAGTGGTTAAGAATCCGCCTGCCAGTGTAGGGGACACGGGTTTGAGCCCTGGTCCGGGAAGATCCCACGTGCCACGGAGCAACTAAGCCCGTGCGCCACAACGACTGAGCCTGTGCTCTAGAGACCACGAGCCACAACTACTGAACCTGTGTGCCACAACTACTGAAGCCCGAGCACCTAGAGCCCATGCCCCGCAACAAGAGAAGCCACCGCAATGAGAAGCCCGCACACCACAACGAAGAGTAGCCCCCCGCTCGCTGCAACCAGAGAAAGCCCGCACACAGCAACAAAGACCCAACGTAGCCAAAAATAAATAAATAAATAAAACAAAAACCAAAAAAAACCTCTGTCTTTTTCTTTCTGCTCTGCCGTCCTCAACATGTTAACTTTTTGTCCACATGCTTGTTGCTTCATGTTTGCAAGTTGGTGGCTATGGTGCCTCTTACATTTACATTCAAAGCAGAAAAAAAGACCAAGGAGAAAATAGGGTTTATTCTTCTTTAAAAAATTTGTTTTTGGAGTATAGTTGATTTACAATGTTGTGCTAGTTTCTGCTGTACAGCAAAGTGAATCATTTATGTGTATACACATATCCACTCTTTTTTAGATTCTATTCCCATATAGGTCATTACACAGTATTGAGAAGAGTTCCCTGTGCTATACAGTAGGTCCTTATCAGTTATCTGTTTTCTGTATAGTAGTGTGTATATGTCAATCCCAGTCTCCCAATTTATCCCTCTTCCCCCTCACCCCCCTGCTTCCCCCCCAGTAACCATAGGTTTGTTTTCTACATCTGTGACTCTATTTCTGTTTTGTAAATAAGTTCATTTGTACCTTTTTGTTTTTAGATTCCACATATAAGAGATATCTTATGATATTTGTCTTTGTCTGACTTACTTCACTCAGTATGACAATCTCTAGGTAATGAGGCTGTATTCTTATCAGGGAAGAAAAGTGTTCCCCAGAAGCCCCCTTAGAAAACGACCTCTCATGACTCATTGGCTGGGAGTGAGAGGGGATGCTGCAAGGGAGGCGGGGAAAGTGAAGGTCAGGTGGCTGGGAACAAGATGCTCATGATAGTTTAGATGAAGCTTGATTCATCCTCTGGGCCTGGATACATCGTCACCTGAAAAGGTATGGGCTCTGGTGGCAAGGAGGAAGGGGTAGGGGGTATGGCTGTTAGGGAGAATGAGCAGTGTCTTCTGTGTGTAACAAGAGCCAAGTTCAAGCCCAGGAAGCAAAGAGAAACCAGAGGAGCAGCATTAGCCCTACCTGGAGAGGGGAGGGTCAGGGAAAGTTCCCTGGAAAAGGTGGCCCCTGAGCGAGGTCTTGAGCACCCCTATCGAGAACAGTTGGAAGGTCATCCTCTTTTGAAGGGACAGCAGGAGAAGAAGCGTAAAGATGTGAAATAACATAGTGAGTCCAGGAAAGTGTGCACAATTAAATATTTAGTTAAAGGATGGAGTTAGAGAGAGAGAGAGAGGTGGGAGGTGCAGGTGGAGAGGTGACCAGAAACCACACCATGCTGGGCTTTGTAAGTCATGCGGCAACCTTGGATTTTATCCCGTAGGGTCTTGAATGGCTTTCAGCAGTGGAGGGGCTTGGTTAGCTGTGCATCAGAAAGGTCACCCAGTGCCGGTGCGGAGAATGGATGAGAGACGTTGGGAGGAGCTCAGACTGAAACAAGAACGTTCTTGCAAACATCCTGATGAGAGCTGCTGAGGGCCTGTAGTAAGACTTTCCAAAGTCAGCCTGACAATATTTCAGCGATGAGATAGGCAGGATCCCATGGCATGAATCTCTGGGAGGGAAAGATATCTCAAGAGGGCTTGGAAGCTCCCAAAAATGTACATCAGACGGTGCAATCACACACAGGCTGGTTTATGTTCCACTGATGAAGGAAGAGGAGACGTGGCCAAAGAGAAAGCGGGCAGCACGGGCTTTGCCACATTCCTGTTTGGGGAAGGCTTGAGCAGAAAAGACAAGGGCACATATGAGACAGGACTGCAGGCCTGTAAAGCTGGTGCCTGGAAGACAAGAACTGGCAGAACTTTGTGAAAGATACTAGGGGCCACTCAAGCTTTTTTGGCCAGGACCAGAGCCTGGGGGAGACCAAGAGAGAAAGAGGCTGCAGCTGGGCCTGGTGGCAGAATGTGGGCGGGGTGTGGCTAGAGGGTGGCGCTCCTGGGCTTTGCTCCTCTTCCAGAGACCAGGAGACCTGCCTTCAGACCCAGAGGACAGGATCACACACTGGGAGAGGAAAGAGAAGGCCAGCAGGCCCTGGAGGCAGGACAAGCTCTTCCTACCAGCTTCTCCTGGGATGTGTCGGAGGTCTCCCCGCATAAAATGTCATTTCAGGCACAAAGGAAGCTTGTGAACGGGACTGCTGGGTCCATTTGGCCCCTTCGGAAGAAGTGTAAGGCATGGGTATGCAGTAAAGAGGAAATGTGGTTCTGAGTTTCAAAAAGAGGAGGAGGTCAGAACACGCAGCTACACAGCGGAGGGCAGTCCTGGGCCAGGATCCTTGTAGACTGGGAAATAAATGGGCTGTGGGCACTTAGAAAAGGAAGGGTCCCCAGGAGCCAGCATGGGCTCACCGTGACTAGTGTGTCAGGCCAATTAAAAACAAGAGTGTGGGGCTTCCCTGGTGGCGCAGTGGTTGGGAGTCTGCCTGCCGATGCAGGGGACACGGGTTCGGGCCCTGGTCCAGGAGGGTCCCACATGCGGTGGAGCGGCTGGGCCCATGCACCACAACTACTGAGCCTGCGCTCTAGAGCCCGCAAGGCACAGCTGCTGGGACCGCGTGCCGCAACTGCTGAGGCCCGCGTGCCTGGAGCCCGTGCTCTACAGCAAGAGGGGCCACCGTGGTGAGGGGCCCGCGCACCGCAGCACAGGGTGGCCCTCGCTCGCGACAACTGGAGAGAGCCCGCGCACAGCAGCAAGGACCCAATGCAGCCAAAAATAAATAAATAAATTTTAAAAAACCACACAAGAGTGTTGAGAAATAGATCAGAATAAAATGGAATAAAATTCAAAAAGTACCAAAGGGTATACAGTGAAAAGTCTCTCTCTTACCCCCGACTCCTAGCCTCCCAGTTCCCATCCTCAAAGGCAACCAGTGTTACCATTGGTGATACATATTATCTATCCATCTATCACCTATCTATCTATCTATTCACCTATCTATCGATCTATCTATCTATTCACCTATCTATCGATCTATCTATCTATTCACCTATCTATCTATCCATTCACCTATCTATCTATCTATCCATGTATGTATCCATCCATCCACCTACCTATCTACTTAACCTTTTAAAAAGACAAATTGTAGCATATTTCACTTGTCATTTTTAAATCTTTCTCTTCCTCTAACAATATATCATGGAGATTTTTACACAGCCGTGCATACGGAGCTACCTCATTTTTTTAACGCCCTGGGGGTAACCATGGTCCAAATGCCCCATCATCTATTCAGTCAGTCCCCCACAGTCCCCAGACTTTCTCTCTCGTCAACATCTCTACAACAAATAACCTTGCATATATGTCACTTCCTGAATGTTTGATATATGTGATACGTATGTGTTTCTATAGAATGAACACTCAGAGGTAGAATTGCTGGGTCAAAGAATACGTGCATGTTTACTTTTGATAGATATCATCAAGTTGTCAAATTCCATAGGAGTTGTGCCGATTTGTGTCCCCATCTTGAACATATGAGAGGGTCTATTTCCCCGTGTTTTGGCTAACAGTGTGTTTTCAAACATTCAGGTCTTACTGGTGTTGGGTAATCAGAGAGAAGAAAACTCTAGTTTTCATAGACTTTTCTCATATTAAGATTTCTGACTAATGGACTTTCTGACTCTCAGGAAGATTGGAGACTGGAAGATGTGGGAATTGTGGGAAGTATGGGAACTCCACAGAGTTCTTTTTTTTTTTTTTTTTTTTTTTTTTGCAGTACGCGGGCCTCTCACTGTTGCGGTGCACCGGCTCCGGACGCGCAGGCCCAGTGACCATGGCTCACGGGCCCAGCCGCTCTGCGGCATGTGGGATCTTCCCGGACCGGGGCACGAACCCGTGTCCCCTGCATCGGCAGGCAGACTCTCAACCACTGCGCCACCAGGGAAGGGAAGCCCCTCCGCAGAGTTCTTGATAAAGCCTCTCAAGTACTTTGAGGGTCAAGATGGGGAAGTAGAGCTGGATCCTGAAGTGGTTTTACAGATCAGTGGCTGGATAAATGGTCATCCATTCATTCAGCAGACATTCTTGGAGGGCCTACTATTTGCTGGGCTTTCCTCTAAGACACTGGTATACATCAATGAAGAAAACAGACAAAAAAAAAAAAAATCCTTCACGGAGATTATGTTCAACAGGGAAAGATGAACAATAAATGAAAACCAGAAAAATTAAGTGAATTATGTAGCGTGTTAGAAGGCCGTATGCCAAGGGTATTGCTTAATGAACCCACATAGGTCTAGAAGAGGACAGTTTTCAGTTTCCAATGGATGCCAACCGGGGCAGGGGAATCTGTTATTAGTCCTGTCTTGTTCATTCAACAAATATTGATTGAACATGTAGTATATGCCAGGTTTTCTTTTAGGAGTCAAGGATACAGCTGTGAACAAAACAGACAAAAACCCCTGTGCCACTGAAGCTTATATTCTAGTGGTAGGAGACTGACAGTAACAAAATAAGAAATGTATATAGTATATTAGAAAGAAAAAAATGTGCTAGGGAGAAAAATTAAGTGAGAAGGAACGATAAACAGTGCCAGAGGCTGGGGTGGCAGTTCCAGATGCGGTGGTCAGGGGAGGCCTCAGAAGGTGACATTTGAGCGGAGAGCTGAAGGAGGGAGGGAGCGTGAGGCTATCCAGAGAGGGAGGCGGTCGCAAAGCCCTGGAAGCTGAAGCAAGCTCAGGTGTTGGAGGAGCTGCAAGTAGCCAGCATGGCTGCAGCAGAGAGAATGAGGGGGAGTGTGGAGGGGATGGGGAGGAAACGGAAAGGGAAGCTGGGTCCTGTAGGGCCTGGGGGCCCCTGTGAAGACCTTCAGCGTCTACTCCAAGTGAGGCAGGAGCCCTTGAAGTGTCTGAGCAGAGGAGGGCTAGAATCTGAATTAGATTTTTTTTTTTTTTTGGCAGTACGCGGGCCTCTCACTGTTGTGGCCTCTCCCGTTGCAGAGAACAGGCTCCGGACGCGCAGGCTCAGTGGCCATGGCTCACGGGCCCAGCTGCTCCGCGGCATGTGGGATCTTCCCGGACCGGGGCACGAACCCGTGTCCCCCGCATCGGCAGGCGGACTCTCAACCACTGCGCCACCAGGGAAGCCCTGAATTAGATTTTAATAGGATGATTCTGGCTGCTGGGTTGAGAACAGACTGTAGTGGGGGAGGGCAGAGCAGGGAAACTGTAGTAATCCAAAGAGCGGGGGCAAAAGTCATGAGGCTCTTGCAAAAATCCGAGCGAGAAATGATAGTGGGTTGAACCAGATTGGAAGTGACAGAGAAATGGTTGGATTTGGATACGTTTTCAATATAGAGCCAACAGGATTTGCTGCCAAATTGGATAGGGATGGGAGAGAGAGAGAGGAGTTGAATGTAACTGCAAGGATTTTGGTCTGAGCCATTGGAAGGATGGAGTTGACGGGACCGAAATTCTGAGATGGTGCGGCCTGTGGGTGGCCATGTTGGTGGGAGTGGGGCGATCAGAAGGTCAGGTATGGAATGCTAAGTCTGAGATGCCCCTTAGACATCAGGTGGAGATGACAATGTACAGATGGATGTGTGAGTCTGGGATTCAGAGGAGAGGTCTGGGCAGGAGATTTAAATTTGGGAGGCATTAATTTATAAATAATATTTAAAGCTTCTGATCCAGATGAGTTCACCAGGGGAGTGTGTGAAAATAAGGACGAGAAGCGAGAAGGGGTTCAAAGAATAGCCGTGGGGAATTCCAACGTTACAGAGCTGGGAAGCTGAGAAAGAGCCAGTGGAGGAGGCTGAGAAGGTGCAGCCAGGGGAGAAGGAGGAAAACCAGGAGAGTGTGACGGCTGGAAAATCAAGTGAAAAAAAGGTTTTCATAAGAGGGTGACCAACTGTGCCAAATGGTACTGAGAAGTCAACCGGGCTGAAGGATTCACCTTAGAATTGACCAGAGCAGTGAAGCACCAGTGAGGGAATCAGGACCCAGAAGGGCCGCAGCAGGTGGCCACGAGGCATCCAGTGGTACAAGATGGCATCTTCCAGGCCCTGTACTGGGGTCCCCAACACCAACTGTCTAAGTGGGAGGCAGCAGAGGGACTTAGTGGAAAAGACTTGGAGACTTGTTGACAACTCATGATGTGTCAACAGTAACGTGTAGTGATTGAAAAGCAAGGCAGTTATAGGTTGGGTTAATGGACATATTCAGCGCGAGGGAGGTGACTGACCCGCTGAGCACAGCACACGAAGTGAATCAGGTTCAGCTGGGGAGGGTGGAGGGGGAGACATGGTGAGCGTGTGCAGGGGGCGCATAGAGGGTGAGGACCTGGAAAAGAGGCTTTGTGAGGGTAAAGAGCTAAACTGTTGAGCTTGGGAGAGAGTGGACATGGGGACATCAACCATTCCGAGAAGAGCCCTCCTGGGAAGGGTTTGTGTGTCAAAAAATGGTGGAATGAGGCTGAAAGGAGACAGACTGTGTGCCATGACCTCTCCTACATTTATCTGTGGATTCCCCGTGACATTTTGCCATTTGTGAACATTCCAAGCCGTTTCTAAGCCAGGTGTGTTCCACAACTTGCTGAATGACTGCATCCAAAGTCTTGGGAAAATGATGCCTCCTCTTAAGACCAGCGGAATGAGATGAGCGACTTGTGATTATGGCAGGCCACAGGGCTGGGGGCAGGGCCTTCCCTGGGCCACGCCCTCACTGACTTGGCCGAGGGTGTGGATGGCCGGCTCCCACGTTGCCACCTTGCGCTCCTCCCAGCTGTCTAGGCACAGCTAGGAGGAGAGAGCAGAGACCTGGCCCCTGACCTCAGAGGACCCCAATCTGATGGCAGGAGGCGGGACAGGCTCTAGGGGCCGGAAGAGGTGGTGTGACCCTATGCCGGTTCTGACAGGAGGGAAAGGGTACAGCCTCCAAGATATATTTCCTGTAATGCTCTTGGTCAGCACTGTTTAATAGAATTGTAATGAGTCATGTCTGTGTTTTGAATTTTTCTAGTATCCACATTAAAAAAGTAAAATGAACAGGTGAAATTAATTTTAATAATAGCTTTTATATACTTATATGTATTGATTGAACCTCATATATCCCGAAATATTATCGACAGGTAATCAATAGATGAAAACTAATTGAGATAATCAATGTTAGTTTTTCAGGCTAAGCCTTCACAATCTGAACGCATTCTACACCTATTACAGCGCGTCTTGATTTGCACCAGCCACGTGGGGGCTGGACAGTGAGATCTGGGTGATCTGTCTCACTGTCCCTCCCTGTGCTTGAAGGAGCCGGGGCTGCCAGCGGGGGGTGCAGGGGCTTGCCGTTGGTGCCCGCCTGGCTGTGGGAGGGGCTCACAGGGATGCGTTCGTTTCCAGGTGGGGGCGGGGGGGGGGCGCCCGCTCTGTGCGTGCCTGCCGATCTCCAGAGACGGTAAACGTTAACGAAGCAGTGGGAGCCAGGACCACTGGGAGGCCTGGGCTCCCCGGGCGAGGGGAATGGAGATAACGCTGTGTACCTTAGATAGGGCTTTAGACCCGGCCTCCGAGGCTGCTGGGCCCCAGCTACCAGGGAAACACGGGCATGACTTCTGTTCCAGGACCAGGATGCCTGGTGGGGAGATTCTCAGAACCCGCAGACCTCAGAAGTGCCGCTTGCTCCACATCTGTGCTGGCCTCACCCCACTTCTCAGTCCCCCCTCCCTCCCCGTCCTCTTTACTTGGAGAGCTCTTCTCTCCAAATCCACTTGCCCACAAGCCCAGCTTAGCCCAATGTAAGGGAACAGATTGAATTCAGATGATTTCTCCTTTAACCACCCCCCCCAACAATAAGCACTCACTTATTGAGCACTTGCTGTATGCTGGGCCATTACCTAGGCTGTCACCTTCCTCACAGCAAGTGGGGCTACGGGTGGTTACCCCCACCCAGGCGAGGGGCCTGAAGGTCAGTCTGGTCAGCGTCACACCTGAGCATCACACCTGAGCTATTGACTGGATTAGTTCTAGCTACCAGAAATTTCTCTCTGGGGAGGGGAAAGCAAGAATATTCACTTGTATTTACATTAACAGACACTGGAAGGACACATAGAGGCTGCTGTGAGTGATGACATATGGTGGCTGGAATGGGGAGGAATGGAGGTATTGGGGTAAGAATTCTCAAGGCATATCCTTGTGTATTATTTCGATATTAGAACCATCTGGATATATTGTCTAATTTAAAAAGCAAGTGAGATGAAATTTTAGCTGTTCCTCTTTTCCTTCTGGTAGATGAAGATGTGTTTCTCAGAGTAGGTGAGCTTGATGACCAAACTGAAAATTTTTTGATATCCAGCATGTGTGTGGGCTTTATTTTCCATAAAGATAATTGAAATGACAAAGAAAAAAAAAGTGAGTTCTTTCTGGTCATGGCTTGGAATTGGTCTTCTTTAACTTCTATTCTTGGCTCCTAGTCCATGTTCTAGAAACTTCTAGTCTGATGAGGAAAAAAACTCAGACAACCCCCGGTCTGAGGGGAGACACAGCTCTGCCCTAGGGAGTTCTCAAGCCCAGCTCATCTGCAACAGGTAGAAGAAATGGAGGGATTCGTCTGTGTTCTGAAGCACCCACTTATGCTCTGGGCCTGGCTTCCACTTCCCGTCCCAAGATACCTCCTTAGTTCCCAGCCTGCTCAGTGTGTCAACACTAGATGGTTTTCCTCTGACTGCTTGTCCCTGGTCCCTGGAAGGTATCTGTGCCTCATCCTTTCTTGCCTCCAGGCTCTCCTGGAGCCTGGGAATGCATGTCCTGGGGACGTGGGGAGCCTGGTGCCTCTTTGAGAGCCTCCCCTGCAAGATGTGGACTCTACACCGCCACACAGACTGAGGCCCCAGCTGGGCTGGGGTGAGCGTGGGCCACCTGCAGGTCTGTGTGGGGCTCTGGGGGGCTGCCCTGCCCTTTTCCCAAATGGCGTGTGGGCAGTGAGAGCTGAGGCGAGCACCCAGGAGGCTTCTCCCTGCTTGGGGATCTCGTGCAGTGATTCTGACCTAAAGACAAGCAGAAGGATGGGAGATTTCCTGAGTATTCTCAGAGTTCCAGAGGTCACCGACCTGGGAGGCAAGGGCGAGCCTGGGGAGGGGCAGGCCAGGGCACACACACACACAGGCTGTGTTTCCTTCTGAGCAGAAGGCGCTGCCCTTGGCAGAGCTGGAGGGGCCCAGCCCCATCCCCAGCCAGGGCTCCTCAGCGTCCTTGAGGGGAGGTCAGCCTCTGAGGTCAGTGAGCCGCAGAACCCACCTCACCCCATCTCAGCTTACATTCTCTTAGAATTCTTCCCCCACCAGCAGAGGGGTCCTAGGGGTCCAGCCCAGGCCTTGGAGGCTAGCAAGCCATGTGGGGATGGAGTGATGAAATCTGGTTAGGAGACTAGGGGGTGGTGATGAGTGAACCCCTTCTTGAATACACCTCTCCGAGCTCCCCACCCTTCCTGTCCCCATTCTTGACTTTCTCCCAACCTGGCTGTGAAACTGAGAGCAGACCCCAGCTCCCTGCAGGGTCCAAGCAGGGTCCAGGTGGAGACAGAAACCACTCTGTGGAATATAGAAATAGAGTCTGAGATTCCTAGAACCTCAGAGGTACAGAGGGCATGTTCTTGGGGATCAGCCAGCCCAATGCCCTCAGGGAGACCCATAGAGGTTTTTCCAAAACATACTGGAGAAGCCACAGAAGACAGGGCCCTGGGACTGGGACCCGGAAAGCAATTTGCTGGGGTGATGTGAGAAAATGTCAGGGTGAGGATGAGTGAGGTGGGAGAGGAGAAAGAGATCCAATGGGGACAGGGGCTGGGGGTGTTTACCCAGAGTATCAGGCCTGCAGGAAAAGAAAACAAAGCATTTGGGATTCTTGGAAGACAAGACCTCAGGTAACCCTAGGGCTCAGCGGTCAGCTTCCTAGGAATGTCAACCAGTCAGCAGCACCTTTGATTCAGCGCCTTTGCTCTGCGGCCCGAGTTATTATGTGCAAAGTCATTCCCCCCTCAGGGCCTCAGTCTCCACATCTGTAAAAGGTGGCAGGTACCCAACCTTCTCAAAGTACCTCCCATCTCCACATTTCTACATCCACACCCTGAATGGCCGAATGATATCTCTGAGAGACTTTTCTCTACTTGGCATTTGTCACTCTCCCTGTGCCTTGGTGTCTGCTTCAGTGAAATGGGGATAAAAAAATAATGCCCATTTCTTAAAGTTATGGTGAGGATTAAATGTGTTAATACATGTAAAGCATTTAGTGCCTGGTATGCAGAAGTTTCTTAATAAATGTTACTTATTATTAGTAACTGGGAAGGCAGTTGACTGCTACACAGTTGTCCATGACCTGTAGTGAGTTTCTTTTTTAAATGAACGCACTGGGACAAGGGCCTCCTTGGGGCATTTTAAGGACAGCCTGGCTCCAGGGAAGCCCACATCCTATTCCAGGTACCACCCACATCCAGGCTGGAGAGCCTAGAGGACAGTGAGACCCGGGCCTGGAAGCTCCCAGAACTTCATACCAGGACCAGCGAGGCTGACACAGTGTCCCCGGCCCAGGGTTTCTGGGCCTTGGGTCCCAAAGGGAGAGCAGCAGCCCTTTACTCCCCTCCCCCGCTGCTGGAGGCACTAGGTGAGGGTGGCTGGAGATAGGAGAACAGCGAGAGGCATCCTGTGGAGGGCTTTCAAGAGGCCGCCTTGCTTAGGGTCAATATTTGTTCAGCTCTTGGGCTGGCGGGGTCCATCACTGCCTCTGGCCCCTCACATTCCTGCCATTGCATCCCTATCTCAGGAACTCGCTCCAGTCGACTTGGGGGGACCACGCCCCTTGTCGCCAGTGGTCTGCCCTGGTCTGCCACCACCACAAGATCAGGCAGAAAACTGGAGGCCCCAGGCAGGTGTGTGGAGGATACAGGCCAGGTGTGGGCCCCTGCTTTCCCTTGATGAAAGCCTAGCTTCCTCACCAACTGCAATCAATGCGGGGGGCGGGGGACAGGACCTTCTGGCTTCCATCTGATTCCTACTTAAATTAGATAATTATTTCAGCAAACATTTTCTAAGCACCTACTGTGTTCCCAAGAGGATACCCCCCTCCCCAACTAGAGCCTCATTTCAAGGGGAAAATATCCTTAGGGGGCCCCAGTATTAACTTCAATCAGGTTCGCTTAGAAATAGGCAGACATACAGCTAGATATAAAACACCTTTCACTAGCAGCCTTTACACGACTCAAAAACCAGAATCAGTTTGCAGTTTAACTACAAAGAATAGAATACAAGCAATCAATTTCAAACGGAGGACAGACACTTTAGTGCTGAAGCCAAATCATCACTTGTGGTGTGAAGAGCGCCAGCGACAACCAACATAGTTTAAGGTTTTGTTCCCTGGGCAGGGCTTGCTTTTACCAGATACAATGCCTCATTTACATACTAAGCCCCACCTCTGCTCTTTCCTCATTGGCCCAGGACAATTGGCCCTAATGAGGCCAGGGGCAGTGTGCTCAAACTTACTTCCTGAGGTTAGCTTGTAAATGAGAAGACCCTGGGGGATGAGGGGGAGGCCTGGGGACAGGACTAATTGCAGCCAGGCTCTTGGGGTACCTTCCCCTGGTCGGTCCAGAGCTCTTGACTTTCTCCTGTTACCTCATTCACTCCTCAGTCCAAGGTGGAGGCATGGGCAGGGCAAGTTGGTTCCAATGCTCTTAAGCTGTTACCCTGTCTCCACAAGGGAAGGCATGGATTTTTAAGTTTCTATTCTTATTTATTTCCTCCCTTTCCTCCACAAAAGGTAGCATACTTTACACATGGTTCTGTACCTCACCTCTCCAGTTTAGTTTATCTTCGAGGAATTTGGGTCACGGTACATAAGGAATGTCTTGATGCCGCTCCCCACCCCTTTACAGCTGCATAGTATTCCATTGCACAGCTGACCTGTCATTTATTCAACCAGTCCCTTGTTGAGTTAGGTCATTTCCATCTTTAGCTTTTACAAACAATGAGGCAGTGAATAATCTTCTACATGCGTCATTTCACACTATTAGGTATATCTGTAGCATCAATTCCCAGACCTGGAATTGTTGGTCAAAGGGTATATGCTTTTGTAATCTTGATACATATTGTCAAATTGTTCTCCAGAGATTGTAACAATTAAACTTCCTGCAGCAATGGATGAGTGTGACTATTTCCCCACAGCCTGGCCTAACAAAGCGTGCTCTCAATTTTTTTTTTTTTGGAATTTTTGCCAATCTCCTAGGTGAAGAATTGTATCCTACTATAGTTCTAATTTGGACATGCTTTTATTTACAAGGTCTGGCTGGGGTGAGATGGATGCAGTGTCAGAGAGTGGAGTATTTCCCAGGGCTAAGGGGTCCAGGAAGGGCCCATGCCCCTGACCTTATTTGCTTTAACCTGTGGACAACTGGCTCCAGGGAGAGACTCTAACCATGGCAGGACCCACCCAAGTCATCTTCATATCCGAAGGTGCCTGGAGAAGCCACATCGGCTTGCCTGTGGATGGATGGGATGGGGCCTTGTGTGTATTAATTTAGAGCGCTTTCCCGGGAACGTGGCCAGGTCCCTGGGACCTCACATCGGTGGGGAAGTTTCCCTGAGGTTCAACCTCCTCCACCAAAGACCATGCTGTGCTTCCATGTTGGCCCTCTGTGGCATGCGAGAATCACAAGATGGGAGGCGCCAATGAATGACGGGGTGCTAAGCCCCTTCTGGTTTCCCTGGAATCATAGTATCCATGGTGTCTCTCAGGACCCAAGACCCTGTTGAAGGAGAAAAGAAGGTTAACTTCGTGATTTGTTCTCTGTGACCCCATATTCTTGCTCCAGGTGACCACTCTCTCCTCAGAAAAGAGAAGAGAGGAGAGAAACTAGAGGCAATCTGACCCTAAAATATGTGGGCCTGGTATTGCTGGGGCCTGGTTGGCTCAGAGAGGGGCCAGTGAGGATCCTCACCCCCTGGAACCTGCCTGAGCGTTCAAATGCTGGTCTTCCCTCCTCCCGAATTGTCATGGTCTTTACAATAGCACTCTGGCCCCAGCCTGGGACCCCAGAGCAGTTTAGTTTGAGATTTGTGGGTCAGTCCCTCGAATATCTGGGCTGAAGAACCTTGGGCAGAATGCAGCTCAGACTTAGAACATAACACATCAGAGCTGAAGGGACTCCGTATTCAGTTCCTTTATTGTACAGCTAGGGAAACTGAGTCACGGGTAGGTTAAGGAACTTATCCAAGGTCCCCCAACTAGCAGATGGCAGAGCCAGCCTGGGCATGAGGTATCTGGACTCCTTGGCCAGCCCTCTCTGAGTTTCATTCTAAGGGGTGGGGACTTAGCCTCAGAGCAAACCTGGACGCCCCTTTCCTGGCTGAGTGTGGCTGCCCAGGATGGACGTCACTGCTGCTGCTGTGGCCACCACTGCCTGGATGGCTGCCAGCTCAGGCAGGAACCCCAGAGGCCAAGGTGGACGAGGGGATTTTCAGGGCACTCTTGGCGTGCCCAGATTTGTTTCCTGCCTACTTTTAATTGCATTTAATGATCAACAGAGAAACGGAGAGCACCCCTGGCTCCCTCCTTCTGCCTCCCTCCCTTCTGCAGACGTGGGGAGAGGGGGCAGGTGGAGGCATCAGCCTTCCCAGAAGTCGGCCTAATCCCTTCGCCTGTCTTGGGAAAGCTCTTGGGAGCAGTGCTCCAAAGCGTGGGGGCAGGGAGGGGGCTTGCTCCTTGCCAGTGCGTGGAATTCCTGAGAATCTCCTCCCCTGAGATGCCAAGCCCCAAGTCTAGCTGCTGAGACTCCGGACTCGGAGAAGGAGGAACCCAGGGCCTAGGCATGGAACAGGGAAACCCCTTGGGGCAAGGGTGGGGTGTGTCACTCAACACTTCCTCATTGCTCTCTGGATTGGTCGCCTTCTTTCCAGCATCCCCGCCTTTGCTCGTGCTCTTCCTTCTCCTGGGAGTTCCATCTCCACTGCTGTCTGCCTGTTCCACCCTGCCCATCCTGGATGGCCCAACTCTATCCACAGGTTCCTCAGGAACCTTCCGCTACTGCTCCAGCCCAGTGAGATTTCCCCCCCTTTGAACCCTCCGTGTCTTGGACATAGATGTTGCTCAATAGACCCTCAATTAGAATTTGTTAAGCACCTAATATATGTCAGTGTCTTGGCCTGGTTCCCCCCGAGAGAAGGATTTGAGCACTAGTAGCTGATTTAGGAGGTGATCCCATGAAACACCAGTCAAGGGGTGCATATAGGTGGGTATGTCCATGTCTGTGTATGCTGGTGGCCGGGGATACAAAGATGAATATAGCAACCCAGTGCCCTGTAGGAGTTCACAGTCTAGGGAGAGCAGAGGGAATGTAGTAAAGGCCAGGATGGAGGTGTCCATACTGGGCTGTGGGATCTTAGAGGTGGGACCCTTGTCCAGCCTGAGATTCAGGGAAGATATCCTGGAAGAGAGCAGAGATTTGGGGTTTGGAAGGATGAGTGATTGTCAAGGTGGAGAAAGGTGGAAGGGCCTTCCACACAGAAGGAAGAACACAGGCAAAGTGATGATGGGGTGTGTGTGGGAGAACCTCTCAGCCTGTCGTCAGCTGTCAACACCGGCTCTGCCACCATCTCTACCCTCGCACAAGGGTTCACTCACGTTCAAACTAATTTCAAGATAGCAACTAATCTTAACATTCACCTGGGGGGCACGGCTGATGTCAAATTTGCAAACACAAGATTTGCTTGTTTAAGGAGCTTAGTTAGCAATGTGTCACCCACACTCTTTAAGTAGATCAGTGGTCTCCAAAACAGGGTGCAACAGGACTGATCCGTCCACGTTTGGGAAGGAATTGGAAACTGACTTTATTTTTTCTTTCATCCTTTTAAAATGTCTAGTTTTTGTGTATTTTTCAATCATGTACATAATTTATTAGTATGAGAGTACATGTAAATTATAAAGAAATATACATTTGTTGGGGCACACGTCCCAGATTTTTTATCGATAGAGGCGTATGATTGAAAGAATCAGAAACCTACTGAAATGGATAATGGCCGGGGGCCTGCTTGGGATCTGCCACAGGAAGAAGGTTCTAAGAACTCACTCCTCCTGCCACCCTTTCCACCCACCAGCAAGAGGTCCAGGTGGGGCTCCTTGGTGGCATCCCCAGGCCCTTGTCAGTATGTGTGAACATGGGTCCTCTGAGGGCCGGGCTTGGGCTGGGCCACCGTTTGTGGCTGCAGAATAGGCCTCTTCCTCCCCAGGCCCACTGACCCACCCAGGGGCTTGCACCCTCTTTCACGCTGTTTCCACGGTAACAAGGCTAAAGCCATCACTTGCCATCTCTGATCCTGGGCCCCCTCCCCTCAGGCCTGAGGCTCCCAAGCCTGGCGCAGGCCCCGTGTACTCACAATTTCTGTCTGACTCACAGCTTCTTCAGCCACGCTCCAGCCCCTGCCACCCCATCCTCTCCTGGCCCTTCTGTCCCAGCTACACTCAGTCACTAATAACCTTAGTCATCTTTCCATCCATGCTTGTTAAGCTAATGGAGAAGGCAAACAGAAGTCTCAGCAAATGTGGAACAGTTTTGCTGAACAGTTTCTATTGTTTAATCAGGAAGTGGTCGGCAGCTTTCCTGGTCAGTGCCCCGTCCCTGGATGGAGGTTCATCTTACCAACATGAAGCAAGGCTTGGCTCAGAGTGGGGGGCAGGGGGGCGATGCACTCAGCCTGGGGCTGTCTCCAGGTGGGACTCTCAGCTCTGGGCCCCCCAAGATGCCCAGCTGGCCCAGTCAGCTGGATGGGAGGGTGGGGACAAGGCTGCATGCTCTCTCACACCTGAGGCCTGTTAATAATTACCCATGGGGAGGGCAAGGCCCCAGAAGACATCACTAATGAGCCTGCTAAGTGACAGCTGGACCCTTTCCTCCTCACCTGCTTGGGGAAAACAAGATCTGGCCAAGGAATTAGTTAACCCTCTTTGGGCTGAGGGCTCCCTGAGGACAGGGGCTGTCTGCCCCCCAGATGGGGCTCCCTGAGTCCTTGAGGCCTTCTCCATTGTCAGTGCCAGATTTCTGTTCCTGTTGTTGATGCTAGAATTTTGCCCTGAATGGGCCCATCTTCACCTCTGCGAGGCTACTCTGCCTAGTAGTGGTTATAGGCAGAGCTGTCCAATAGAATAGATGGTGAAAAGGTTCTAGATGGGCACATGTGGCTTCAGAGCACTTAATCTATGCACTTAAACTAAATTCTGAGTCACTGGATTTGTAAAACCTAATTTTCATTCATTTAAAATGAAATAGCCACATGTGGCTAGTGGCTACCATACTTCATAACGCAGGTCTATAAAGTTTCACAAGGTGGGACTTGAACGGGTGGCAAGCAAATTGATGCCAAGCGACCCTCCATACTGCCATGCCGTTGGTGAGTCAGAGCCCATGTCCTCGCCCTGGCAGGCCGGAAGGGACCCAAGGTCATTTTCCTTGGAGATGGCTCTGGGGAAGCTGGGTGGGTTTCCTACCCCCGAACCCCCTCCCCCAAGGGAGCCAAGGGGCCCGGAGAAGCAAGGAGCTGGCCAGAAAGCACCTGTTCTTAAGGAGGGTCCCCAGGAGCCAGGCAGCCCTCCCTCCGTAGGCACGGGGCTGTCGCCGCCGGAATGAGGGAGATTTATGGAAAATCCTCTCTCACAACAGGCGGATTTTCCAAGCCTCATTGGCTGTTCTGGTTTGAGCCTTCATTAAGCAGAATGGGGGACAATGGAGGAGGCGGGGGTGAGGCCCTGGGCCATTCAGCACTCTATCATTTGGCACTGGAAACTCTATCAAGGCCTGCCCCCCACCCCCTTGCTCAAGGAGAGGTCACCCTCTCTCTCCTTTTAAAAAAATAAAATAAAATAGTAAAAGGGCCCTAACCTCTAGTAAATTCAGATTCAGACTTTGAGGGGCATCTTTCTTGCATTTTGAAACATTCTGTGGTTTTGCTTTGACCATTCCCTAAGCTTTGTGATGCACAGTCTTCCTTAGAGCTAACTTAATTTTGTCCCACTTTAGGCCTGACCCAGTAGGATTTCTCTCCCCCTTTAAAGTTATGGCGACATTTCAAAGTGGGAAGGTCAAGTGTGTGATTTCCCAATAAAAAGCCTTGATCGGAAGGAGAAACCACTGTCTCCTGGAGCTGAGGGGCCCGAGAGATCTTCAGGCCCATCCTCCTCACTGTGCATTCAGAGGGCCATGATCCTCTCAAGCAGGTAGTGAAAGAGTTAGAGCCAGAATGCATGTTCCAGTGTAGTGCCCCCTATGTACCGATTGCTTCTGATGGGGCACATCTGCATAAATACCCAAGGACCCTTCCTGAGGAGAGAGTAATATCCAAGCCAAAGGAATGAATTTCTAACAGTGAAATAGTAGGTCTTATTCCACAGATGCTTTTTTGGTTCTAAATCCTCTTCCAGAAGGTACTCCCTGTATGTGACAGAGATCAGTGGAAGTGTCTTAGAGGAGGTGAGACTTAATGTGGGCCTTTCAGGGTGGTGAGTTTGGAAGGAATAAGAGAGGTGAGGCATTCCCAGGGGCAGGTACAGCTGGGCAAAGGCTCAGGAGAAGCACAAGCAGGATCCTGTGAGGGAGACTTCCCCCTGTGTTGGGGACAGGAGGTTAGGTGTTGTTTGCCAAAGAGAAGGTAGATGAGTACAGCCAGTCCCTGTGATGATGAGGTCCCCGAGTCCTGGGAGGTGACCTGCCTTGTTGGGGGAGCTGGCCAGAGCTGGAGGTGTTTACGGTTTTCCCTCTCCTGGGGGCAGCCTGAGGGAGCCACGTTTACAGTTGCTCAGAACTCCATAAACACTTAGTGAATGTGTGCGTATGTGAGTGCCTGTGTAGACGAGTGACCTCTGCCATGTGACCTTCACCCCCAAGGATATGCTGGCCCTGACCTCCCGTACCTGGTGAAGATGCTTCAGCCGGGGGGCTGTTCGCTCTCTTGGGCCTGGTGACATGTCCTGGAGGGGGTCAGTATCAGGAAAAACGTGGGACCCTCGGTGCCCCGTAGACTTCCTGCGGAGGCAAGGTCTTGGGGGGATCCTGGGTCATGGGTGTTGGGGAGGCGGAGCAATGACATTCCAGCCAAGGAGGGGTGTGTGTGTGTGTGTGTGTGTGTGTGAGGTGTGTGTGTGTGTATATGAGGGGGGTGTGTGTGTGAGGGGTGTGTGTGTGTGTGTGTATGAGGTGTGTGTGTGTATGAGGTGTGTGTGTGTGTGTGTGAGGTGTGTGTGTGTATGAGGTGTGTGTGTATGAGGTGTGTGTATGAGGGGTGTGTGTGTGTATATGAGGGGTGTGTGTGTGTGTGTGTGAGGTGTGTGTGTGTGTGTGTGTATGAGGGGTGTGTGTGTGTATGAGGGGTGTGTGTGTGTGTGTGTGTGTGTGTGTTTGATCATACAGTGGGGAAGGGCAAGCCTTGGGTACACGGAGGAGAGGAGGTGAGAGGTGACAGGACTGGCCGGAGGTTTTCTAGCTTTGGGGAAGGCTTTACACCTGACCTGATAGTTAATAGAGTAGTACAGGAGATCCTTTGAAGAGATCATGGATATGAAAACAGCAACCTCCTGGCTGGCACACAGGCCCCACGTGTTTATTTTATTATTGTTAGTAATTATGACACTATGCAGAGTTATTTACCAGTGTCGTGACCGGGCTGCCCGAGCCCTCCACATTCTGACAAGTGACAAATGTGTGTGGGACAGTGGCCAGGATTAGGGACAGCCTGGGCCCTCAGGAAGGATTCAAGGAAGAACTTCCTCAACCTTCTCCACCCGTTTCTTCATCTGTAAAATGGGGATCTCAATTAGGGGTCAGTCATGGTCAGGGTTAGGGGTCAAGCTGTGGTCAGGTTAGAGTGAGCTTGTGGTGGAGATTAAGGGTCAGTCGTGGTTATGACGGCTGTCAGTCAGTGGCCAGGGCGAGGGGTCAGATACTGACTGGGAACTGTTTTCTTTGTGTTAAGCTAACAGCTCTGGAAGAAGCTGACCTTGTCAGAGGCCAGACCATTTGTTTGAGAACGCCCGAGACTAGGTTTTCGTCCTGGTTCTGCTAATTTAGGAGCTGGGTGACCGGGCAAGTTGCCTCACTTCTCTGTAGAAAAGTAACAATACATGTGTACCTAGCGTGTGAGGCCTTTGTTTCTAAGTATCCTATTATGAAATATGAGCTACGTAATAGCATACAGCCTACATGCCTCACCGGGACAAGCTTATAAGTAAACCCTCAGTGGTTGGTGGTTGGCCGGGAGTGGGGTGATGGAAGCAGCGGTCCTCAAACTTGACTACTTATTGGAACCACCTGGACATTTGGAAAACCTAGACATCCAGCTCTCACTCCAGCCCTCCCACATTCTGAATTAACTGGTAGGGGGGTGACCTGGGCAGCAGGAGTTTGAAAAGCTCCCCAGGTGATTCTAATGTGCAACGAAGTTTGGAAACCACAGGACTAATTAATGAGCTCCAAAGAGTAAGTCTTTAAGCAGCCACCTGAGCTGCAGATAAAACCAACCAGCTGGCTCCAGCCTCCCTCTCTGTGAGGGCCTGGCTCAGGGAGATGAAGTGAGAGCAGCAAGAGACTCAAGGAACTTTCTCACTTGATCTTCTCCACACCTCTGTTTCTTCATCTGTAAAATGGGGTTAAGTTATACTTATCTCATGGAGATTAGTGGAGCACTCAAGTGGAATAAATCATATTGTAAACTGTAATATTGGCACCAGTCAACCTAGAGAGGTTGACTGAATATTGGGGATGTGGGTTAAGAAGAGCAGAGCTCTGGAAACTCCCTTCAGATCTCCCCCCGAAATTCCTGATGATGGTCTGAAGCCAGGGGTTGGACCACATGGCCTCTGCTGAATCTTGAACCTCTTGGTCCTGCGTAGGATCTTTGGGCGTATGTGTCCCCCTGTTTTTTTTGTTTTTTTGTGGTTCGTGGGCCTCTCACTGCTGTGGCCTCTCCCGTTGCGGAGCACAGGCTCCGGACGCGCAGGCTCAGCGGCCATGGCTCACGGGCCCAGCCACTCCACGGCATGTGGGATCCTCCCAGACCAGGGCACAAACCCGCGTCCCCTGCATCGGCAGGCGGACTCTCAACCACTCTCAACCACTGCGCCCCCTGTTTTAAGTATTGTCCCCCTAAATACATTCAACATTAGTTTGACCATGTGTTTCATTTTTGGTTTCAGAAAATACCATCCCCATAAGAAGCTGTAGGGTGGTGGGAGACGGGGAGATGGGGGTTCTACCCCTTCGCAGGGGTGGGGTGGGGTATGATGGAGCTCCTGGAAGTTTCAGCTCAGGCTTGGAGGCAGCTCCTGGCTGGGTTTCCAATGTCTTGGTCCACAGGGGAAAGTGGAGTTTTCCTTTGTGGCCTGTGTCTTTAAGACTTGGAGACGGATGGGGGGGGGTGTGGGGGTGGGGGGGTGGGGAGTGGGGGGGACCTGACTGGGGAAAATGCCAACCAGTGGGTTCCTTTGAAATGGAAGTGACATCTAGTGGTTTGAAAAAGAACTGCCAAGCCGGCCCCCCCAGGCCTGGGCTGGCCCTTGGGTCCCCTTCCCTGGCCACCAGGCCCCTCTCCCCTGGGGCCACAACCTTGCTTGAGGGATCTACAGCCCCACCAGTGGGCTCTCCTGGCCCAACACTGGCCTGGAACCTCTAGCCAGGCCCAGGCATTGGCACTCAGGCCCAGGTGCTATGAGAGGCCAGGCCTGGGGCCGCCAGGAGGGGCCCAGGAAGTGTGTCTCCTTCCCAGTGTGTCAGGGCTACAGTGTAGGGTCCCCAGGTGAGCTGGGCTCCTTGGGCCTCCTGCTTCTTGATTCTGAGAAGCCTTGTCCTGGGTCCAGCCCCACAGAAGTCCTGTGCAGGCCATAGTGCTGAATCATCGGAAACCTGCGGCCGGGCCTCTGTTAGGCAATGGCCCCACCACCGGCCGCTGGTGTCAGCTACAGGCCTTCAGCCTCCCTTTCAGGCAGGCAAAGGGCCTCAGGGAGTGCATGCACCCAGACTGGGTGTGTGTGACATGTGTGCCTGCAAAGAGCCTTGGCCTTGGAACCAAAAGGGACAGTGGGAGGAGAGGGACAGGGCCCAATCTATTGCTCGCCAAGGTCCCCAACTTGAGGAGCCCCAGTCTGAAGGGGGAGATGCAGAATTGCCCTCAGGGAGCCCCAGTCTGAGGAGACACAGCCCTGTTATCACAAAAATCCCAGGTGATAGTGGGGGCAGGAGAGAATGACGCACACATGAAACAGACTGATGACCCTTGCAAAGCTCTAGAAAAATTAGGGCAGATGATTATAGGGCAGCAGAGCCCCAGGGGCTGGGCCGGGAAGGGGGCAAGTGACAGGCTCGGAGATTAAGTAAAAAGTGCTCAGAGGAGGCAGTGCCCTTTAAGGTGGCAGAGGGAGCCTGCCCTCTGCCCTCTGTCTATTTAGACCATGTGTTTGGACACGAGATTTTCCCCCCAGTGTCTGGCTTACAGGGTAGGGGCCCTCAGCCCATCTCAGGCATCGAGTCCACAGGCACCAGGGTCTGAGCAGGTAATAAAAGGGGCCAGGCAGGACTGGGAGGGCTGGCTGGCATTGCCTGGACACCTGGCACCCCTCTGTTTTGTCCCTGACTGCTGTGGTCCTTACCATGTGGAGAGAACCTCCCGAGGGCAGCAGCCCTGTGGCCCGTGTCAGCCCTGCCTCATCCCCCGAGTCAGGCTCGGCTGCTCCTGGCCTCAGCTTGATGGTTCTGGAAGCGTCCTTAGCCCCCTTCTCCAAAACTCTAGGCTCAGTCACATCCTTATTGGTGAGGAAGCATCTGTTCCAGGGGGCAGAGTGTTTCAAGATCAACTTCCTAAAAAGGCTTATGCAGTCGACTCGCTTCTGAGAGATTTGAACACCCAGCATCTTAGAGTCTCCAGAATTTCTGTGGTAGAAAATGCTTGTTTAACTCTGTCTTGTTAATTTTTATTTCAAAGAGGTACTGTATGGACATGGTAAAAAAAAGTTCAAGCACAGTAAAAATGAATGAATCTAGGGTATAGGCAATTCTCCTTGCAACGTTTCCATAATTTTGAAATCACTTCAAAATAAAATAAAAAGCTGAAAACAAATTCAAACAGAAATGTTAAGTCTCTTCCTCCAGCCACTTCTTAGTTCCCTTTCTTGGAGGCATCCGAGTTACCAGTTTCCTGTACACCCTTCTAAAGATAGTCTGAAATATATGTACTTATAAACTTTTTCTCCCATTGCCCCACACTGCTCTGCACTTTGCCTCTTTCACTTAACAATATATCTGGAAACCATTTGGTATCAGCACACGTAGGGCTGTCTTGGGCTTTTTTTATGGCTCCAGTGCATTCCATCGAAGAGGTGATTCAAATTTTCATTTGGAAAGTGTGATGGAGAGGTGAAGAGCATTGACTTTGGAAGCAGAATGTCAGCGTGTAGATTGCTACTCTACTACAAACCAGTTGTTTCAAGTCAAGCCAGTTACTTAATCTCTTAGGGACTCAGTTTCCTCATGTGTCGACCAGGATGAAGAGGGGCGTCTACCCCTGAGCGTTTTGTGTGGATTAAATGAGATAATGCTTGTAAAGGGCTTAGGATCCTGCCTGACGTGCAGTAAGCACTCCATAAATGGGAGCCACTGCTCCCAAGATGTGTGCCAGACCCCCTTCCAGAGAGTGGGGCTGTTTCCAGGCTTTTATTATCATAAACAATGTTGCAAAACAAATATCCTTGCCCACACGTCACTTGCTACTTGTGGGAGTGTAGGAAAAATGCCAAGGGAGCAGAATTGTTGGGTCAAAGGCCATGTGCATTTTTAATTTCAAAAGATACTGCCAGGGTGCCCTCCATAAGAATGCTCCCGGTTGCATCGCTGCCAGCTGTATTTGAGCCTGTTACCCCATAGCCTTGCCAACAGTTTGTTTCGCTTGAACACAGCATTTCTCAAACTTGTTTGGGCACAGAAGGCTGTTATGGTGCTTGTAGGGGATCATCTGGCCTTAGAGCCCCTCCCCCAATACCCAGCAACTCTATCAGGGTATTTGCTGGGAGAAGCCAGCTCATGATGCGGGCTAGAAAGGTCATCGGCCAGCAAAAGTCTCCAAAATTTCGCTCTGCCAAGGCCCCTGCTCATTCATTCATTCTCCACATTTTTCTTAAATATTATGGTGTTCACAACGAGTTTATACATTGTTGATGGTTGTTTTTTTCTGGGTCTGTTAACACAGCAAAACTGTCGGTGAAATCTGATAATATTTTATATTGTGCGTGTTGTCACTATTTCACTCCTGTGTCAGGGACTTGGGATTTCCAGTCACATTCTTAGCGTTTTATCACACACATGGAGGCAGATGGACAATGCCAGTCCAAAATTAGCTGTGATAATGGGGAAGCCTGACTGTTCTACCTGGAATTAGATTTCCTGTTATAGATAACCTATAAACCGACCTCTCGCCTTTCCCTTCACGGAAAATTGGAGTTGGCTGTAAAGAAAAAGAAAGGCAGATCTTGCGCTGCGAGACCTGTCATCTGAATACTGAAACCTCACAAATACATCTAAAGGGTGAGTATTCCTTTTACAAAAGGAGTTCCGACTGAGTACGTTTTAGCAGATTTTTGTTAAAGCCCTTTGAGACGACTTTGGCAAGGCAGAGGATTATTTGAGGATGGCGACTTTGCGCAGGAGAGTGGACCTGCTACGTCTCTCCCCAATTCTTCACGTTCTTCTCACCCACAGTTTGCATGTACCCTGATCTCACACAGGCCCGGGCTGGAATGCTCCTTTATGATTCACTCTGATTTAGGGTGGAGTGCCAAACTTTCTAGGACTTTGCGGGTTCCCTGGGCTAGCCTGGCATCAAAGCGTCTGATGCCTCTTTCCCCTCCAATGACCTTGCAGATCTAACAAATGCCAAGGTCTGTGCCTCTGCTAGACATGGTGTGGGGACCATCCCAGGCTGCTCAGAGTAGCCGGAAGCAAACTGGCTACGTCTCTGGGAGCCCCTCAGGGGTCAGGTTCAAGGTGAGAGCTTCCTTAAGTGAAGGTCAAATTGGTTTCTTTTTTTTTTTAACTGTTTAATAAACTTAATTTTTATCTAATTAAAACACTCATGCCAAAGAGTACACAAATCCCGTTCCTAGCTTGATCATTTTTTACACACAGCTTATGAGTTTTACATGCAATTAATCATCTAATAAACAGCACTGCCAGCTTCCCACAACCCTTGCTCGATGCCCCTCCCAGTTGCTGCCCCAACCTAAGGCAGACACTCTTCCGTCTTCTATTCCTGGCAGTTAGTATTGCCTGACTTTGGAATGTTATATAAGTGGAATCACATCACATGTACTTGGTTGTGTGTGATCTTTTTTTGCTCAACACGGTGATCACACGTTGTGAATTCACCATGTTGTCTGTGCGTGGTTCATTCACTCCCATCGCTGCGTGGAGTCCCATAATATAAATATACAACTTTTCATCTGTTCCACTGGTAATTATTGTGTTGTTTCCAGTTTAGGGCGATGGTGAATAAAGCTGCTATAAACGTTCTTATCTGTGGCTTTTGGTGTACAAGCGTACACATTTCTCTCATATACCTAGGAGAGGAATTACTATCATAGGGTAGACACTACCTGTTGTCCAAAGTGACTATCAATTTCTGCTCCCAGCAGCAGTGAGTCAGAGTTTCAGTTTCTCCACATCCTCTCCACCACCACCATCCGTGGTGCTCATGTTGCCATTCTGGTGGTCAGAGTGACCTTTTTAAATCATAGATCCTTTTATAAGATCCCCCAACATTTTATAGTGAAAACTTTCAAACATACAGAAAAGCTGAAAAAATTATACAGGGGGCACCCGTAGCAATACAATCTCATGATCTAAACACACGATCAACATGTTACAACAATCGTTTTTTTCACATGTCGAACCATCCATCCACTATCTTCTTGTTTTTTTTTTTTTTTTTTTTTTTTTGTGGTACGCGGGCCTCTCACTGCTGTGGCCCCTCCCATTGCGGAGCACAGGCTCCGGACGCGCGGGCTCAGCAGCCATGGCTCACGGGCCCAGCCGCTCCGCGGACATGTGGGATCCTCCCTGGACCGGGGCACGAACCCGTGTCCCCTGAATCGGCAGGCAGGCGGACTCTCAACCACTGCGCCACCAGGGAAGCCCTATCTTCTTGTTTTAATTGTCATGTTCCTTTAAGAAGGTAAAACTTATCTATCCCCACATTGACTCATCTGAAGCACACATTCAGTGATTTGAGTGCATTTACATAGTTGTGCAACCATCAACACGATCCAGTTTTAGAAAACTTCTGTCACCGGCAAAGCTGCCTGTGCTGTTTGTCTCAGTCCCTACTCCGCCTCTCAACCTCAGGCAACTGCTGATCTGTTTTCTCTTCCTGTAGTTTTACTTTTTCCAGAAATTTCATATTAAATGGGATCATCTTGTTAGTGTGTCGTTTTTTCTATCCAGCTTCTTTCATGGAGCATCAGGCCTCTGAGATTCACCCATGTTGTAGCATGGACAACAGGACGTGCTACAACAGTAGCTCCTTTTCCTCACTGAGCAGTATTCCAGTGTACGGCTATTCCACCGTTGGTTTACCCAGTCTCCAGTGAATCGTCCCAATAGAGTTTTAATGACAGGATCACAGTCCGTCATAAAAAGAGCTTGCTCATTTATAGAGGGGTCTATGTATGGGAAGAAGAAAAGGTAGAGAGAGGTAGAGACAGAGACAAAGAGGGTTAGAGACAGAGAGACAATATTTTGTTTCCTCCACATCCTTTTTCTCCAAATCAGCACGGGGTCTCCTCCCTTTGGGGAACCTTCCCCACTCCCCTGTTCTCAGCCACACCCCTCTCTGGACTCTGCACACGTGGCCAACCACACTTTTCTGGTGCTCATAGCTCACTGCCCTGGGTTGGTATCTGTTTCATGGGTGACGGTCTCATTAAGTTCTATAATGTTTACAAAGAACTCGGCACAATGTGCACACGGTTTACAACTTGGGGAACAGTGGCCTACTTGGTGGGCTCTTTGAGGGCAGAAGTCATGGCTTTTGTGTCCCTTCACCCTAGCTCCAAGGCCGGGTGCAGTGCCAGGCACACAGGGAGGGAGGAGGGGGGACTGTGACAGTGCAGTGGGCCAGGGGGCCTTATACAGTCGAGGCCTGAGCACCCCGAACTCAGGTCCTCTGGTTGAGGTCCCTATCGGGGAAACAGCCCTGGGCCGGGTCTGGGAGGGTGCCAGACCCTGGTGCCAAACCACAGCTGGAAATGCCAGCATCACTAATGAGTTCAGGGTGAGCCTGGGGAAGGAGGATTTTCCTGCCAACAGAGGCAACTGTGGGAAGCTGCTGGGACCCCCAGCCAGTGAGAGGCCACCAGGCAAGCTGCTCCTTTACCACTTCCCTCTCGGCCCCGTAATTCCCAAGATTTCTGATGTTTCCCTGGATCCAGGCTGCCCTCCCCGCATGCTGACAGGAGTGCTGAAGGGCTGGGCGCCCAGGCCTGCGCCCATCATGCCCTCCCTCCTTTCTTTTCCACGCTAAAATGACTTCCTCAGACCTGGATGTGCCTTAACGTTTCCCACTGTCCATGCATGTTGTGGTTGAGGGTTTCTGTTCTCGAATGTGGTGGTTTTCAAACCCGGGTGATGCATCCTCAAGTGCATAAATCAGAGTTTTTGATTCAGCACACGTGGGCTGGGGCCCGAGAATTTTGCACAACTAACAAGTTCCTCAGTGAGGCTTATGCTGCCGGGCCGGGCCGGGGACCACTCTTTGAGAAGTGCGGCCTAGAGCTTTGGTCTGTCCTCTGCAGGCTTAGCTTGAACCCTCCTCCTGCCTGGTGGGAGGTTGGGGAGGGCAGGGGGAGAGACGTCTGCTTCCTTTTCTGCACAAGTCCCAAGAAACATTCAGATCCTAGTGACCATGACAGTGATAGAAGTTCACACTCCAGCTGCCTTTGGCCAAAGGGCGTGGCCAGACTTACACAGGGAAGAGCAGATACAACGTCTTGTCTCCAACGTATCATAAAGATAAAAACAGATCAAAGCTGGAGAGAGTGTCTGCGTATAAAAATAAGTAAGTGGTTTCATAAAAGAAATTATCGGAACTCACTGTCCTGTTTTAACTGCACTGTCGGTAATAGGCTTAATTTTGATTTTGGAAGTGACCCACGTAAAAAGAACTCTTAAAATTACATGGGTCAGACAAGATAGTAAGTGCAGCTTTTCTGGCAGTGTTCTAGAATGACTACTCAGATTCAGCTCTTGTTCAATCTTGCAGTCAGGCTGAGCTTGAAAAAAGGTCCTTAAGAGTTCTTCAACACACCCAACCCTCAAACTAGTCCTATGAGGCGAATATGAGGATGTTCTCATTCTCATTTTACAGATGAGGAAACAGAGGCACGTTAGTTAAATGACAGATTCAGGATTCCAACACAAGTCTTTTCTTGACTCCAACTTAGACTTTGAACCCCAAAGTGAGTCTGTTTGTTTTTTTTTCCTACACCACAACTGAACGTTAATTAAGATTCTCTGGAATAATTTCTAGCCCTTACGTTGCAGACACATCAGGCTGGATGAAGGCTCAGGCAACTCTTCTGCTGTTACTTGCAGTGTGAACTCCATCGAGCCCAGCTGGCTCTGCAAGGGGAAATCCAGCGTATCTGCTGTCAGAGATGATAGATTTGGAAACAGATTCCTCTATAGGCTTATCTGAGCTTAAGACAGGGAAGACTGATCAGGGAGGCTGATCCACTGTGATCACTTTTAATTGTTCTTCAGCACCTGGACTATCTGTGTTTAAACAAGCCAGGTACATTGCTTACTGCTTGCTCAGAGGAATTAGAGATGCTGCCGCATCCAGCTGGGCCCCCCTCAGCTCACCCTGGGACAGCTGGTTATTAAGTAAGGGAAGTGTCCACATCTTCTGAGGATTTGTAGATGGCCACATGAATAGACCCCACTGGAAGGGACACCAGTCAAGTAGCAGACAGAACGCTGTTGTCTCCTGGAGCAGCTGTTCTGGATATCATTCCGGCCAAAGTTTATCGCTCAGTAAAGAATTTAGACAGGGGGTGAGATTGATTATGGATTAGATAGTGACCTTTGGGTTGGGGTGGGGGAGCGCTGCTGGAGGTAGGGGTGAGGATGAAGATGGAGGAGGGATGATGGACTTTTGGTGGTTGAAGATGACAGATAGAGGGTGGAAACAGCACTGGTGGGGGACAGTGGTGCAGGAGATGGGCTGGGCTGAGGAAGAATGCGCTGAGTAGTTCAGGGAACTAGCTGGAAGATCCAAAGCCGGGGATGAAAATTTGATCATGGTTTCGGGTGCCTGGGGAAGGGGCAGGTCACCTGAGGGAAGCATTGCTTTCTGGTCACGCAATCCTGGTTCCAGAGGCGCCTGCCCAGGGTATTTACCAAACCTGCTCCAACAGCCCAGCTGGGAGGTCCTTCCTGGCTGAGATTTTGCAAACCTCTTTCCCTAGGAGGCCTCTTTTCCCACCACAAACAGATGGGTGCTGATGTCAGCAACAGGCGAAACTGTAAGTCAGCACCAGAGGGGCTCGGGCTCAGGGGCCAATGGAAGAAAAGGCCCAGCCTGGCACGGCCTCCTCTAACCACCACCCCAATGGGGAGGCAAGGCAAGAGGCCACCCGGGGAGGCCCTGCCAGGTTCACGCACAGCCTTGTGTGGCCCGACGCTCAAGCTTAGCCTCAGAGGACCCTGGACGTGGGAATCGGAAGGGCCCTTTAAGGGCCATCTGGTTTAATCCCATGCAGAGAAAAGAGAGGTGTTCTGATTCCCATTTCCCAGGTGAGGACACTGAGGCCTTGGAAGGGGAAGAGTTGCACCCAGGTCCCCTTGGAGAGGCAGCTGCAGAACCAGGCTCAGCACCTCGGGCTCTGGACCACTGGCTCTGGACTCCTTCTGCAACAGCCCCTCCATGTGCGCCCATTTGGGATCCTGCGTGGGGCAGCGAGCTCACAGGGGCTGGCATCTGACAGAGCCGGGCTCACTCCTGGATCTGCTGTTTCCTTGGGGGAGGGTGTGACTTGGACCCTCTGTCTCTTCTTCTGTAAAACAGGAGTGCTCAAATATTACTCCACCAGTGGGAGAAGGGTTAAATGTGACGGGCAAAAGTAAAGCTCCCCACGAATGTCAGTTTTCTTCCTTCCACAAATCATCAGTCCCACTGGGAGTTCTCTATGTACTTCAGCGTGGGCTTGTGTGTGAGAGCACGCACAAGACTCTGGGTCAGAGCACGTGTGTGTACGCGTGTGAGATTCGCAAATCCTGGCCTGGCAGCCACAGCGAGCGGAAGCCACAGTGTTCACTGGTCTGGGGAGGCTTTCGAGGTTGGAGCCTCTAGGATTGGCCTGGCATGGGGGGTGGTGCCTGAAGGAGGAGGTGCTCGGGACCCCCCAGGCTGCTGCAAACCCTGGAGGCTCATGGGGCGGGGCAGGGCTGGTCTCAGGTTTGCGCAGCTCCTCTTAGGGGTTTACGTGAGGTTATCCCCCAACCCTGGATGAAAGATTGGTCCTGCTGTCAGGAGTCAGTTGTGAGGAGGTCCCTGTGGGCATTTGTAGGGTAGCCCAGCCGGGGCTGTCTGACTAGGGATTAGAGAATGAGGGCACCAGAAGAGGCGAGAAGAAGCAGGGCTGGCTCCCAGGCCTCCAGCGAATTCTACCTTCCTTGCAGCCCAAGGTGATCCTGCCCCCACTCCCTGAATATGAGTCTAGTTATTTGTGCTAATTGTTGACATTTGCACGACATGCCACCCCAGGAGCTTGGGGACCTAGAATGCAAATCTACTCTTCAACATGCAGATTTTGTGACATCAACAGAAGAACTGGAGCCTGGGGAATAGCTGGGGCAGGGGACGGTCTCCTTCAGAACCGCTTCTAAGCTGCCTGTAATGTTCCCATCGCATTCACAGAGGCATAATGTGTTGGAGTCCTGGAAGGTCAAAGCCGAGGCCAGTCCTTGGTGCCTTCCAGTCCAACTGCCTCACTTTACACAGAAGGAAACTGAGGCTCAGGGAGGAGGCCTGACTTGCCACGGTTAGTGGCAGTGTAGGGTCAGAACCTCACCCAGCATCTTCCATATTCATCCTTTGACTTAATACGCATAAAGCACCCTTTTGGTGAACATCCTTCAGACACACCCAGCCTATCCCTCCCGCGGTGCCTCCAGCTTTATTTTGCTTCTGGAAGTACCTGACATTATATGTGGATTCTCTTTGTCCTCTGTTCCCTTGCCCCACTAGAATGAGGCTCCGTGGGGACAAGAATTCCCCCCCCCCATTTTATTTATCGCCATATTGTCAGCATCTAGAACACGTAGTCGCTCGGTGTGGAATCGTGGGATTCATTCAGTCATTCGTTTGTTGATTTATTCATCTGTTGGCTACCTCTCTCGTGGGCCTTCTCTATTCTAGACCCTGATAATACGGAGAGGTGTCAGACCCGGCCTCTGTCCCATGGAGCAGGTGGTTTCAGACCCTTTTTTTCAGGCCCCAGCTGCCTGAAGATGGGAGCATGTTGCCTAGGTACGCTGGCTGGGACTCTGGAAGGGGGCCTTGGGGAGAGAGGGGAAAGCTGGGGCTTGGGGGAAAGAATTCTTCTTGAGAAGCAGGTCAGGTCCCAGAGCAGCCTCCAAGGCACAGAGGGGACCAGAGGTGTTAACACAGATAGCCCGTGGCCAGAGAGGGAGGGGGAAAGGAAGTAACAACCCACAGGGGGTGAGGGGAGGGAGCATGGAGGAGGGTTCTGGGAAAGGAGGGCAAATGGGGTGCTGCAGAGGTATCTAGGGCAGGGGTATGTGGGAGTTGGGGTGGAGGAGAAAGGACAATGACATTTATTGACATCTGGGTGGGCTGGAGAGTAGGGGCTAGCATGGAGAGACAGAAGACCAGGCTCTTGAAATGCATATGGTCAGATGGGGAGACATTACACAAACCCAAAGAAAAACTTGATTGAAGGCTCAGTTTTCTCATCTATAAAATGGGAATGATGACCTGACCCTGGGGATGGGGGAAGGGGAGGTGGGCCTTATATGAGACCATCCCTCTGAATGCCCCCAGCCCCTGTTGGACCCCCAAACACATGCTGGATTGTCCTCCTAAACACTTCTCCCTTTTTCCTGGACACAGTCTCTGGGGAGTGTGGCTCTGGGGCTCTGCCCCACCCTCTCTGTTCCCCCACCCCTATGGTAGGTGGCCCAAGAGGATACCCGGTTTCCTCCATCCCACTTGACCAGAACCATCTGGGCTCTGTGGGTGCTGCGGGTTTCCTGGCAGGGGCCCAGGCCTCAGCCTCGCTGGGGGCTGTGAGTAGGAGAGCTACAGCCCAGATTTTGCAAGCCTGAAATAGTTTATGGCTGGGCTGAGGCAGGGAGGAAGGAGGGCATGGCCCCAGGAATGTGGGAGGAATGCCTGGGAGGCTCGTTTCTGCCCCCCATCCCTCCTAAACTCCCCAGGGGGAAGCAGCAAGGCTTCTAGCTGGCTGGGCACTGGGTTGCACAGAAGGAAATGGTTTGGGCCCTGAACATTCCTGGGGCTGGGGTGCTCTCAGGACCCAGCAGAGGGTGTGTGTGTGAGGGGCGAGCTAGCCTTCCTTTTGATGTGGGGATCATCTCCAAGGAGGCTGCCTGGATAAACCTGTCTCACCCCCTTTAGTCTTCCCCCCGCCCCCGCCCCGACGTGGCCAGCAGTACCATGGACACACAACGTCACTACTGGCAGGGGAGGGGGCTGTGTTTTGGCTTGAAGTAGGGCCTCTGTGTCTTCCTTCACACGGGGAGCTTTCTGAAGTCAGGGTTTCTGTTTTCCCTTCAGATTGGGGGGTTTCCTTAAGGCCTGAGGCTATGATGCTGAGGGGAGGGCTGTGTCACCCCTGCACCCAAATGTTTCCTACGGCCAGGATGGGGTGACCACTGAAACTGGAACCACAGGTGAGTCTTCTTCACCCCTGTTCCTTTAGATCCAAGACTGAATTTTCTTCAAATCTGGCTGGAAAGTGGGAAACCTTTAAGGGTGAGCTGAGTCTTGTGGACCAGACACCAGCCTCCTAACAGCCTTTGCTCCCACCCTATTCATGGGACATCTGAGGTCCCTACCTAGGTGAGGCAGGGAGAAGTCAGACCCAGTCGCCCATCTGGACAGTCTACTCGGCCTTCCCACACCACACTCCAGGCTCACCCCCTCTACTTGTGCCCTGGGGTCTGCCCCCGTGGAGGGGGTGGGAGCAGACAGGCCAACGCGTGCCAGGCCTCTGTCCACTAATGATACCTGCACATTCCTGAGCCCTGCATCGGGGCCAGTCACCTTCCCTTTCCCGTCTGGTCCTGCGGTGGATGCGGTGGGGCTGGGCCAAGGTCACAAGGTGCCAGTGCCCTCAGGCCCCGCCAGGCTGTGGCAGGGAAGACACAAGCCGTCAAAACTCTGACTGATCAGACCCCGTCCCTTTTTTTCTGGCCATGACTTTCTGGCCTCCACTGACAGCACATCCCTTTCCCATCTGCTCCCCCCACCCCCTCTCGTAGACCAGCCCCAGGTCAGTCTGTGGTCAGGGTTATGGAGAATCTATGTAGAGTTGGGCCACTCTGTGGTTAGAATTACAGGGGCGGAGATCAGGGTTTAGGATCAGCTCTGACCAGGGTTAGGAGTCAGCCTGTTTTCTGGTTTAGGGGGATTCGATTTGGGCTAGGTAGGATTAAGGGTCAGGCTGTAGCCAAGACGAAGGGTCAGTCTACACCTAGGATTAGGAGTCAGTCTGTACACAGGATCAAAGATATGGCTTACTCAAAAACAGAGTGGTCTATACCCAGAAGTAGGGGGTGATGGGCACCAAAGGGCAAGTGTTTGTTTTGCACTAGAACTGAACCTACAGCTTGGCCACAAAAGGTGACCCTGGCCCAGTTGGTCATAGAAAGCAGAGAATACAGTTTGCAGTGTGGAGGGGCGGGATTCACTGATCCCTTGGCCATCCGCCTCTGGGAACCCACCAACAGGAGTTACTAGGGACAGAGTGAGGAACCTCATCGCTCTCAGAGAAACCTTCATCAGGAACACCGACCTAAGCCCCATGGGGATGGAGCACGGTGTCCAGGCAAGGTCCAGCGAGTGGCTCAGAGGCAACATTGCCCAATGCCATGGTCAGCCGGGAAGAATACCAAGCGATTCCGTGGATGTGGCGCTTCTGTTTACACTGTACCTCTTGAAACTCATTCACTAGTAGCTCATTCCGCACACATTTCCTGAATACCTACCATGCTTTAGGCCAGAGGTTCTCAAACTTAAGTGCACAGAAGAATCAATCAGGAAGCTTATGAAAAAAGGCTGATTCCTGGGCCCCTCCCCAGGGACTCTGGAGCAGGAAGATACTGGGGGCTGCCCAGGAATCTGTACTTTCAGTAAAGTTCGCAGGCGATTCTGTTACAGTGGGTTTTTTTTTTTAATAGCTGCTGTGGTGTTTTTGGTTTTTTTTTTCCCAGAGTTTTAATAAAACTTTTAATAGAATATCAGAATACTAACAAGTATCTTCAAGAAAAACAAGGAAAAGGCAGCAACATGAACTCTTTCAGTTAGAATGGCATGGTGTGGTGGTTTTAAGATCATACTTTTGGGACCTGTCCTCAAAAGGCTCATTGGATTAAAACAGGATTGTGGAAGGAACTTCTTCCCTGGTGGCACAGTGGTTAGGACTCCACACTCCCAATGCAGGGGGCTCGGGTTCGATCCCTGGTCAGGGAGCTAGATCCCACATGCCGCAACGAAGAGTTCGCATGCCACAGCTAAGGACTCTGCATGCCACAGCTAAGGAGCCTGTGTGCCACAACTGAGGAGCCCACAAGCCGCAACCAAGGAGCACGCCCGCAACTAAGGAGCACGCCCTCAGCGACTAAGACCTGGCGCAACCAGATAAATAAATAAATATTTTTTAAAAATATAAGGATTGTGGAAAACACCTGTAACACCTTCTGGTGAGTTCAGCGAGCAGAGTGGGTGCCAAGGATTTCTGGGATAAAAGGGTGTGTGACCATTTTCAGAGAAGAGAAGAAGGCGTTGCAAGAAAGTCAGGGAGTTTCTCCCTCATCTCTGACCACCAGTAAGCTAAAATTGTGCTGGTCTTATTGCAAGAATTGTATAAAACTTAGCTGTTTATCCATCCCGAAGCATTTTCATGTGCTTGGCAAGGTAGGAGAATTCAGGCAAACACACAGAAGATTACCTTTAGCAAAGAAGTATAAAGCAAAGTATAATTAATGCATTAAATGAGGCAAAGTAAAAGAATGCATATAAAAAATGCTGTCTTGGTACAGTGCTAAGGAAGGGAACAATGCATGACAACCATTAATATTAATAACTTACCAATTTCTATAAACAATCGTCCTGAAAAACACGACTCAGGCAGCACAGGTCAACTTTGTTTAAATTGTGGCCCCGTGGTTTGCCCCACTGTCCCCTGCCTCGTTCCATCGGCCAGGAACCTTGTCTACAGTTGGTATATGGGAACAACAGGGTGTGTGTTTTTATGTTCCCAATATTAAATCACAATATTGATTATGCTTTTGCGGACAGCACATTTCTCTCTCCCCCAGCTGCTCCCTGGTCAGGAATCTGGTGCTGAAGTGCTCAGTCATTTTGAGGACCTTGCCGAAGGCAGGAAGGCTGGACGGGATGCCTCCCTGCTCCCTGGCTCACTGCCATTGGCGTGTTTCTAGAAGCTTACATAGCCTTTCTTTATTTAAAGTTTCCATTCTTCCCTCTGAGAGTGAATGGACTTCTGGGCCTGCCTGTGGAGCAAGAGCTGGAGGTATTATGCTGCTCAAGAGGGGAGAGAGGGCTGGACTGAGTCCGAGGAGCTTCTGGAGGCCACACCCTCCCTGGCTGGTACTGGGATGGCAGACCCTCCCGTGGGGAGGGCAGGAGGTGACCTTCCATTCCCCTGGCCTGGCTGCGGGCCACCTGGTCACAGCCTTCTTGGATACCGCCAGGAAGTTTTTTCATTTATTCCAGTTAAATTTCACCTTGTTGATTTCAGGCCAGTGTTTCCAGGGAGGGACAGGGTTCCTGGCTGGCCAGGGACTTTCCCAGCCCTCTGGACACTCCCATAACTTCTGGGGCTCACCTCCCCAGGGCATCGCTCCGTTTTATTCATTCATTCAATAAGCATTCATCGCATACCCATCAGATACCCCATACAGTGCTAGGCACTGGGTTTGAGAGGTGGAGGCCTGGTTCACAGTGTAGACAGGTGGCTAGGCACAGAGGCAGATCATTTCTCTCTAGTGAGGTGTAAGTATGCCAAAGGATTAAGGGGGCATGGGAGGGGGACCTGATTCAGCCTTGGGGGGCATGTGGAAGGCAAGGAGATAATGGTTTATCTGAATCTCAAATTATGAGAAGGGAGGAGGGGGCTGGAGGGTGTTCAGGCAGAGAGAGTACCCTCCCTGAATGTAAGTCTGGAGGCTGGAAACAGCATGGCCAGGGCTGGTTTAGAAGTCACCTTCTAGGGACTAGATCATGAGGTTTGAAGCAGGGAGAGCATGGGGCTGAGTCCGGAGAGGACTGCAGGGGTGAGATCACAGTAGAGGATGGGGAGCTAAGGCCGTACCCTGTGGGTACTGGGGAGCCATGGAAGGTTTCAGCTAGAAGAGAATGAGCTGGTTAGGTCTGCTGACTTGACACGGTCCATTAACATCAGCGCCTAATGTATCTTTCCCATGGTTGTGGGTCCCATGGGTCTTTCTTAACAGAGAGGTCTGGGAAGGCAGGCTGCCACGAGAACTGGACAGTGTCACGAGACACTCGACTGCAGAATGCGGGGAAGGGAGAAGACTTCCAAGCCAGAGTGACCTGGGTTTGGATCCTTCACGGAGCCTCAGCTGCCACGTCTGTAGAATGGGGGCCATCTGATACTGACGGCCAAGTGGTGGTGAGAGAGGGACAGAACCTACCTGGAAACTGTCAGGGAGTACAGCACAGGGGAGGGGGCGGCTGGAGCTCATCCCAAGCCTGTAACTTGGGGTGGGGGGCAGAGCCTGATCTCCCAGCCTGGGGTCCTGGCCACCATTCCCACTGCTGCCTGAGCAGCTGTCTGTGACGTCCCTCCCTGCATGAGGTCTGATCACAGAGCCGGAGCTATCCCCACCATAAACAGTGGGGCCCTGAGTTTTTCCTGATCTGGGCTCAGCCCTGTGTGCCCTGTGGCCCGCTGGCCCTCTGGCTCCAGAGCAGCGGTAGAAAAGAAAGGGGTCTGCCCAGCTTCCTGCAGGCCTCGTGGTTGTGCAAGGCTGTCTGATTCCAAACAAACTGTAAACCTGCTGCTTCCCAGGCAATTCCAAGCATTCTGGCCAGCAGGTGGCCAGGCTGCCACTTCTGGGGACAGCCAGGGCCCAGGTCACAGGCCAAGCCTGCCTGACCAGGGATGAACCTAGACTCACGGTGTCCAGGCCTGGCATAGCTGGGTTGCCGGTGAGATGGAAGGAGCTCCGGGCTGGGAGTCAGGGCTTCTAGGTCCTAGCACTAATTTCCCCACCAACTCGCTGTGTGACCTAGGGCAAGTTCCTTCCCTTCTCTGGGCCTTAGTGGCCTCAGCTGAGCCTGAGGAGTTTGGTGATGAGGATCCGGGGTCCCTTCTATCCTGGTGTGCTGTGAGTCTGAGTTCCTGTGACCTAGAGACCCCGAGAGATTGGGCAGCGCCTCCCCAGACCCTGGACGAGGGCCATGCCCACCCCTCTCCGTTCATTCAGTTTCAGCTCCAGATCCAAAAAGCAAACCACAGGGAAGAGAAGAACTCTGTCTGGTTACCCAGGGCCTGTGTAAGAGCAAAGGCACATCTCCTTGGAAGCTTCCAGGTGCTGCTTCATTCGTTCTTTATTTCATTCTTTTATTCAATGAAATTGAAAAATGAATTCATTCATTCATTTGGTTAATGAATATAAACGGGCCCCTACTAGGGGGCAGGTACCTGGGATTTACTAGGGAACCAGATGGGCAGGGCCCTAGTTTCCTGGAGCTCACAGGCTGGCCTGGCCTTTCTTTCCTGAAAATCGGGAAGAGCAGGCTCACGTGTCACGTCTGGAGAGTAAGCCCCGAGAGCCGTGCGCCCCAGTGGGACCCCATCCACGCTCACCGTGCGGGGCCCTGTCCTAACCACTGAGGGGAAACGGAGGAGAGCAAATCTATCCCTGCCCCAGGAAGCCCCCATGCTGGGCAGATACCCAGCCCCTGCCTCTGGAGCCAGTGGGGAAGCCAGCCAACACCTCAGGGACCCACAGAAGCCCTGTGTCAGCAGGCATAAAGCCGGGCCCTGCCCTGAGGGTCCTGAGAGAGGGCAGCCTGCAGCTCCCAAGGAGTGGAACTGTTTCCTCCCGGGCCTCTTCCCTGGCATATGGGCTAATATAATGGTCAGTGAGAAGGGGTCGGAGAATGGAAGCTGGACACGGCCCCGCCATGCTTTGGGTCTGGGGGAACCATCCTGGGGAAGACTCTGGGTCCTACTAGACCCGGGAAGGGAGAGGAGCTGTCCTGGCCAGCATCACCTGAGCAGCTGACCCCTTGTTGTTCCCTAAGCACGAGCCCGCCCTCCCACCTAGCAAAGGCAAGGATGGTAACAGAGCATTGGCTCAGAGGGGGCTCTGCCCACAGGGGGTGCCTTCCACTAGGGTCATGGGCACCGGGACCCTGCCTGCCCTCCCTCCATGCCCATGGCCAACTGGACTACCCCCTCTCCCTGCCTGGCCTTCCCAGCCCCCAGGGAAGGGACGCAGAGGCCCAAGACAGGCACCTAGCTCTGCTTCCCTCACACTCCTCGCACCAGGCTCTGTCCAGACGGGTGCTGACAGACCCCTTCTTCTTTTCTGTCCCCTCCCTGTCTCTTATCTTCCAACGATCTCTGATTTATTTAGGCCCCTGTTGAGCTTGGCTTTTTGGATAGTTCCAGACAGCGTGTTTGGTATTCAAGCTAGATAAACTAGTTTAGTGTTCCAAGTCAAGGTTCTCTTGGGGAAACTGAGTTCCAGAGGGAGGACAAGGACTTGCCCAGGCTCATACATCATCCAGGCTGTGCTGGGACCAGAACCCAGTTTTCCTCACGATCCCGGTCTGGCTGCCTCCTGGACGTCCTCCAAAACTCCAGGAGGGACTGCCTGCCTAATTCATGGGGTTCACTGCAGAATGAAGATGCCACACCATTCGCTCAGAATTATTAAGGATTTCAAGATGGTGACAGCAGAGCGTTAAACCAAGTGTGCGACCCTTCCAGATGTGAGCCTTTGTGCAAGGACACGACTCACAGAGCACAGAGTCCGTCTGTTCACTAGGAGTGGGGACCCCAGCCAGACTGCCCCTGGAAGGTCGGAGGGCGTGTGCCTCGCAGCTGGATGTGTCTCTGAGCCAGCCAAGCCCTTCCTATTCCCAAGATGAGTGAAAGCCCCAGTTTGGGGATCCCGCCTGCACGAGGGCCAGTGGGGTACAATGTCAGGCTTCCCCAAAGTCAGGGGAGACAGATTCAGAGGTGTGTCTTTACTAGCAGTTAGCTGCCTTAACTATCCTCTACTGGAAAGGACTTGGGGACCCTGGGAGGGACTGGAGGTACAGCCACAGCCACCAGCAGAGGCTCCGGGCTGAGTGATGAGGGAGGTGCTGAGGGGGAAGAGGCTGCAGCGGCTCCTTCCACCTTATGCGAGAAGGAGAAAAAAGGGGCTTTGCTGGGAGGTATTAGAAGATGAAGTGGCTGGGTCCAGGGCAAACTCAGCAAGCTTCTGGGGACCTGAATTAGCAGCAGCGACTGAAACGGGGGGATTACAGCTCCTGGCCCTGTCACCGAGGGCCCACCCCCTTGGTCCCCGCCTGGGCCTTCTCATCTGCTGCCTGGCCCGAGCTCCTGCCTGGGGCCTGTGTGAGGGGCTGGTCCCCTCCACTTAGAGGGGACTGGAGCCTTCCTGGGGAAGGAGCTGCCTGACCCCTGACCCCTGTCCCCTGGGGCACAAGCTCTGAGCAGGCTGGGTGGTCCAATTTGGGCTGAACTGGGATATTTGGTTGAGCTATAGGTTTGAGGGGAAATCACTGCTCCTCTCTGGACCTCTCCTTCCCGCTGATAAGTGGGAGTTTGGGACCGTGGACTCGTTGGCCATCCCAGCTGTCCTTGGGCTGGTTCTAGCAGGCATTAGGGAAGCCACCTCTCAGTCATGTGGTACCTGATGAACAGGAGTGTCCCCAACACAGATGGGACTTCGGATTCTTGGGCTGATGGGTGTCTAATTGTTAAATAAAAATAAGAACGTGTTTGAGGTCCCCCAGTCTGGTCCCCACAGGCCTTCCTAGCTTTACTTCTCACTACCTCCCGTGTTATAATTGATGCTGCGAGGACAGCAAGCTGCAGGCACCATGCTGCTTGTGTCTGCTGTTCAAATCCTCTGGAATTCTCTGTCCTGGCTCCCTCTTCATTTCTCAAGGCCCAGCACTGTCAGCATCCCTCTTGCCCCTCCTCATGGCTCTCAGTGCATGTACAAATTTAACAGTCTTCTCTGTGTCTGTGTCTCTTCTCCCAAGAGACTGCTGGCTTCTTGAGAGCTGGGACACAGCAGGTGCCCGGGCCACACAGGACCTGAGCCTGTGGGCAGCACCTGGTGACCAGGACACCTCACAGCGCACAGGGGGGGACAAGGATGACACAGCAACACAACTATGGAATCGCCTGGGTGTTGAGGGCAGTAGAGAGAATTACAGGGCGACAGGAAAGCATAAAACTGGGGGGATCTGTAAGTGGAAGCTTCCAGAGGCAAGGCCTGACGGGGTAGAAGAAGCCTGAAGGAGCAGAGCATTCCAGGCTGAGGGAACAGAAGGTGTAGGGGCCCTGGGAGGGGAAGGTGCTGTGGGAGGAGCTGGGGCCGCGGGAGAGAGTGGGAGACATGGCGGGGGTGGGAGAGGGCGGAGACATGGCTGGGGTGGTCCGGCCGGGCCTCAGAGGCTGTGCAGGGGAGTTTAGACCTCATCCGAAGAGCAAAGGGAAGCTATTAAGGTTTTTTTTTTTTAAAACATCTTTATTGGAGTATAATTGCTTTACAATGGTGTGTTAGTTTCTGCTTTATGACAAAGTGAATCAGTTATACATATACATATGTTCCCATATCTCTTCTCTCTTGCGTCTCCCTCCCTCCTACCTCCCTATCCCACCCCTCTAGGTGGTCACAAACCACCGAGCTGATCTCCCTGTGCTATGCGGCTGCTTCCCACTATCTATTTTACATTTGGTAGTGTGTATATGCCACTCTCTCACTCTGTCACAGCTTACACTTCCCCTTCCCCATATCCTCAAGTCCATTAAGGGGTTTTAAGCAGGCAAGGGAGCTAGGTGATGAGATTTGCATTTCTAAAAGATCACTTTCGCTGCTGTGTGAAGAGTGGATTGGGAGGGACAAGAGGCTACTGCTGTCGAGAGAGGGGACAGAGAGGAGAATGGGCAAATTGAGAGATTTAGGATGGGAGCTGACAGCACTTGGAGATTGGAGGATTTGTAGGGAGAATGGAGAGGAGGAAGGGAGGCTCCAGGTTTCTTGCTCACCCCTTGGGCCGGTCAGTGGCCCTGGGCAGTCTGTGAGCATCTGCGCGCTGTGCACCTGTGTCTGCCACGGCGCGGGGCTGGGGATGCCGGGTCCAGCCTCCCCTCCTCCAAGCAGCCCCGTGGGACCGCAGTGTGGGGCCAGGCAGCAGCTGCCCAGCTGTTCTTTGCGGTCATTGTGCCCGTAACCCTGTCCACGTGGACGGGGGGACCCAGCTCCTCACGGACGCGGACACCACATGTGTGCACACGTACCCTTAGACTCACAGATATATTCACAGCATCCGCTTGGATGTAGACATTCAAACACTTACCTGGAGACCTAGATTTACAGAGCGGACCCCTGCATGCACTTGCTGACGTGTGTGATTAGATCTATTAATGATAAAAATAACCAACATTGAAAGGGTGCTTGGTATGGGCCAGACTTTAAACACTTCAGACCAATAGAGATGCACAAATGTTGACAGAGCACACTCACAGTACATGTGTGTGTAAATCACGCATGTATTCACATGTGCACATCTATGCACATGCAGGCACCTAAATATTACGCAGCGCTTTGATATAAACGTACACACATTTATTACAAAGGCACAAGTTGCTGCCTGCGTATTTCCAAGCGCACACACAAGCACACTCATGCATATGCAGTATACACGTTCAGTTCACACACGTGTACTTTCTCTTTTGTGCCAAGCACACTTGCTGTACACACACATCCTCATGTGCAACACAAGTGATACACACTTGCACATACATCACAGGCTTGTGTACACACACACATGTGCAGGACACACAGATACACACTCTTTCACCTTTTCTCACGCGGAGCAATTTATGACTGGCCAGGCTCATGTCCGGACTTCCCATTAACATTAATGAGGTGATGTCTCCCGGTTGTTTGGAAACCCTTGTCTTGCCAGGGCTAGAGGGGGGGGGGTGATGGCCGGGGGGAGAGGACACAGAGGCCATGGTCACAGGGGAACAGCTAATTATCCGGCTGACCAAGGTTTGATTGTTTTTCCCACGGCTCCCCCCACTGTCCCCAACGCAAGGCCAGGTCTGGCTGCACCAGAGGGTGTTGGGGGCAGGGAGCTAGACTAGGGAAGGGGGAGGGGAAGAAGGGAGCAGGAGAAAATGGTGGGAGGTGTTCTCCCTCCCCCTTCATCAGACATCCTCTTTGCCTGGAGCTGGAATTGTTTCCTGAAAGGGTTCAAAATTCCTTAAAGGTTTGTGTCTCTGGGGCCTTGTCCTCCCCACCACGAACCTTGTATCAAAGTCAAATTCAACTTTTCATTTCAGGAACTTTCACTTGCTGACCCAGGGGGCAGAAAAGGAGCCCTGCCCATATGTTCCCACCTTAGCACAGGATGCAGGAGTAACCGTGCACAGAGGTCATTGCTTCCTTCCTCCATTCAGTCTCTGAATCAGTGTTTATTGACCAGGAGACACGGTTTGAAGCAGCTCAACTTCCCACAGTCACCTCAATGAAAAACCTTCTCTAAGCACGAGTGAGTGTGGGCTTCCCATGAACTCCTCAGTCAGAGAAATGGCTCCCAAGCCTTTTGGGCTAATGGCCAAATCATGATAATAAATGAGAAACTATAATCATTTAAAGGCAATAAATGCAAATAACTTCTGCACACCTCTTGCCTGCTTGCAGAGGTGTCTTTCACATCTTGATTCACCTGAGGCTTGGAAGAGTCCTATGAGGGCTGCAGGGCAGGTACAGTTATCCCCATTTCACTGATGTGGCAACTGAGGCTGAGAGGAGAGGTTTGCTCATAGTCATGTGACTGGGGACTTGAGGCTCAGTCATGAGGCTGAGACTTGGATCTTTTAAGCCACTTCTCTGTGAATCAGTCACACGTTCTCCTTCATTTATTTGTGGGACTTCCCCTCCAAACATAAAATTAATTAGTCTTCGTGTGTTTCTGGGGAACTTTGTATTGTATCTCTTGGGATGCCTGGAGCAGTCCTGGGGTGGAAGGTGGAAGGCGACGGTCATAGACCCCGATGCTGGGAGGAACCTGGGTGGCCACCTTGTCTCCCCAGGTCATTTCATAGATGGGGACTCGAGGTCTTCTTGAGCCCTGGTGGCCCCTGGATGACTGTCTGGGAGGCTTAGATAAAGATCGGAGGGCTGGAAGGGGCCTCTAAGAGCCTGGTCTAAACACTGCCTCCAGGCATGTCCACCTCAGGAATTATTAGCTCAGTTTACAAACAAGGAAATTGGCTGAAGTCATTAGGGCAACAATACTTATTGAACACCTATTACATTATTAAACCCTGAACTCAGTACTGGATATGGTGGAGGATTCAATGGTCATAGCTCTCAAAAGAGGTTAGAGTCTTGTAGGGAAGAAAACATTTAGGACTTGGAATCACAGAGTCTGCGTCTGAGTTCCAGCTTAGAAGGTCATTTGTTTTTGAATGACTTTGAAGGAAAGTCACTTTACCTCCCTGAGCCTCAGTATTCTCATCTCTAGAATGGGGATGCTCCTACCTTCCTTAAAGGCCGTGGTTACAATTTGATACACGCAATGCCTGTCCCAATGCCCCTCACAGACACGATGCTCATTTGCTGTGTTCTTCCCTCAATTTCCTGCCAGACTCTTCCCGGCCTCACTTCTCCCTCTGCTCCCCGCGACCCTCCTCCCTCCCTCTGGCCACTCTATCACGACTGACCACCTCTTTTAGAAATACCTGAACTCTTGGCCCAGCTTTGTCAAATCCCCCACCATCCCCGGCCCTGTCCTAACTCGGGTGGGAGTGAGGACTCTCTTTGGAGGGAGGCTGAGCCGCATGGGGGGCACTGGGGGTCAGTGGCTCTCCCCTGCAGCCTCTTCATCCCCCTACCACCCAGAGGAGACAGGGAGACCCACAGACACTCCCTCCCCCCTTCTCTGGCTTCCTCAGTCCAGGACGCTGTTTTTCCCAGGAAGACCCACTTCACACAGCCAGGGGCTCTTGAAAGCTTGTGGGGGAAAATAAGCCCTTTCTCAATGCCCTTAAGGGACTGAATCCAGAGAGACAAATGCATGGATCAACTAGCTCCACCTGGGACGTCCAGGGGACATTTGCTCCCCTCCCAACTCTGCAGGTCAGCCCTGTTGGGTGAGGGTGCGGGTGAGCCTCTGCGACAGGAGTCTCCCTCCAGCTGAACAGAAAGTGGCCCCTGATAAGGTCATTGGGGTCAAGGTCTGTCTGCCAGAACCTGTGCGGCCTTTTCCACCTTGGCCTCAGGTCTGCTCTCTGGGCCTCAGTCCCTTTTCCTGTAAAATGGGTGAATAACCATCCCCACCCCCGCCAAACCTACCCAAACTGGTATGTTGTGGGCCTCTCATAAGACTATGAATGAGAAACACTTTTAAATGCCTGCAGTGCCATTTACTTGGAACAGGGGTCCCTTGTGGGGACTTGGACAGGGCTGTGGGGTTCAGGCTAGACCCCCGCACGGTCTTGGTGGACAGGAGGGCTGCCGATGTCAAGGGACCGTGCGTCATTGGCCCTGCCCCTCCTCCAGCCTTAAGCAGTAGAAACGCCAGCTAAACAGAGCCAAAGATGCCTCAGAATTCTTTTCAGGGGCAGCACGAGGCAGTGGGTCCTGCCAACACCAACACAGAGAGCCTGCCGGCTGCCTGGGTGCCCTGGTCAAGTCCTTTGGGCTCAGCAGGTCCCCGGGGGCTTGGTCCCTTGGGAAGGTAGCCTGGCAGGAATCTCACAGTGTTCCAGGTTCAGGGCCTGTCCAGGGGCACCTGGGGCAGGGGGTGAGTGGGGGGTGCCTGGAGACAGTGGGTTGGGAGGGGACTTGCCAGGAATGTGAGCAGAGAGAGTGGAGCACGTGAGTAAACAGTGGACGGGGCAGAGGGCCATGGGGAGTGGGAATGTGGATGCGAATATGGGGGTGGGGGCACTGGCTGGGCGGGGCTGGGGGTGAGGACCAGGCTGAGTGATTGGTCCCTGGTGAGAATCTCACACTGGGCTGTGAACCTGTCCGCCAGCACTCAGGCTGTGACTCACCAGCACGAGTGGGTGCGGTTGGGATGGGGTACTGGGTTCTGGGGCTCCTCCCCCGACCCCCCAGGGCAGGCCTCTGTGCTTTCTCAGGGGTTTCATCTTAATAGCCTGAGATCTTACGGGGAGAGTTGGGCTCTGTGCCTACTGTGTGCCCTGTACCCTTTCTACCTAAGGCTAAGGACCTCTTCCCAGAAAAGGCCCCAGAGCTTACACGTGCTTGTAAAATCAGGGGCGCAGGGTCCCCAGGTTCAGAAGCCTGTTTGCTCCATTTTGCCTCCTTGCATCACAGCCCAAGGCAAATGGCCTCCCCTCTTTGAGACCTCAGATCCCTTTATCTCTACAGTGGGGATTAAATCATCTCTGCCCACCACTGCAAGGTGTGTGGGGTTGGGGGACTGGTGTGGGCCTCTGGAAGAAGCTGACAGGGCCCCAGAGGTGGTCTTTGTGGGCGAGAGGGTGGGCACTTTGGCAGGACCCGGGGAGGAGGAGGGACGCGGAGCATCTCCTTGGCCAGCTCACGTAACAATAAGCACGTGATTTAATGTGACCAGTAAATCCTTTTCCACCTCAGCTTCTCAGCTACTGCAGGACAGGCTCATAATTCAGTTTTTTTAAAAAATAAATTTTATTTGTTTATTTATTTATTGGCTGCATTGGGTCTTCATTGCTGTGTGCAGGCTTTCTCTAGTTGGGGTGAGCGGGGGCTACTCTTTGTTGTGGTGCGTGGGCTTCTCATTGTCGTGGCTTCTCTTGCTAAGGAGCACGGGCTCTAGGCGCGTGGGCTTCATTAGTTGTGGCATGTGGGCTCAGTAGTTGTGGCTTGCGGGCTCTAGAGCTCAGGCTCAGTAGTTGTGGCACACGGGCTTAGTTGCTCTGCGGCATGTGGGATCTTCCTGGGCCAGGGCTCGAACCTGTGTCCTCTGCATTGGCAGGCAGATTCTCTTAACCACTGCGTCACCAGGGAAGCCCATAATTCAATTTTAAACAAGTCTAGGATTAGGGCTGCAGTTGTGAGATGCACGGGGTGTCTGTGTGTGTGTGTGGGGGGGTGTGTGCATCTGTCCTGGTGGGCTGGCCACGCTGCCTCCTGTGCAGGGGTGGGGGTGGGGCATGGTGTCCCTGGAAGAAGTCCTGGCAACTGTCTCAAGCAGAGACCTCATGGCCTTGGGGAGGGTTAAGGCCTTGCAGGGGAGTTCCTAGAACCACAGAATCTCAGGGCTGGGAGGGACCCCAGGCTCCACCATGTTTTTGGGAAGCAGGAGAAGCTGGGACATCATCAACAGTTAAGGACCCTTGGTCTCGGTTTTCACGTGTTGAATGTATTGGAAGCGGAGCCTGCTTCTAAATTCCCATGAGGCTTTTTCTTATGTTTCAGGTTTTCAGAACTTGAGGACTGGGAAACGGGGATGGAGAGGGACCCTCAAACCCCCGCTCAGAGAGGAGGGTGGGGAGACGCGGGTGCTGCGGGAACAGTCTTCAAACCCAGTAACTCTGTCCAAAGGAGTGCAGGCTAGATTTCTGCGGGGGCTGCTCCACCAGCAGGATTAATACTCATGGAGGGAGCAACGGAGACAAGACTCCTTGGAGCCCCAGCGTGCTGCCCCGGAGAGGAGGGAAATGAGCTCCTGACATGGACAGAAAGCAGCTGAGGCGTGTGTGACCACGAGGCAGGTCACACAGAGACACTGAGGGGGTAGCCGGACTGCCCTGGTTCAAATCCCAGCCTCCCCAGTTCCCTAAGTTGTGTGGTCAAGTTACTCCACCTGTCTGAGGCACTTGATATGAAGGTTAAATAAGATAGTAATTCAAGAAATTGTTTGTCCCATTCCCCCAAAAGGGTCTCAGAGATTTGTAGTGCACAGAAAAGGAGCCTTTCCCAATGGGTTATCCTGCTTCTGGGCGTAGCAGGGCATTTGTCCCTGGGCGTGTGGGGTGTTTGCACCTGGGCCTGGTGGGATGTCTGTCCTACAGACAGCGGACTCCTTTGTACACTAGCTGGGTATTCTTCCCTCGGCTCCCAGGACACCCTGTGCTTTCTGATTTCTTTGGCCTTTTCCTTGCCTGCTCTGGAGAGAGCGGGCCCAGGATCTCGTCCACATCTCTGGCTCCTGCCGACACATCCACCCGCAGCTCCTGTCTCTAGCCCTCGCCTCTCCCCCAGACCCCTCCCTCCCTCCCTCATTGTCCTCCCCCCGTCGCCTGCCACACCTGCTCCTCCTCTGGCTTCCCTGCTCATCCATGAAGTCAGACCAACCGAGACCGCAGAGCCCTGGGGCCAGACAGCAGCATCTGCAAGCTCTGGTCAGTTCTGCCTCTCAAACCTGCCGAGTCCTCCCAAGCTCTCTTCTTCAGCTGCCTTCTCTATCAGGCTTCCAGCAGGTTCTCTGGCTTCTCATCCAGACATGCCCCCCAACCCCCACCAGTCTATCCCCAAGAGGTCACCAGTGAGTTGTTTAAAATGCACACTGTGTCATGCTTTAAAAAGCTCTGATGGGGGCTTCCCTGGTGGCGCAGTGGTTAAGAGTCTGCCTGCCGATGCAGGGGACACGGGTTCGTGCCCCGGTCCGGGAAGATCCCACATGCCGCGGAGCAGCTGGGCCCGTGAGCCATGGCCGCTGAGCCTGCGCGTCCAGAGCCTGTGCTCCACAGCGGGAGAGGCCACAACAGTGAGAGGCCCGCGTACCGCAAAAAACAACAACAACAACAACAACAAAAACTCTGATGGTTCCCATTACCTACGGGATAAAGAGCAAACTTCCCAACACACAGTGAGGGCCTTGCCTCCTGCCTCCCGCTCTTCCTACTTCCTGTGTCTTCTGCCTTGGCGTCCTGAGCTCAGTCACCCTGGCCTGTGTCCCTCACACTTTCCCACCTCTGTGCTGTGGCAGAAGCTTTGCCCTCTGCCTAGAATACCTTCCTCTGCTTCTCCGTCCCACAAAATGCCACCTCAGTGGAGCCTCCGTCACTCCTTCAGGCTCTTTCTCTGTCCTAAGGCCCTCCGGGCTCCTCCCAGGCCTCCAGAAGCAAGTCTCAATGGGTCAGGGTCCCAGCGGGCTTCTGAGGCTGCCTTAAAGGGGTAACTGAAGAGAGTTGGATGCAGGGCTATTTACAGGGGTGTGAGCAGAGCTGAGGGAACCAACATGGGTTGGAGCCACCCCTCGACCTGTAGGGACCAGGGCAGTAGCCATTGCTGCAGGAGAGGGGTCGCCTGCCAGGATCTGTGGCCATAGATAGAGGGACACAACCCACTGCCAAACTGTGGTCTAGCAAGGCTTCTGGGGTCCTCTCTTTTCTCCCATCCTCAGATCACCTGCTGGTATCTCCCATTGGCTCAATTCAGCGAGAAGCCAGAGGGCGGGGGAACTGAGGTGATGGTGTCCTTGGGAACCAGCCTCCCCAAACAGAGAATGGTGGAGAATGGGCCTTGGACCCCAGCTCTGGGTGTGGTTGCCTTGGTGTTCTGGCCCCAGTCCACCTCCCCAGTTACATGCCTCTCATGGCCTCTATGACTCTAGCTAAACGGGCCCTGAAACTGTAGTACCCCAACTTGCCAAGTCTGTACCTTAGCAATGTTATTTCCTGAGTTTCAAAAACCCTTTGCCAACTACCTGTTTGGGCTGAGGCTTTGAACCCTCAGCTAAGGTAGTGACTGTGAGGGTCAGGACTAGGTTTCAAAAGTGCCTATTTGCTGCCCACCTCATAGTAGGTGCTCATTTAAATGCTTATGGAATTGAATTCTAGCACTTGTGTCACTGTAGAAGGGTGATTTGCTTATGTTACTCTTTCCCCACAATCACCATCTCCATGAGAGCAGGAAGCAAGTCTAACTCTGCTCAGCATCCCCCAGCACCTAAGATAGTGGCTGTTTAAATAATGTCTGTCTGCATGAATGAATGAATATGTGGGGGGCAAAGCAGACAGAAAGAATGGGCTACGTAAACGATGTGCTCTGAGAGTTCAGAAAGAGACACTGCTTCTAGTTAGGGAGAATCAGGGAAGACTTTACAGAGAGGCTAACTTGGGAGCTGGCCTTGAAGGATGGAGTTGTGAGGAAGGGTTGGGAAGGCACTTCCGGTGGGGGGAATGGCACGTGCAAAGGCCCGGGGGCAGGAGAGTCTTGGCTTCTTGGGGAAGCCCAATGGGGTTGGGGAGCGTCAGGAGGTAAGTGAAGAGAGGCAGGAGCGCTCTGGTTGGCCACCCAGATTCCTGTCCTTCCTTCTGTGCAGAGTCTTTCTCTTCCTTTCCTCCAGCTTCTCTTCCACTTCTGCCCCACCTCCTCCAGGAGGTCCACAGATTGATCTGCCCCTCTCGGTATTCCCGTCTCTGGCTCAGCACACTCCCTGATCTGCCCGGACTGTGAGCCACACCCGGGAGCTCTGCATCGACTCCTCTGTTCTCTCCCCATCCCTCCTCCTTGGGCCCTGGCTCTGAGCCTCAGGGAGCTTGAGCTGTGAGTTCGAGTTTGGGCAGGAGCCCGCTCACCCCACAGTGACGTGTTGGGGCCGTCTGGGCCGCAGGGAGCCAGACGGGAAAACCGCCAGTCCACGGAGCAGGGTGGCTGGCCACAGTGCGCCAGCCTGGGTGCCCGCCCTGCCCCTCCCAACCCTCCCTTCCCTGAGGGGTGTCCCCAGTGGACTGGCCAGTGGCCCGTGGCTCTGAGGGGAACATGCTTTCTGCAGGCTGTGGCTGAAGAAGACATGAACCGGTTGTCTTGCCAGCTCTGTGTGGGGAAGGGGGAGGTGCCCCTTGCCAGCCGGCACCCCACAGGACGCCAGCCACAGGCAGATTGACCAAGGCTCTGGCCTCTGTCTCCTACCCCACTGGTCACTTTCCCCTTGGGGCCCCTGATGGGAAAGCCAGAGCCTCCAGCACTGGGGGGGGTGACCCCCAGGAGGGTGTTTATGGGCATGGGCTCGGGGCCTGAGAGAAGCCCACACTGACTGGGATCACTGGTTCTACAGCTGGGAGACTGTGGTGGGGCACAGGGAGGGAGCGCCCACCCCCCGAAACCTGGGCTCCCTTCCATTGCCAGCCATCTACCAAGCACCTACTGGGTGCCAGGTTCCCACTGGTCCTCAGAGGGCCCGGGGGAGAAAAGGCCAGAGAGGTCCCAACACAGCCTTTCAGGCCTCCTTCCCATCCCTTCCCCCAGCCCTCCCAGGCCTGAGGCAGGCACCCGAGGAAAAGGGGTGTTTGCCGCTCCAGCGATGCAGAGAGGGGCCTCCTCTGAGAGGGGCCAAGCGTGGAGGAGTGGGCCCTGGGAGGGGAGGCTCTAGAGGGGGTGAGGACTGTGGACGGGGCTCGCTGCCCAGTGGTGGAAGGCAAACAAAAACAGAGCTCGTTCTTACCCTACAGCACGGCCCCCTGCAGTGAGGGTCTACGTCCAGGCTGTTGGTTTTCTTCCAGAGTAATAAAGAGAATCGAGACAAGGATCCTGTTTCCTTCAGATTCACTTATGGATTCAATCCTGCTCTCCCTCATGGTTTGCTTGGTTTGTTCCTTCCTCTTCCTTGGTTCGTTCATTTGTTCGTTCATTGATTCAATAAATGCATCTGAGTACTGACAAGTACTTGGCCTTTTGCTGGGCTCTGAGGGTCTAAAGAGGTGGGGAATGCGAGTTCTTAACCTTTTGGGGAGCAAAAGTCTTCTTGATGAGTGATGAGCAGTATATATCCCCTTTCCCAGAAAACTGCCTATGTCACCAACCTGGGTTAAAAATTCCTTAATGCTATCAGCCTTGCCAGGGAGGCAGACGTGAAACCAGGAACTAAACACGGTACGAGAAATGCTAAGTGGGTTTGATTTCCAGCTTACTATGTCGCTTACCTCTTTGAACCCCATTTCTTCACCTTTAAAAAGGGGATAATTATATCACCTCTAAGTGTCATTGTGGAGACTAAATGAAATAAACTCTAGAAAGGGCCTAGCAGTGCCTATGTATAATAGGCGCTCATATATATGAATTCTCTTTCCTTCCCCTACTTTTGCTTGAGCGATGCAAACTCCCGTGACAGCCCTAAGCAGGGAGAGCAAACACTCTAGCAGGGACCTAGAGGAAGGGTCCTGTCTGAATGTGGTCTGAAGGATGATTAGGTGTTTATGATAATCTCTCTCTCGCTCTCTGTTCTTTTAATGCAAAAGTTCTGGGTCCATATCACCAGGAGCCAGACATGGTGCTAGAAATCCTGCTTCTCAATAATGTTAATGCGTGTCTGACACTCTGTGTCCTGCACTGTTCTAGGCATCTCGCATTTATCAGGTCACTCAAGTGTTATCTCATAACCCTAGGAGACAGGTACTATTATCACTCCATTTTACAGAAGAGAAAACTGAGACGCAGGTAAAGCAGTGCCACACAGCTGATAAGTAGCAGAGCCGGGATCTAAACCTACCTGGTCTGGCTCCAGACTCCTTGGTCTAAACCACTACCCTATACTGCTTTATCAGAGTGGCTGTGCTTTCTTTCCCAGGTTTGAACATCTAACTCCCACTCATCTTCTTGCAGATCACTTCTGTTGGAACAAAGGATCCAGGTCAGAAAATGGAAGTCCTAGAGGAAATCTACTGCCCCTCCTAAAAATACAAGTTCAAGTTTAAGTGTAGAGGTGAGGGGGAAGGATGTCTCTAGAGGAAAAACTTTAAGGAGTGGTAGGAACATCAGCCTGGAGCCAGAGCAGCTAGTTTGGGTTCTGTTTTTGCCGTTTATAAACCAACCTCTCCAGGCCTCCGTTTCCTCATCTGTAATGGGCATGGCAACTCCAGTGTCACAGACTGGAGCAAAGTCTGTAACACCCTTTGAGGCAGCTGCCCTGTGTGCCTCCCATGACCTCTTACCAAGGGCCAGTCCTGTTCCAGGGCCTAATGTCTGCCTCTCCACAGACTGCAACCCCTCCAAGGCAAGGCTGGGTCTGTGCTTTTCTACCAGCTCTTGGTACCATGTCTGGCATAGGTGGCACTCTATAAATGCTTGCTAGACGAAGAAACCAAGAGGCACCTCCGAAATGTCGGACCTTACTTACACCAAGAGACCTCTTTCCTTTTCGCAGTCTGGAAGCCTGATCCGTCCCTGTCTAGGGAGTTCCAGGAGAACAGCCAGGGTTCCTGGAGGCATGCCTTTCCCAGGGTCCAGGAGAAGCACCTCCCACTAAGCCACGCTTTCCTCGGCCAAGCACTGTCACCCCCCACTACCCCAGCCCTCAGATGTCTAGCCACGCCCAGAGCATGCTGGAACCAGAAAGAACCCCTCAGCCCCCAAGGTACAGACAGGTGGCCTGAGAGGGGCCAGGTCACCTCAACTTCACGCAAAGAACCTGCCAAAGTTCTTTTATTAATACACTGGCCTTCTACGCACAGTCCCCCAGAGACCCACCAGGAAGGCAGGAGTGGGGGTGGCCAGCAACGAGGTCTAGGAACCAGCCTCTATCAGAATTTTATTCTGTAACTTGCATCCTATATACTAAGCCATAAGGTCATTGGTTATTTGAAGAGATCTGTGGTGAATCCCTCTGTAAAAGTAGAGAGAGAATTCCTTGAGGGAACCTTTGTATAAATCTAGGTTTGCTTAAAGGGAAGCTGAAGCTTGCCCCAGGCTCCCTGCTCTCAGACCAGGAAACCAAGGTCCCAGGGGTCCAAGTGCTTTGCCCAGGACCCAGGAGTAGAGTCTGAGCAGAGAGCAGGCCTGTCCCCCCCAGGGAGGAGCTGGAGAGGCAGCGGACTCAAGGCCATGGCAGGCAAGAGCAAGGGCCTGTGCAGCCCCGCGAGGATGCTGGCGGGGGTGAACAGGGCGGCCTGAACAGGTGAACAGGGCAATGTTGCCACGAGTATGGTTACCTGACCATCCACTCTGGGTCAGTGGACCTTCATGCACGTGGACAAGGCGGCACAACCTTGTGCACCAGGGTCTGAGTCCACAGTAGTGCTGCCTGAGTGGGGCCCAGCCGGTCATTGCTGGATGGTCACCCAGAGCAGCTAGAATGGATTCTGTTCCCCTCCTCAGCAGCTGGCCAGCTTGTAGTGAGGGAATACGTCAGGTATGCAAAGCCCTGAGTTTCCATAGACTTTTCTCAATCACCCTCTATGTGCTTAGGGCTCTGTGCTGCTAAGGGAGGGGGGCTGGGTGTGGATGGGCGTAGAGAGTGGAATAAACAGGAACTACAGTCAGTCCTCAGCCTGAGGGGTCCCTAAACCTGCAGGAAGGGGCTGCCATAGCTTGTGCCCACAAGTGGAATTTGAGGAGGGCAAGCACAGAGGTAGCAACAGCAGAATACGGAAAAACTGCAGCTCTAGATCGTTCATTCTTTAATTCATCTGTTCAACAACTATTAAGCACCTAGTACATGCCAGGCACCATTCTAGGCTCTGTGGATACAGCAATGAACAAAACAGATAAAAACCCCTGCTTTCTGGAGCTCACATTCTGGTAGGTGAAGATAAAATAATAATAATAATAAGACCCTGATAAACGTGCATATACATCAGTAGCCATAATTACTCCAAAGAAACATGAAGCAAGGCAAGGCAAGGGGGTGGAGAGGAGACAGGAGATGGGAGGCAGGTAGGAAAGGCAGGGAAGTTTTCTCTGAAAAGGTGACATTCGAGCACAGACATGAGGGAGTGAATTATATGGATATATGGGGAAGAGCAGTTTAGGCAGCAGGAGCAGTAAGTGCAAAGGCCCTGAGGCAGGTGTATGCTTGTGTTGAAGGAACAATGACGAGACCAGGGTGGCTGGAGTGGAGTGAGGGGGCAAGTGGAGGGACTGAGTTCAGGGAGGTAGCAAGGAAGCAGATCACGTGGGGCACTGTGGGTCACAGTACAGTCACGAGTGAGCTGAGCAGAGGAAGGCCGTGATCTGACTTACACTTTAACAGGCTCACTCTGGCTGATGGGTAGAGAATTGACTATAAGGGACAAGTGAGGGCAGAAGCAGAAGACCAGCAAGGAGGCCCTACAGCAGACCAGGTGGGAGATGATGGTGGCTCGGAAAGGGTGTAGCAATGACCTTCTGAGGAATAGAGAGAAAGTGGTCAGATCCCCTGCTCTGCTACTTTCTAGCTGTGTGCCCCTGGGCAGATGACTTAACCTCTCTGAGCCTCTATTTTCTCTCTGGAAAACACGGTTGATAATAATACTCAGCTACTTAGCCGGTGGGGTTTGGTGATGCCCACACAAGACGTAGCACAGTGCCTGGCACACATTTGGTGCCCACTCAGTGCCAACTCTCAGCCATTATTAACCCTGAGGAACCATTGCTCTGGGAACCACATATTCAAGGTGGAATGAACTGAGCCCAGAAAACCCAAGGAGATCTGAGGGGCCAGCTGGATCTGGGGGAAAGTGTCACAGGGCTCAGTTGGGCACCGTCCTCCCATTGCCTGCCTCGGGTCCCATGCCCCTGGACAGAGGTGCCTTTCGGCCTCCTGTTTATTTGTTTGCCTTTTACCTGCGTTGAAGTTTCAGCTGAGAAATCAGCCCCGCCAGTCAATGGGCCCAGCATCCCGCCACATGGGCTGCCAGCGACTCCTGCAAAGTCAACATCGCCTAGGACAATGAAGGGGGAGGGGACAGCAGGGAGTTCACAGTCCATGGTGCTCCCTGGCCAGGATGTGACCCTCAGAGATGACTGTCAGAGGTCATGATTGGGGGAAAAAAACCAGGGAGTTAACTCAGTTCTTGGGTGGATGCTGATAGCTGCAGTGCCTTCAGGACTGACCCTCTGGCTGTGGACAGGAGATGGCTATGCTAAACAAGGGATGGCTCTGGGGGCAGCAGCTGACATCTGCTCTCCCTGGGAGGTACTGGCTTAGAAGCCTGAAGCCTTGGTCTACCCCTGCTGCACCCTCGCACTGACTCACCGTCTTACCTGCTTATTCAAAATACTGAAGCCTGCTGTGTGCCAGGGCCTGGGCTTAAAAATGTTCCTCCCACAAAGAGCATTTCTTAGGAAGAGTGAGAGTCTCACGGGGAGAAACAACTTCTGCCTGTGGGGAGTCTCCAGGCTCTTACGTCCAAGGGCTTAAGTTTCGAAGAGTTAATCCAGTGGCCCTGCAGGCCACACCACCCCATAGCCCTCTGCTCTGGAAGTTGGTGCGTGAGCTGGGGGACTGCCCTCATCTCTAGCTTAAAGCGTAGCAGACCTCTGCCTCTGGCCATGGAGGCTGACCTGCATGGGGTCTTCAAGCTACTCCCTGCAAATGGCCAGTCTCCCTCTACCCCGGAGCCTCCCCCAGTGGAAGCAGACCCTGCTGTTCCTTCACACCACCTCAGGCCTCAGGTATCTCTCCAGAAGGCTCTTCTCCCTACCATAAGCTCTGGCACGGCTAGTCCAACCTAGAGGTATGCCCAGTGCCTGCTTCCTCTCCAGCCCAGGCTCCCCACGTCGAGGATGGTGGTGGGTACGGGGCTCAAGGTCGGGGCTGGGGCCAACAGGGCCTGGGAAACTGCAGAGTCCGCGGTGGGTCAGGAGGGCCCAGCTTCTGTTTGTTGACCCTGAGCTGTAGACACAGGAGGAAGCATCTTGTCCCTTCCCGTGTCTCCTCCCTGGGCTGAGTTCTGCCCTCCTC